>NC_041386.1:567110581-567151965 GCF_002162155.2 Triticum dicoccoides
GTGCTGACACGAGGGAGGGCGAAGGGGGGGCTGCTAGCTGCTTCACACTTTGCTAGGTGAATGAACCTTGGTTGGGGGGGCATGCATTCATAGCTTAGGATTCCCTTCATGCCGACATGAGGGAGGAGGGGGGTTGCTAGCTAATTCACACTTTGCTAGGTGAACCTCGGTTGGGGGGAGGGGGCATGCATTCATAGCTTAGGATTCCCTTCGTGCCGACACGAGGGGGGTGGGGCAAGCAATAGAGTGCCCTTTGCGAGAGAGGTGCCACATCAAAGTTGCATTTGGTATTTGAAAATCAAACCACCCTTTTGATACATAAATTTGGTCCACATGCAAGTGTGTTCGTGTTCTGACCCTCTCCCGTGTCATTTTTCGCCAAATATGAACATTAGATAAGTCGGATGATGCAACATACACGGTTCACTCAAACTAACTATGTGCCACGCCGGTGCACCTGTCATGCACACATCCACACAGTACATTGGGCTCCACGAGGCTCCCCCTCTCAAAAATATCTGCCGGCCTCGAGGGTTTTTCTATTTCATAACACACGGTTGTTATCGCCGGACCGTGTGCGATGTTTCTTGTTCCCAATCCCCCTTGCATCCCTAGAAAATATCTGCCCGCCTCGAAGGTTTCTCTGTTTCATAACACATGGTTGTTATCTCCAGACCATGTGCGATGCACTATCATCAAAATTTTAAATAGCCCGACATTTCAATCCCGCGTTTGAGTCCCGCGTAGTAAAATTTTCAGTACCCGCGTCATTTCCTCAAACACCCCGCGCCCCCTCCACACACACACACACACACACCAAAACCTGTTGGGGAACGTAGCAGAATTTTAAAATTTTCTACGCATCACCAAGATCAATCTATGGAGTTATCTAGCAACGAGGGAGAGATGAGTGCATCTACATACCCTTGTAGATCGCGTGCGGAAGCGTTCAAGAGAACGGGGTTGATGGAGTCGTACTCGTCGTGATCCAAATCACCGATGACCAAGTGCCGAACGGACATCACCTCCGCGTTCAACACACGTACGATTGGGAAGACGTCTCCTCCTTCTTGATCCAGCAAGGGGGAAGGAGAGGTTGATGAAGATCCAGCAGCACGACGGCGTGGTGGTGGATGAAGCAGGATCCCGGCAGGGCTTCGCCAAGCGCAAGCGGGGAGGAGAGGTGTTCCAGAGGGAGAGGGAGGCGCCAAGAGCAAGGGGTGTGGCTGCCCTCCCTCCACCCCTCTTTATATAGGGGCCTTGGGGGGGCGCCGGCCCTAGGATATGGATCTCCAAGGGGGCGGCGGCCAAGGGGTGGCTTCCCCCCAAGCCAAGTGGGGGGCGCCCCCACCCCTAGGGTTTCCCAACCCTAGGCACAGGGGAGGCCCAAGGGGGGGCGCACCAGCCCACTAGGCGCTGGTTCCCCTCCCAATTCAGCCCATGGGGCCCTCCGGGATAGGTGGCCCCACCCGGTGGACCCCCGGGACCCTTCCGGTGGTCCCGGTACAATACCGGCGACCCCCGAAACCTTCGCGATGGCCAAAACTGGACTTCCTATATATAAATCTTTACCTCCGGACTATTCCGGAACTCCTCGTGACGTCCGGGATCTCATCCGGGACTCCGAACAACTTTCGGGTTACTGCATACTAATATCTCTACAACCCTAGCGTCACCGAACCTTAAGTGTGTAGACCCTACGGGTTCGGGAGACATGCAGACATGACCGAGACGCCTCTCCGGTCAATAACCAACAGCGGGATCTGGATACCCATGTTGGCTTCCACATGCTCCACGATGATCTCATCGGATGAACCACGATGTCGAGGATACAATCAATCCGTATACAATTCCCTTTGTGAATCGGTACATTACTTGCCCGAGACTCGATCGTCGGTATCCCAATACCTCGTTCAATCTCGT
Organism: Triticum dicoccoides; assembly: GCF_002162155.2. NCBI lineage: Eukaryota > Viridiplantae > Streptophyta > Magnoliopsida > Poales > Poaceae > Triticum > Triticum dicoccoides. The sequence continues at coordinate 567,112,505 of NC_041386.1, forward strand.
TACCGGCAAGTCACTTTACTCGTGCCGTAATGCATGATCCCGTGATCAACCACTTGGTCACATTGATCTCATTATGATGATGCATTACCGAGTGGGCCCAGAGATACCTCTCCGTCATACGGAGTGACAAATCCCAGTCTCGATTCGTGCCAACCCAACAGATACTTTCGGAGATACCTGTAGTGTACCTTTATAGTCACCCAGTTACGTTGTGACGTTTGGCACACCCAAAGCACTCCTACGCTATCCGGGAGTTGCACAATCTCATGGTCTAAGGAAATGATACTTGACAATCGGAAAAGCTACAGCAAACGAACTACACAATCTTTGAGCTATGCTTAGGATTGGGTCTTGTCCATCACATCATTCTCCTAATGATGTGATCCCGTTATCAATGACATCCAATGTCCATAGTCAGGAAACCATGACTATCTTTTGATCAACGAGCTAGTCAACTAGAGGCTCACTAGGGACATGTTGTGGTCTATGTATTCACACATGTATTACGATTTCCGGATAACACAATTATAGCATGAATAATAGACAATTATCATGAACAAAGAAATATAATAATAACCATTTTATTATTGCCTCTAGGGCATATTTCCAATAGTCTCCCACTTGCACTAGAGTCAATAGTCTAGTTACATTGTGATGAATCGAACACCCATGCAGTTCTGGTGTTGATCATGTTTTGCTCTAGGGAGAGGTTTAGTCAACGGATCTGCCACATTCAGGTCCGTATGTACTTTACAAATCTCTATGTCTCCATTTTGAACACTTTCACGAATGGAGTTGAAGCGACGCTTGATATGCCTGGTCTTCCTGTGAAACCTGGGCTCCTTGGCAAGGGCAATAGCTCCAGTGTTGTCACAGAATAGAGTCATCGGGCCCGACGCATTGGATATGACTCCTAGGTCGGTAATGAACTCCTTCACCCAGACTGCTTCTTGTGCTGCCTCCAAGGCTGCCATGTACTCCGCTTCACATGTAGATCCCGCCATAATGCTTTGCTTGCAACTGCACCAGCTTACTGCCCTACCATTCAAAATATACACGTATCCGGTTTGTGACTTAGAGTCATCCAGATCTGTGTCGAAGCTAGCATCGACGTAACCCTTTACGACGAGCTCTTCATCACCTCCATAAACGAGAAACATATCCTTAGTCCTTTTCAGGTACTTCAAGATATTCTTGACCGCTGTCCAATGTTCCATGCCGGGATTACTTTGGTACCTTCCTACCAAACTTACGGCAAGGTTTACATCAGGTCTGGTACACAGCATGGCATACATGATAGACCCTATGGCCGAGGCATAGGGGACGACACTCATCTTTTCTCTATCTTCTGCCAGTGGTCGGGCATTGAGCCGTGCTCAATCTCGTACCTTGCAATACAGGCAAGAACACCTTCTTTGACTGATCCATTTTGAACTTCTTCAATATCTTGTTAAGGTACGTACTCTGTGAAAGACCAATGAGGCGTCTCGATCTATCTCTATAGATCTTGATGCCTAATATATAAGCAGCTTCTCCAAGATCCTTCATTGAAAAACACTTGTTCAAGTAGGCCTTTATGCTTTCCAAGAATTCTATATCATTTCCCATCAACAGTATGTCATCCACATACCATAGGAGAAATGCTACAGAGCTCCCACTCACTTTCTCGTAAATGCAGGCGTCTCCATAAGTCTGCGTAAACCCAAACGCTTTGATCATCTCATCAAAACGAATGTTCCAACTCCGAGATGCTTGCACTAGCCCATAAATCAAGCGTTGGAGCTTGCACACCTTGTCAGCATTCTTAGGATCGACAAAACCTTCCGGCTGCATCATATACAATTCTTCCTTAAGGAAACCATTAAGGAATGCCGTTTTGACGTCCATTTGCCATATCTCATAATCATAGAATGCGGCAATTGCTAACATGATTCGGACGGACTTCAACTTTGCTATGGGTGAGAAAGTCTCATCGTAGGCAACCCCTTGAACTTGTCGATAACCTTTAGCGACCAGACGAGCTTTATAGATGGTTACGTTACCATCCGCGTATGTCTTCTTCTTAAAGATCCATTTATTTTCTATGGCTAGCCGATCATCGGGCAAGTCAGTCAAAGTCCATACTTCATTTTCATACATGGATCCTGTCGGTGTCAAAACCGGCGGATCTCGGGTAGGGGGTCCCGAACTGTGCGTCTAGGCCGGATGGTAACAGGAGGCAAGGGACACGAAGTTTTACCCAGGTTTGGGCCCTCTCGATGGAGGTAAAACCCTACGTCCTGCTTGATTAATATTGATGATATGGGTAGTACAAGAGTAGATCTACCACGAGATCGAAGAGGCTAAACCCTAGAAGCTAGCCTATGGTATGATTGTTGATGTGTACGTTGTCCTACGGACTAAAACCCTCCGGTTTATATAGACACCGGAGAGGGTTAGGGTTACACAAAGTCGGTTACAATGGTAGGAGATCTTCATATCTGTATCGCCAAGCTTGCCTTCCACGCCAAGGAAAGTCCCTTCCGGACATGGGACGAAGTCTTCAATCTTGTATCTTCATAGTCCAGGAGTCCGGCTGAAGGTATAGGCCGGCCATCCGGACACCCCCTAATCCAGGACTCCCTTAGTAGCCCCTGAACCAGGCTTCAATGACGACGAGTCCGGCGCGCATATTGTATTCGGCATTGCAAGGCGGGTTCCTCCTCCAAGTACTTCATAGAAGATTTTGAACACAAAGATAGTGTCCGGCTCTACAAAATAAGTTTCCACATATTGCCATAGAGAGAATAATATTTACACAAATCTAATCTACTGACGTATTCCATAGCGTGACACACCACGGCCAAGCCTTTATCTGAGTCGTTTCATTATCCCACCTCAGCGCGTCATGCGAGGCTGTTTCCTTGGCACTCTTGTTAAAGCAGAGATCGTGTCCCCTTATTCCGGGATTCTCATCAATACGGGCATGGGTAACCCAACCGCGCCATTGATTACGACGCTTGGAGATAAGCGAGTTTTACCAGGCTGGTGGGGACATGTAGTTGCATCCACCCATATAAGGGGATAAGGATCCACCTTTTCACCTACGCCTTCTTCCTCCTTCGCCTATCCATTCTTGCGCACTCGAGCTCCGGCGCCCAAGTCCGCACTCCCCACCTCAACCTTCTCCAGCCATGTCCAGAGCGAGAGGCAAGTGGATGGTCTCCTCTGTCACGGAGGGACACATCAAAAAGCTGAGGAAGGCCGGATACCTGTCTAACGACATCGCGTACCGGCTTCCCAAAAAGGGGCAGCTCATCCCCACCCCTAGGCCCCATGAGAGGGTGGTGTTCCTCCCCCATTTCCTCCGCGGACTGGGCTTCCCTCTCCACCCATTTTTCCGGGGGCTCATGTTCTACTATGGCCTGGATTTCCACGATCTGGCCCCGAACTTCGTCCTCAACATCTTGGCGTTTATCATCATGTGCGAGGCCTTCCTCCGCATCCGCCCCCATTTCGGCCTATGGCTCAAGACTTTCAATGTCAAGCCGAAGGTGGTGTGCGGCAACCAGGCGGAGTGCGGAGGCACCATGGTGGGCAAGATGGCCAACGTCCTATGGCTCGAGGGCTTCTTTGTGGAGACCCTGAAGGGGTGGCAATCGGGGTGGTTTTACATCACCGAGCCGCGCGACGCCGAATGGGTCGCACCCCCTGAGTTTCGATCCGGACCCCCTACGCGGCTCACCTCCTGGAAGGAGACGGGCCTGTCATGGGGTAAGAAGGGAGAGCTGATCGGACTCCAAACATGCGTCCAAACCCTGGTGGACAAGAAGCTCAAACTTGTCAACATAGTCCAGGTTATGCTCATCCGCTTGATCCTCCCGTCTCAACAATGGGCTTTCAACCTGTGGGAGTTCGACCCGGCGCGCACCAAACTCTAAGTAGGCTCTTCGACACGACGTACGAAGTTGCCTGGAAGGTGCTTTTCAAGGGTGCCGAGGCTCCCGCATCCGCTACCGAGGATCGCGGATTCAGTGCGCAGCGTCACGCTCTCGCGATAAGCTGTTTTTTCCTTTTACAGGGTATTAGTTTTTCATAGTTTGACTCCATGCGGGATCTAAGCTCCCTTACCTTTGACAGGATTGGCAGGTGACATCCAGACAGATCAACTGTCCGGCTCCTTTGCCCGAAGGCCCAGCGGACGCTCGCTTGGCGAAGCTCCTGGTTCCGGCACCCTATGTGGTGCCGGAGAAGAAGGCCGCCAAAAAGGCCGCAGGGACTCGAAAGAGTGCCCGGCGCTAGGAGGTGTCAGATCCATCATCCGATGGTTCCGAGGCACATTCCTCCCATGAAGACGAGGAGGAAGAAGAAGAGACCTCTCCCCCTCTAGCGGGAGGAGAGAAGAAAAGGAAGGCCGCCCTCTCTGGGGAGGCCGGAGGGTCCAAGTGTTGGGGATCATAGCAGAAATTTAAAATTTTCTACGCATCACCAAGATCAATCTATGGAGTAATATAGCAATGAGGGGAAGGAGAGTGCATCTACATACCCTTGTAGATCGCTAAGCGAAAGTGTTGCAAGAACGCGGTTGATGGAGTCGTACTCGCGGCGATTCAAATCGCGGAAGATCCGATCTAGCGCCGAACGGACGGCGCCTCTGCGTTCAACACACGTACAGCCCGGGGACGTCTCCTCCTTCTTGATCCAGCAAGGGGAGAGGAGAAGTTGAGGGAGAACTCCAGCAGCACGACGGCATGGTGGCAATGGAGCTCGTGGTTCTCCAGCAGGGCTTCGCCAAGCACTATGGAGGAGGAGGAGGTGTAGGAGGAGGGAGGGCTGCGCCAGGGAAGAGGTGTGGCTGCCCTCCCACCCCTCCACTATATATAGGGGCAAGGGGAGAGGGGAAGGCGCCCTAGGGTTTCCCCTAGGGGGCGGCGGCCAAGCAGATTGGATCTCCCTAGGGAAAATCTTAGTGAGACTTGCCCCCCCAAGCCAAGCAGGTGGAGGCTTGCCTCCGAAGCCTGGTGGAGGCGCCCCACCTCCCCAAGTAATGTGGGAAAGGGTGTGGGGGCGCACCACCCCTTAGTGGGCTGGTTTGCCCCTTCCCCTTTGGCCCATGAGGCCCTCCAACACTTGCCGAGGCTCCCGAAACACCTTTCGGTCATGCTGGCCATAGCCTGGTACCTCCAGAACACTTTCGGACTCCAATACCCTTCGTCCAATATATCAATCTTCACCGCTGGACCATTCTGGAACTCCTCGTGACATCCGGGATCTCGTCCAGGACTCCTAAATACCTTCGGTAACCACATACTATTTCCCATATCAACTCTAGCATCACCGAACCTTAAGTGTGTAGACCCTACGGGTTCGGGAACCATGCAGACATGACCGAGACAACTCTCTGGTCAATAACCAACAGCGGGATCTGGATACCCATGTTGTCTCCCACATGCTCCACGATGATCTCATCAGATGAACCACGATGTCAAGGATTCAATCAATCCCGTATACAATTCCCTTTGTCTATCGGTACGATACTTGCCCGAGATTCGATCGTTGGTATCCCCATACCTTGTTCAATCTCGTAACCGGCAAGTCTCTTTACTCGTTCTGTAACACATCATCTCGTGATCAACTCCTTGGTCACATTGTGCACATTATGATGATGTCCTACCGAGTGGGCCCGGAGATACCTCTCCATTACACGGAGTGACAAATCCCAGTCTCGATTCGTGCCAACCCAACAGATACTTTCGGAGATACCTGTACTGAACCTTTATAGCCACCCAGTTACGTTGTGATGTTTGGCACACCCAAAGCACTCCTACGGTATACGGGAGTTGCACAATCTCATGGTCTAAGGAAATGATACTTGCCATTAGAAAAGCTTTAGCAAACGAACTACACGATCTTGTGCTAGGCTTAGGATTGGGTCTTGTCCACCACATCATTCTCCTAATGATGTGATCCCGTTATCAACGACATCCAATGTCCATGGTCAGGAAACTGTAACGATCTATTGATCAACGAGCTAGTCAACTAGAGACTTACTAGGGACATGGTGTTGTCTATGTATCCACACATGTATCTGAGTTTCCTATCAATACAATTCTAGCATGGATAATAAACGATTATCATGAACAAGGAAATATAATAATAACCAATTTATTATTGCCTCTAGGGCATATTTCCAACACCAAGAAGGGGAAAACCCTTCCACCGGACTACTCCACCGACGCCGACGACGGCGGAGAGGAGTGGCAGCCCAGGGACAAGCCCCTGGCAAAATCGTAAGTATCCGGCTACGAAAGTAATTCATAGTATTTGTTTATTGCACAGCTTTCCGTTACGTCGAATATGTTTATGCAGCCCACCCAAAGACCGGCTCAACGCGTCGTTGAGCGGCTCACTGGACTCGTCGGATGTGAACTCGCTTCCGACAGCTTCCTCCCCCCGCCCTATGGACGACACCAAAGTGTTGTCCCAATAGGTTCGAAGCCGGGAGGAGGTGGTCCTGGAGGCGCCGCAAGGCGACCTCCCGAACTCCAGGAGTAAAGGGGATGAAACCCCCCAGGGCTCGAAGTCCGGCTCTAGGCCGGACACCGCTCCGGAGCCTTCAAAGGTTCAAGAGTCCGGCGGGGGACCTCCTTCCAAGAGGAGCAAGTCTACCATGCCGGTGGCCCCCGTCCAACCGAAGGCGCCGGACAATATGTTGGAGGCGCTCCAAGGCGCCTCCATCGACGAGGAGCACCGCACTATTATGAGTGCGGTGGTCTAGAAGGTTCAGTCCGCCAAGAGCGGACTGACTGAAGCTTGTACTAGCCTTTTAACAGGCTTTGAGGTAAGTAAAGAATGTGTAAATAATATTACCGCATAGACAGTAGCCCCTGATGCTCTGTTTGGCGTTCGGGAAGAAAAGCCGAATAGAGGATCAAATAAAATTCGCAGGAGTCTAACAAAAATGAGTCAATATGCATATGCAGACTTCTCTGCTTGCGTCCGCCGCACTGACTGCAGAAGTGGACACGCTAAAGCAGAACCTCGAGCGGTCCGAGCAAGAGCTCGGGCATGCCAAGAAGCAGCTCGAGGACAATGAAGGTAAGAAATACCTTGTTTTTAAATATATATAAAAAGGTGCAATTGCAAAGAATGACAGGATTATCGTGGCTATTGTCGGGGCCATGTCTGAAGTGGCGACCCTTAAGCAAGCGCTGGTCGAGGCCGAGAAGAGGGCAGCCTCGAAGCACACCGAGCGGGAGAAGTATGAGGTCGAGGTTGGCAAGGTGCGGCAAGAGCTCCAGGCTCTCATGGAAAAACATGAGAGTTTGGAGCTTGACTCAAAGATGCGAGCGTCCGAGCTCGCGGTGGCTATTGAAAATTCCAAATCTGCCAAGGCCGAATCCCAGAAGACCCTCCAGGAGTTGGATGAGGTGAAGAAGATAGCAGCGGGTAAGGCATTCTTTATGCAAAGCAAACACATAAAAGTGAGTTACTTGTTACTTACCCGAATCCGGAGCTCTCCAGGAGCGTCCGTAGATCTTCCCCGGAGTGTGTCCAATGCCGCCGCATTCTATCGAGCCAAGGAGGGCAGCTCGACAGAGAAGGTGTTCTGGTCTCAGTATGCTAAGGCTGGACACCCCGTGCCCCTGAGCGACCAGCTGAAGCAACTGGTCGAGCTCCACAAGGTGGCCGAACAGGCCATGAAGGGCCTCATTGTTCGGCTATGGCCTGGAGGGGCTCTGCCTGGGAGCTATTTCAGGCTGGTGCGGCGGCTGGTGGAGGCCTGTCGAAGGCTCGAAGTCATCAAGCGCTCCGCCTGCATTGAAGGTGCCCGTAGGGCCCTTGCCCGTGCTAAGGTGCACTGGGGCAAGCTGGATGCTGAGAGGCTTGTGAAGGACGGGCCACCGTCGGGGAAAGAGCATCGCAAGCCCGAGAATTACTATAAGGATGTTCTGAAGGGTGCTTGCCTTGTGGCGGATGAATGTTCTAGGGATGTATTTTTTGAGTGAAACTTGCTCGTTTTGTCCTGTGCGCTGAAAACTTGTTTATATGCGCTAAGCAATGCTGTTGGAATTTAAAATATTACCTTCTGTGCGGCTGTTTATCAATTCTGAGAGATGGCGAGTCGTCGGCTTCTGCCCCCGTGCCGCTAGTGCTGGGGTGTTCGGGGATAAACCTGAGCGCTCTTTTTCCCATGTTTGGGTCCTTCGAGGGAGGCGCTCAGCCCAACGAACAAGGCAATCGAACTATAATGTGTGAACACTCTCACTTAGCCATAGAATTCTATAATTTCAAATTTCAGCGAAGCCCCTTGTATTCGGAAGACCGAGTTCGGGGCGCTATCCACGCCTTGGCCGGACAGAGCCGGCTCCTCGCCCTAAGCGGCATAAGTCTTTAGGGACTCGAAAAACCTCTCTAACAGCGACCAACTCTTGCTTCATCATGACAGTCAGTTTTAGCTTTCTCCACTGAGGTGCTCGACCCAGCTCAACTGGGGCACAATTGCAGTGGTTCTCCTAGTGCTACCTTAGCCGATATAGCGGAACGTAAGGCACCAAAACATAGGAGCCGGGCAAACCAAACTATTGACCCAAGACATGATTCGGAGCCGATGCATATAGTGCTATAAGTTCGGGGTGCCGCACTTGTTAAAGTGTTCGGACTTCTCACACCATATTGAGGGGTACTAAAGCCCCTAGCGTATTTTGGCCGTACCAACGTGTACGGGTGCAACATGTCGTTAGGAACATATATAAAGGAAAAAGGTAATGCAAAAATAGACGAAAGCTATGCATTGTTTATTAAAAAGGGCTGTGATGAAAGTAGAACGATACAAATAATGCGATAAGTGGAAGGTTGGACTAGTTAACATGTCCGTTCCAGGGGCAAGCTGCGGAATAGTATGCGGAACAGGTATACTGCTCGTGATAGAGACCACCTGGGAGTTCCGTAATGTGGCGTGGCTTGTCTGCTTCCCTGGTTCTTGCATCATTTGTGCGGCAATTGAACTGCCGAACAGGCCTTTCGAAGGATGGAGTCCTGCAAGTAAGAGAAAAATAAAATCGGCAGCCCTTGGTACGGTTTAAGCCGTGTTTTGGGCGTGCCGTGATGGTGCCCCTCCCCCTGTACCCATGGTATCTCTAGAGCATAGTTATGCACGTGAAGTACTGGCGTCGCCTTTTTGCGAGGGTTGGGGTTGGGGCCGCATTGCTACGCCTGCTCGGATCGTGCCAGGCGGTCTTGTTGTAGGTTACTCCAGGCGCGCTTGACGGTGTCCGGTCGTTTAGTGGCCGGACTGGAGAACTGCCTGGAGAGGCTGCTTTGTACTTCTGCTGCAAGGGCCGCCGTGTGCTCCTCCGTTCGGAGGGAGCGTTCGGTGTTTCCATTGACCGTAATTACTCCTCGAGGGCCTGGCATCTTGAGCTTAAGGTATGCATAGTGCGGTACCGCATTGAACTTAGCGAATGCGGTTCGCCCGAGCAGTGCGTGATAACCACTGTGAAACGGGACTATGTCGAAGATTAACTCCTCACTTTGGAAATTATCCGGAAATCCAAAGATCACTTAAAGTGTGACTGAGCCTGTACAGTTGGCCTCTACACCTGGTATTACACCCTTAAAGGTCGTTTTGGTGGGCTTAATCCTCGAGGGATCTATGCCCATTTTCCGCACTGTATCCTGGTAAAGCAGGTTCAGGCTGCTGCCACCGTCCATAAGGACTCTAGTGAGATGAAATCCGTCAATAATTGTGTCTAGAACCAATGCGGCGAATCCACCATGACGGATGCTAGTGGGATGGTCCCTTCGATCAAAGGTGATCGGGCAGGAGGACCATGGGTTGAACTTTGGGGCGACTGGCTCTACCACGTATATGTCCCTTAACGTGCGCTTCTGCTCCCTTTTGGGGACATGGGTTGCGTATATCATGTTCACTGTCCGCACTTGTGGGGGAAAACCCTTCTGTCCACTTTTGTTCGGCGGCCGGGGCTCCTCGTCGTCATTGCTATGCAGCCCCTTGTCTTCATTTTCGGCGTTTAACTTGCCTGCCTGCTTAAACACCCAACAATCCCTGTTTGTGTGATTGGCCGGCTTTTCGGGGGTGCCATGTATGTGGCACAAGCGGTCGAGTATTCAGTCCAAACTGGACGGGCCCCTAGGATTCCTTTTGAATGGATTTTTCCGCTGACCAGATTTAGAGCCTCTGAGTCCAGCATTAACCGCGTATGCTCAGCATTGTCGCCGTTAATGCGGCGCTTCTGCTTGTTGCGACGCGACCTGCCACTACTGTCCCTAGTGTCTGAATTACCAGGGTTCTTGGTCATATTGTTGCTACGAGGAGTGCAAAAGCGGGTCATGAGTGTCGTGAGTGCTGCCATAGATTTCGGCTTTTCCTGTCCAAGGTGCCGGGCCAACCACTCGTCACGGATATTGTGCTTGAAGGCTGCTAGGGCCTCAGCATCCGGACAGTCGACTATTTGATTTTTCTTTGTTAGGAACCATGTCTAGAATTGCCTGGCCGATTCCTCTGGCTGCTGAATCACGTGACTTAGGTCATCGGTGTCTGGGGGTCGCACATAAGTGCCCTGGAAATTGTCGAGGAATGCGGCTTCCAGGTCCTCCCAACAACTGATGGCAAGCTGTTAAGCCAATGCCGAGATGGTCCTTTAAGCTTGAGTGGGAGGTATTTGATGGCGTGGAAATCATCGCCGCAGGCCATGTGGATATGAAGGAGATAATCCTCGATCCATACCGCAGGATCTGTTGTGCCATCATATGATTTGATGTTTACGGGTTTGAAACCCTCGGGGATTTGATGATCCATTATTTCGTCTGTAAAGCATAGTGGGTGTGCGGCACCTTTGTACTGGGCTATATCATGACGTAGCTCTAATGAGCCGTGTCTACTATGTTCGGCCCTGCCGAATTTGTGGCCGGCGTGACGGTTACCATCTCGAGCCGTGGGGCGCCCACGCGATCCGTAGATCGATCTTGTTTGCCTTTCCTTGTCCTCCAACATGTCTCGTAAGTCCGGCGCATATTCCCGTGCCTTGGTATGGGGTGCGGCTTGAGTGGAGGGCCGAGAGGCCTCTTTGTCGCGGCCACGAGGTGGCCGGTCGGCGGCATCAAGTGCTTCCTCCTCTAATCGGGGTAGCAACCTGCGCTTTGGGTAGCTCTTGGAGGGGCATTCGAGTTTATGCTCTTCGGCCGCAAGGACTTCAGTCCATTTGTTGACTAGCAAATATTGATCAGCTCTAAGCTGTTGCTGTTTTTTCTTGAGGCTTCTTGCCGTGGCCATAAGCCTGCATTGAAAACGCTCTTGCTCGACGGGATCCTCTGGCACGACGAGTTCATTGTTGTCGAGGCTTGCTTCGTCTTCGGAGGGAGGCATATAATTATCGTCCTCGACCTTTCTGTCTGCCGCTCTCTCATGAGGGCTGGTTTCTCCATCCTCCTGTGCTAAATCTTGCTGGAGGGGGTTTTCTTCGGCGCTTTCCGGAGTATTATTATCTCCCGTGCTGGAATCACCGTATTTGTTTTGGGGGGATTTTGAGCGGCGCTGCTGACGCCGGCGCTTAGGATGTTTCTTGGAGGGGTCATCCTCCGCTGTTCCATCGCCATCTCCCTCTTTTGGGGTGTCCACCATGTATATGTCATATGACGAGGTAGCTTTCCAGGGCCTAGTAGGCTGGTTCTTCATCATCTCCTTCATCGGCGTCCATACCGTTGATGTCTTCGGAGTCGAAGTCGAGCATGTCGGTTAAGTCATCGACAGTGGCTACAAAGTGGGTGGTGGGTGGGCTTTGAATTTCTTCATCGTCCGTACCCCAACCTTGCTGACCGTAGTCCGGCTAGGGCTCTCCTGATAAAGAGAGAGACTTCAGTGACTTCAGGATATCGATGAAAGGCGAGTGCTGAAAGATGTCTGCGGCAGTGAACTCCATGATTGGCGCCCAATCGGATTCGATCGGCAGGGGCGTGGAGGGTTCGGAGTCCAGAGAGGAGTCCGACTCCTTGGAGTCACGAGTCTCGCAGAGTACGGGGCTGGTGTTCGGCTCAATCGTCGTTGGGGTCGTAGCCCCCGAGGTGGCGTCCAACCGCCCATCCTCGATCGGCACAGTTGGCTCCGAATTAAGGGTCGGGGCCGATGCGGGTGCGGCCTCCATGGCACTGTTCGGCGGCAGAGCTAGATCATGCTTGTCGTGATAGTGCGGCGCGCTCGGCAGTGGCTCAAATCCATCGAAGATCAAGTCCCCGGGGATGTCACCATGTAGTTAAAACTTCCAAATCTCACCTGACGGCCAGCGGCGTAGCTTTCGATCTGCTCCAGACGGCCAAGTGAATTGGCCTGCAGTGTGAAGCCACCGAAGACGAAGATCTGTCCGGGGAGGAAGGTCTCACCCTGGACTGCATCGCTATTGATGATCGTAGGAGCCATCGAGCCTGACGGCGACGACACAGAGGAACTCTCAATAAAAGCACCAATGTTGGTGTCAAAATCGGCGGATCTCGGGTAGGGGGCCCGAACTGTGCGTCTAGGCCGGATGGTAACAGGAGGCAAGGGACACGAAGTTTTACCTAGGTTCGGGCCCTCTCGATGGAGGTAAAACCCTACGTCCTGCTTGATTAATATTGATGATATGGGTAGTATAAGAGTAGATCTACCACGATATCGAAGAGGCTAAACCCTAGAAGCTAGCCTATGGTATGATTGTTGATGTGTATGTTGTCCTACGGACTAAAACCCTCCAGTTTATATAGACACCAAAGAGGGTTAGGGTTACACAAAGTTGGTTACAATGGTAGGAGATCTTCATATCCGTATCGCGAAGCTTGCCTTCCACGCCAAGGAAGGTCCCTTCCGGACACGGGACGAAGTCTTCAATCTTGTATCTTCATAGTCCAGGAGTCCGGCTAAAGGTATAGTCCGGCCATCCGGACACTCCCTAATCCAGGACTCCCTCAGATCCTATCTCAGATTTCATGGCTTCCAGCCATTTGTCGGAATCCGGGCCCGCCATCACTTCTTCATAGTTCGAACGTTCATCGTTGTCTAACAACATGATTTCCAAGACAGGGTTGCCGTACCACTCTGGTGCGGAACGTGTCCTCGTGGACCTACAAAGCTCAGTAGCAACTTGATCTGAAGTTTCATGATCATCGTCATTAACTTCCTCTCTAGTCGGTGCAGGCACCTCAGGAACATTTTCTTGAGCTGCGCCACTTACCGGTTCAAGAGGTAATACTTCATCAAGTTCTACTTTCCTCCCACTTATTTCTTTCGAGAGGAACTCTTTCTCTAGAAAGGACCCATTCTTGGCAACAAAGATCTTGCCTTCGGATCTAAGGTAGAAGGTATACCCAATAGTTTCTTTAGGGTATCCTATGAAGACGCATTTTTCCGATTTGGGTTCGAGCTTTTCAGGTTGAAGTTTCTTGACATAAGCATCGCATCCCCAAACTTTTAGAAACGATAGCTTAGGTTTCTTCCCAAACCATAATTCATACGGTGTCGTCTCAACGGATTTCGATGGAGCTCTATTTAAAGTGATGCGGCAGTCTCTAAAGCAAAGCCCCAAAATGACAGCGGTAAATCGGTAAGAGACATCATAGATCGCACCATATCTAATAGAGTGCGATTACGACGTTCGGACACACCATTACACTGAGGTGTTCCAGGCGGCATGAGTTGTGAAACTATTCCACATTTTCTTAAGTGTGTGCCAAATTCGTGACTCAAGTATTCTCCTCCACGATCTGATCGTAAGAACTTGATTTTCTTGTCACGTTGATTTTCAACCTCACTATGAAATTCCTTGAATTTTTCAAAGGTCTTAGACTTGTGTTTCATTAAGTAGACAAACCCATATCTACTCAAGTCATCTGTGAGGGTGAGAACATAACGATAGGCACCGTGAGCCTCAACACTCATTGGACCGCACACATTAGTATGTATGATTTCCAATAAGTTGGTTGCTCGCTCCATTGTTCCTGAGAACGGAGTCTTGGTCATTTTACCAATGAGGCATGGTTCGCACGTGTCAAATGATTCATAATCAAGAGACTCCAAAAGTCCATCTGCATGGAGCTTCTTCATGCATTTGACACCTATGTGACCAAGGCGGCAGTGCCACAAGTATGTGGGACTATCATTATCAACCTTACATCTTTTGGTATTCACACTATGAATATGTGTAACATTACGCTCAAGATTCATTAAGAATAAACCATTCACCAACGGAGCATGACCATAAAACATATCTCTCATATAAATAGAACAACCATTATTCTCGGATTTAAATGAGTAGCCATCTCGAATTAAACGAGATCCTGATACAATGTTCATGCTCAAAGCTGGCACTAAATAACAATTATTGAGGTTTAAAACTAATCCCGTAGGTAAATGTAGAGGTAGCGTGCCGACGGCGATCACATCGACCTTGGAACCATTCCCGACGCGCATTGTCACCTCGTCCTTCGCTAGTCTCCGCTTATTCCGCAGCTCCTGCTTTGAGTTACAAATGTGAGCAACCGCACCGGTATCAAATACCCAGGAGCTACTACGAGTACTGGTAAGGTACACATCAATTACATGTATATCACATATACCTTTAGTGTTGTCGGCCTTCATGTCCGCTAAGTATTTGGGGCAGTTCCGCTTCCAGTGACCACTTCCCTTGCAATAAAAACACTCAGTCTCGGGCTTGGGTCCATTCTTTGGCTTCTTCCCGGCAGCTTGCTTACCGTGCGCGGCAACTCCCTTGCCGTCCTTCTTGAAGTACTTCTTACCCTTGCCTTTCTTGAACTTAGTGGTTTTATTCACCATCAACACTTGATGTTCCTTTTTGATTTCCACCTCTGCTGATTTCAGCATTGAATATACCTCAGGAATGGTCTTTTCCATCCCCTGCATATTGAAGTTCATCACAAAGCTCTTGTAGCTCGGTGGAAGCGACTGAAGGATTCTGTCAATGACCGCGTCATCCGGGAGATTAACTCCCAGCTGAGTCAAGCGGTTATGCAACCCAGACATTTTGAGTATGTGCTCATTTACAGAACTATTTTCCTCCATCTTACAGCTGAAGAACTTGTCAAAGACTTCATATCTCTCGACCCGGGCATGAGCTTGGAAAACCATTTTCAGCTCTTCGAACATCTCATATGCTCAGTGTCTCTCAAAACGCTTTTGGAGCACCGGTTCTAAGCTGTAAAGCATGCCGCACTGAACGAGGGAGTAAACATCGGCACGTGACTGCCAAGCATTCATAACTTCTTGGTTCTCTGGGATAGGTGCGTTACCTAGCGGTGCTTCTAGGACATAATCTTTCTTGGTAGCTATGAGGATGATCCTCAGGTTCTGGACCTTCCATCATCTTTCAGCTTGGTTTTCCCTAGGAACGCGTTGAAGTTGAGGACAACATGGGCCATTTGATCTACAAGACATATTGTAAAGATATTAGACTAAGTTCATGATAATTAAGTTCATCTAATCAAATTATTCAATGAACTCCCACTCAGATAGACATCCCTCCAGTCATCTAAGTGAAACATGATCCGAGTTAACTAGGCCGTGTCCGATCATTGTCGGGTGGTAGGTGCGACATATGCCAACGGGTGGCTTATCATTGTGGGAGCCAGTAAGACATCGCCGGTGCCTGGAAGCGGGATAAGGCGAAGACATGCACGCCGGCGAATCTTACCCAGCTTCAGGGCTCTCCGTGGAGATAACACGCCTACTGCTGCTCTGTGGGGTCTTCGCATGCTCACTCGATGAATCAAGTAGCTACACAACGCTAATAGAGCTGTTTGGGGGGAGGAGGAAGAAAGGGCTCGGCTAGCCTGCTTCTTCTCCTTATGTGGTGTCTAGAACTAGTAGGGGGTCGAACCCTTTGCATGGGTTCTCCGGGGGGTTTATATAGGCCTACCCCCGGGGGTACAATGGTAATCCGGCTGGGCGCGGGGCCCAGCCGTCTGTGACTGCGCCCGCCGGCTGCTGGGGCCCGCTGACTGGTGGGTCCAGCTGGCTGCCAGCTCCTTGGTCGACAGGCAGGCCCCACTGCCCAGGGCCTGGTCGGCGGCTGGTCACTGTGGCTTTATCTTGTTGACGTGAGCTTCATCGTGGTAAGCGCGGCTACAGTACCGCCGCCTGTCGGGTGATCGCTGTAGCCTTACCGCGTCTTGTCTCCTTAATGGGGCGTCTTCCTCGAGGGAGGCGGCAAGCCGGCTGCGGGGAGCCGGCTCCGTCTTGGGCCGACTAGTTGGAGGCGTGGCCGCCTTCGGGCGTCTCTCTGCTCGAAGGGGCCCACCGTCGATGGGCCATGCTGGCGGCCCGTCGTGGGTGATGCCAGAGTCAACATGGCAACAGTGCTGCGCCGGACGGGTCACGCCTACCCCGTACGGCGCACTGTGTCAGGCGTGCTCCGGGATTCGGGGGTGGCAGGCTTTACTGTAGCCACACCCCGTCGCACCGCCGTTAGGTGGGTGCAAACTTTGTGGGTACGGTCTTGACCTCTTTATGGGGAGCCGGCTTCTTGGAGTCGGCCTTCTCATGGCCGGCTTCTTGGAGTCGGCCTTCTCAGGAGGGCTAAAGTCGGACCGCCTTCCGAAAGCCGGCCTAGGCTGCAGCCAGCTAGGGGAAGGCGGCCCCATGTCTTGGATTCTTGAGAGCCGGGCGGGCTCGTAACTTTTTCAGAAGTGCCAGGGGAGGCCGGCTAGGCTACCCATGGCTATTTCCTCCGACAGTAGTCCCCGAAGCTGATCGAGCTCTGAGGTGAGCAGGGGGACGAGAAGCTTGGTCAGCTTCCTATCCTGAAGAGCCGGCTTTGCGGGCGTACGTCGACTTTAGAGAGCCCGCGTAGGTGGGAGGAGAGGGGACCTGCGTGCTGACCACGGGCCCTCTCGCGGCCACGTGGCAGCAGGATCCTGCGTGCGCACGGGCGCGACGGGACGCCGCCGCAGGCCTGGGCCCGCCACTCGCGAGCCTTGGTCCGGGCGCGGATCTTTCATGGCCCACAGGGGCCGCTCGCCTTCTCAAGGCAGTTTCGTCTCGCCGTTAAGGCTCGATAATCATGGGACGTGGGGAGTGGGCACGATCGATCCCCACGCTTCCCCACGCCGCGCCTCCTCGGCTCCGCCACGTGAGCCTATAAGTAGGGGAAGGAGGGAGAGCGACAGAGGTTCGCGCGCTCCCTCCCGCTCCGCCCCTCCTAACCCTCGTCTTCTTCCTCTCGCTGCCGTCCTGGCTTCCTGTCTCAGCGCCGCCGCGTCTCCACACCACCTTGCTCCCATGGCGTTGTCAAGCTCGTGGGATGGCTCCAACGTCCATGAAGACCACGTGGAGTTCCTGCCAGACCCGGCGCCTGCCCGGCACCGACCGCGTACAGGTCCGCCCGGCGCCCGCGAAGGAGATCTCGCCGGCGCCGGAGGAGGGCGAGCGGGTCGTCTTCCACTCGCACTGCCTGCGCGGCTTCGGCCTTCCGGCGAGCGGGTTTCTGCGCTCCTTCCTCGACTTCTACAACCTCCAGCCGCATCACCTCACGCCCAATGCGGTGATGCTGCTGTCGGCCTTCGTCTCCCTCTGCGAAGGATTCTTGGGGCTGCTCCCCACGCTGGAGATCTGGGGAGAGTTCTTCCAGAGCAAGCTCGGCACAGTCGTCGCCGGCGTGCCCGCCCCCTGCGGAGCCTTCATCGCCATGAGGAGGGCGAGCGAGAACAATCCATTCCTGCCCATCCCCCTGATCCAGTCGGTAAAGGTCTGGCAGAGATCTTATTTCTATGTGAAGAACGTCGCCGAGCAAGAAGACTACATCAACCTGCCGGCTTACGTAGCCGGCCCGCCCGCTGGGAGGCAGCCCTCGTGGAGCTTCCGGTCCCGGTCGTTGTCTCCGGCCGGGAACGCCGCCATCTCCCGGCTTCGGGTGTTGATTCAGTCGGAAGGCTTGCGCGGGGCCGACTTGGTGGCCGCCATCGTGGAGCGCCGGATCCTTCCTCTCCAAACCGGCCCCACATGATGTGTCAGATGAGCGGCCGCTTCGACCTAAGCCGGCTGAGCACATGGGAGATGCCCCACGCGGAGGTGGCGCTCATGGTCAATTACATTGCCAACTGCAAGCTCGGCGGGGACTGGCAATACGGCAAGGCGCTGTATTCTCGCGCCAATCCTCCACCCGTGGTAAGTTTCTCTCTTTATCTTCTTTTTTGTCGTCAGCCGGCTTCGTGACGGCCGGCTTCTGACCAGTCGGTTCTTTGAGCAGAACCCTCTTCTGGCGCCGCCGGCTGGGGTGGCAGGGATTGAACGCCAGTACGCCCCCGACCGCACGGTGGAAGACGTTGACGACCCGGACTTGGGGGCGGCCGCCATGGAAGACACCGTCGTGGGGGACAGTGCCGAGCCCGAAGGCTCAAGGTTCACCGCGAGCTTCGAGGACTGGCTGGACGACTTCGAAGCCGAAGTCGCTCCGCGTCGCCAGCCGGCGGCCGACCAACAGGGCGCGAGCTCGTCTGTCGTGCCGGCTGCCGGCGGTGCGCAGAAGCGCCGGGCCGCTCTAGGCCTCTTCGGCAGTCGGCCGAAGAAGTCCAAGCCTTCCGTCGCGGCGACAAAGCGAGATGAGGCGGCCGCGAAGGCGGCCCGCTTCCGCAAGGCCGTGAAACAGGCCCAGGCGGTCTCGGCGTAAGTCTTCAATTACCTTGCCGCATCCTCGTTATTGTTCTCTTTTTCTTCGAATGTCTTCTTAACTTTTCCTCGCTTGCTATACAGGGCGCCGCTTTCCCTTGAGCGGGGCCCGGGCGGCTCCGTCGTGGGGCCAGCTGGAGGGTCTTCAAGCTCCCACCGCGTGGACCCCCGCGCCGATCTTAGGGAGGCCATAGAGCGGAACGCCCGTGAAGCGCGGGAGGAGCGCGAGGCGGCGGTGAAGGCGGCCGCCCAGGCGGCGAAGGAGCAGGCCGAAGCGGTAGCCAAGGCCCAGAGGGAGGCGGCTACCGCGGAGACGGAGGCGGAAAGCTCGCGCAGCCAGCCTCCGCTGCTCGCCGTTCCTCTCTGAGCCGTAGCCCCCGACACCCCGTTGCCCTTGGCGGAGGAGATCATCCAAGACCCACCGCTGTTGGAGAGGGAGGAGGACCCCGTGGCCTTGGCGGGGAGAGCGCCGCCTGCGGCGCCAACCGGAGCGGGCCAAGGCGGTCAATCGTCAGCGGCGCCAGAGGAGCGGGTCGGAGGTAAGCCGAAGAGCAGAGCCGGCCTCGAGGTGCCGCTGGCGATGGGCCGGCGTGCTGGGGGAGGCGCCGCTCCGCCGGAGTTGCACCGAGCTGCGGGCGCAGGCCAGCCGGTGGGAGATCTGGAGGCGGCCAGCACCGCCGTGTCCGAGTGGACTCCCAGCGGGGGGACTGGCGAGCTGGATGCGACGGCTCAAGGGGTCCGGAGCCGGCTAGAAGCTCAAGCCGCCCTGCTGCCACAACTCAACCAAGAGTTCTTGTCAACGCGAACCACTATCCGGGTGAGTCCTTCGCTCTTGGCTGCTTTGCTTTCTTGATTTCTTCCGTGGGGGCGCGTCAGCGCACCCACTAGGTGTAGTCCCCGAGATTCGGGCCGACTTCTGCGCAGTTGGGTCGGATCTTTCTCGACGGCTATCTTACTTTGCTTTTTTCTGAATTTTCAGGAAGACCACAACCTTCGTGCTGCCGCCTTCGACTCCTAGGCTTGAGAGTTGAGCCGGCGGACCGACGACCTGGCCGGCAGCCAAAGTAAGTACTTGGTTTTGTCTGTCTCCTGTGGGGGCGCGTCAGCGCACCCACTGGGTGTAGTCCCCGAGATTCGGGCCGACTGCTGCGCAGTCGGGTCAGATCTTTCTTGACGACTCTTTTCTTATTGATTTTTTTTCTTTTTCTTTGTCTTCAGGGGCCAACGCCGACTTGAGGAAGGAGCTTGGCGAAGCGAAGGCCGCCCTTTACACCAAAGAGGCTGAGTGCACTGCCTTGGTCCAGGAACGGGATCGCCTGGACAAGAAGCTGGCCGACCAAGAGGAAAGCCACAAAGCGGCCCTGCAGGTGGCGCGGGAAAGTGAAGCCACCTTGCTGGCGGAGTATGAGATGGAGGCGGCGAGCTGGTCTGAGACCCGGCGAGCCCTGGACGAAGGCTTTGGCCAGATTGAGGACTTGATCGACGGTAAGTTGCCTTCCTCGGCCCTTCTCCTGCCCCTTGCCGCCTGGGTCTTTTGACTTATCTTGAGCTGTTGCTTGTTGTTTCTTGCAGATTACTTCCCGGGCTACTCCGCCTTCGCCGCCCAAAGCATTGAGGCCCATCGCGAGGCGCGCCGGCAAGCGGGGGCCGACATCGCGCCGGATGCAAACCGGACCCTTGAGGAGCAGCTCCTGGCTGTCCAGGCACGGTTGCAGCCGGCTCATCGGATGCTTCGCCGGCTCCAACGTGCCGGGGCGCAAGTGCTGGCCGCCCTCTGGCCCGGCGAGACGATCCCCCGCACTCCAAGCCGAACTGCCGACTGGCTGGAGGTCGCAGTTGGTCGCTTCGAGGCTTGGAAAGCGTCAGCGGCCCGCCTCGGAGCCGGGCGGGCGTTGGAATTCGTTCGGGCATGGTACCCAGGGCTGAGCCTGGACCAGCTGCACACTTGGCGGATGGAGGCCGACGCGGAGCTGGAGGAGGCGAGGCCGGCTATTGCCCAGCGGGCTTCGACGATCGCCGAGAGCAACGACATCAGCGTTTTTGCACCCGAAATCGATGATGACGGTGTTGCTTAGCCGGAGGAGTGGTTCGGGCTGAACCCGGTGGTGGGCGAGGACTCGGCGGAGGAGATTGCCTCCAGTGACGAGGGCGAAGAAGACGAAGACGAGGACGGCGGAGACGTCGAGCCGGCTGGTGGAACAACTAGCCTACCTCAGGCCGACCGTGCCTCCAGCAACGAGGCGCGTGGAAGCGCGTCCTCTGCGGGAGGCGGCGACCAAGCCGAAGTTCATCAGCTGGGCGCTCCTTCAGCCGACACGACCATCTCCGCCAACCGGTTTGGCTTGTCAGCCGCTCCGCCAGCTTGACCTGCCGTCTTTATCTTTCCTGCTTTGTTGTCTTTGAACAATCTTTTGTTAAGTTTTCGCAGTTCCACCCACTAGGGGTGTATCCAAACTATGTTGAATGCTGGCCTCTTGGAGGTCTTTTTATGCAAATATTATCATGTGCATGTTTGGTTTCCATTCGCGTATGCTTGTTTATCCTTAGGCTTTTTCCTTTGCCGCCTTCCCTCTTTGGGGAGGCAAGTACTTGAGCTTTCTTGGATTAAAGTAAAGTGAATGGAAATCGGCCGGCCGGCTACTCTGGTAGCCAGTCGGCGGTGTGAGAAAAACCGGCTTTTGTTATATCAGTCTGTTAGTCCCTAGCCATTTTTCGTGTGGGCGGTCCTTCCTACCTTTAACTCTTGCCAGCCGGACAGCTGGTTCTTTGAACTGCGATTTTTGGCAAGAGAAGGCTTGAGAGCCGGCACACTACTTGTCTGACTGCGGGTAGGACTTCTAACATAACTTTAGTCGCCCAGTCCCCGAGCCGACTAGTCGAACTCGGTGTCGGACGGAATAAGTAAATGATACGACAAGGTCATAAGCATGATACTTTTCATTCATAAATAAGGGATGGCAGTCCCCGAGCCCTCCTCGGGGAGCCTATTGTCTTGTACTTAATACAAAAGTTAGCGTGATACATACTGCCTTTCAACTGTAAAATCTTCGAAGGAGGTTGGCGTTCCATGGCCGTTCCGACTCCTTGCCGGAGTCGTCTCTCTTGCGTGCCTTCGGCTTCTGTGCGCCGATCAGGTAGTAGGAGTCGTTGCCTAGAGCTCTGCTGATGACGAAAGGGCCTTCCCAAGGGGCTGAGAGCTTGTGCTGGCCGGCTGTTCGCTGGATCAGCCGGAGCACAAGGTCACCCTCTTGGAAAGATCTTGGCCTGACCTTCCGGCTGTGGTAGCGGTGCAAACCCTGCTGGTAAATTGTAGACCGACTGAGGGCTAACAATCGGCTTTCTTCCATCAGGTCGACGCCGTCTTCTCGTGCTTCCTTGGCCTCCGCTTCCGTGTACATGGTTACTCGAGGCGAGTCGAATTCGATGTCAGTTGGGATGACCGCCTCGGCACCATACACATGGAAGAAAGGGGTGAAGCCGGTTGACTTGTTTGGTGTAGTGCGCAGACTCCAGAGGACAACCAGCAGCTCATCGAGCCAACAGCCGGCTGAGCGCTCCAGAGGTACAACCAGTCGGGGCTTGATGCCGGAGAGGATGAGGCCGTTGGCTCGCTCAACCTGGCCGTCTGACTGCGGGTGGGCGACGGATGCTAAGTCCAGCCGGATTCCTTGGGCTGCGCAGAAATGTGCCAAGGCTCCTTTGGCAAAATTCGTGCCATTGTTGGTGATGATGCTGTGCGGCACGCCGTACCAAGTTGTTATGTCTGCGATGAACGTCACGGCAGTCGGCCCAATCAGCTTCTTGATCGGCTTTACCTCAATCCACTTGGTGAATTTGTCCACGGCGACGAGCAAATGTGTCATGCCGCCGCGCACCGTCTTGAATGGGCCCACCATGTCCAGTACCCAAACGGCAAAGGGCCAAGTGAGGGGAATGGTCTTGAGTGCCGAAGCCGGCACGTGTTGCTTGGAGCTGAAGAGTTGGCATCCCTTGCAATGTTTGACTAATTCTTTGGCGTCATCCAAAGCAGTCGGCCAGAAGAAACCATGGCGGAAGGCTTTGGCAACAAGTGATCTTGAGGCCGCATGGTGGCCGCATTCTCCTTGGTGAATGTCTGTGAGGATTGCAATGCCCTTCTCTTGCTCGACGCACCGTTGGAGGATTCCAGTGACGCTGCGCTTGAGTAGTTCTCTGTTGACGATTGTGTATGCTCCGGCTCGACGCTGGACTTGTCTTGCTTCTGTTTCGTCAGCTGGCAGGTCTTGGTTTACTAGGAAGTTGAGGATGGATTGAGCCCATGATGGAGCCGCGACTTCTTCTACTGCCAAGGTGGCTACTGCCACCAGGGTGGGCGGGCTGGGCGGTGAGGTGCTGGAGTCAGCCGCCGGCTGTAGTGCTGGTGCAGTCCCCGGGCCATCTACCGCAGTCCCCGAGTCGGCTGCCGAAGTCCCCGAGCCGGTTGCCGAAGTCCCCGAGCCGGCTGCCGAAGTCCCCGAGCCGGCTGCCTAAGTCGCCGGGTCGGCTACGGGGGTCTTGGGGTATCTTCTTCGCCTCCTTGGCCGGCTGGAAAGATCCTTGAGCATCATGCTCCTTGGGGTCGGGGGACACGGCCGACTGCTTGCCGGCTATGGCCACGACTCGGTCCAGCATCTTCTTCTCTTCGGCAATCACAAGGGACTCGGCCAGCCGGCTGCTGGCCGCTGCGCACTCAGAGGACTTCTTGTAGTCACCGGCTACGGTGATGATGCCTTTGGTGCTTGGTATCTTCATCTTGAGGTATGCATAGTGGGGAACCGCCATGAATTTGGCCAAGGCAGGTCGTCCCAGTAATGCATGGTAAGGGCTCTCCAGGTCCACCACTTCAAACCAGATCGCTTCCCGGCGGAAATGCTCCTTGTCCCCAAAAAGTACATCAATCTTGATTTTGCCAATGGGGGCGCAGGACAGGCCGGGTACGATGCCGTGGAACACTGTCCGAGTGGGCGTGAGCTGTTTTGTCTTGACGTTCAACTTCTCCAGGGTGTCACGATACAGGATGTTGATGCTGCTCCCGCCGTCTATCAACACACGGGAGAAGCGGGCGGCGCGTCTGTCCGTCGCAAGGGTGGCTTCCAGGACCAAAGCATAAGAGCCGGGAGACGGCATCACCTCCGGATGGTCGGCCCGGCTCCATCTGATGGGCTTTTCTGACCAATGCATGTGTCCAGCGGGGTTGGCAGCGACCACGCCAACTTCCTGGCGCTCTTGGCGTTTGCTGCGCCGGTCTTCGGGCTGGCTTGTAAAGACGATGTAGGTTGCTTGCTCATCAGGGAACTCGTCATGCATGGCTCTGACTGCGGGCCGAGCGGCCGGAGGCGGCGGGCCGGCAGGCGAAGGTGGCAAGAGCCCCTTGCCCTTAGAGATTTGGGTGAGCCAGTTGCACTTCCGGGTCGTGTGGTTGGACGGCTTCGCGCCGCTGTGGAACTTGCAAGGGGCGTCGAGGGTTTGCTCGTAGGAGAAGGCGGGCTGCCAAGCCGGCCTGCCGCCCTTGGGCTTCTTGGGCGCCGGTCGTTCTTCAAGCGGTGCATCTTCGACTGTGGCCACCTGCCGGCTGGCGGGAGGCGGCGCGGGGCCCTTGCGCTTGTTGTCATTCGAGTTGGGGTGTCGGCCGGAATCCCTAGCCGGCGTCTTGGGCGCCGGGTTGAGTACCTTTCCGGACGCGTCTACCCGAAGCTCGGTCTTCATCGAGGAGTCGGTGGTGGCGTACTTGTCCGCTATGTCCAGAAGCTTGTCGAGGGTAGCCGACTCGTCGTAGAGGAGCTTGTGCTTGAGGAGGGTGCCTTCTCGGCATCCGGCTGTGAAGTATTCTATGGCTTGTACCTCATGCACCCCTTCACAGGAGTTGCGGAGCTCGGCCCAATGCGTGAGGTAATCGCGAGTGGACTCGGCGGGGCCTTGTACGCACAAGGAAAGCTGTCTGGGCTTGGGAGCCCACTTGTAGGTGCTGGTGAAGTTGCGGATGAAGGCTTCTGTGAAGTCTAGCCAGCTGTTGATGCTACGCGGCTTGAGGCTGTTGAGCCAGGTCCGTGCCGTGCCCTGCAGCATGAGGGGCACGTACTTCACGGCGACGCGCCGGTTGCCGCTGGCTATGCTAACTGCAGTGGAGTAGTCGATCAACCAATCTTCCGGCTTCACGGAGCCGTTGTACTTGGGCGTGTCTCTTGGGAGCGAGATCCCTTTGGGAAAGGGCTCGTCATGGATGCGGGGTCCAAAACAAGGCGGGCCGACATCGTCTTCTTCTTCCAACGCCAGGGATCGCGCCAGGCGGTCAATCCGATGGCGGGCGTCGTTCTCGCCGATTCCTTCGCGGTGGCCCAGCCGGCCGCTGAGAGTCGGGTGCGCCACTGGCGGTGAGGCGGGATATCTCTCTCCACGGGGCGGAGGCAGAGGCGGGTCACCCCGCCATTGCATGGCTCGGGGATGACCGTCCGCGTCTCGCTCGATGGAGATCCGGGTCCGGCTGCGGCTGGCAGCCGGCTCCTTCTCGCGTCGCGCGCGGGTATTGCTCGTAGTCGGCGTCCGGGACGTCGCGCTGTGTTCTCGGCGCAGGGGAGGGCTTTCCGCGTGGGCGTCGGCTTCGTGTCGCTGCGCAGCTGCGTCAATCAACTGCTGGATGTGCCGGGTCATGTGGGGGAGGTCTTCGGCCTCCAAGCCGTCCAACTCGTCTACAGCCGCCTGGGCGGCACGCAAGTTCTCGAGCGGAGTGGCATAGACCGGGCGGTCGACTCCAAGCGTGTCGGCGATGACGGCGCCGCGTTGCTTGACAAGGCCGGCCCGGCTTGGCCCGCCCGGGGCCGGCGTGCCGAAGGCGGCGCGGTCAGCTTCGCGCTGGTAGGCCTCAATGAGGCGTCTTACGGAGGCCAGCCTCCGGCCCTCTGCGAGGAGGGCGAGGCGGCGTGCTTCCAGTGCTTCGTCGTCGGCGTCGGCCGGGAGAGGAGCGGACAAGTCGTGGGACGCCACGCGCGAGGCGTCGTGGGTGCTCTCGTCGGCCAGGCCGCCATGGCCGACAACCATCACTTCGGCGGTGACAGCATCGCAGCCGTCGGCTCGAGGAAGCGGGTCATTGTAGATCGCGACGTTGGTGGGGAAGGTGTCGTAGGAGGCCGTGTCGGAGTCGACAGGCATCGGGTCGGTGGAGCCAACCGACTCCAGGTCCGCAGCGGGCTCGCTGGAGACATGGAGCTGGCCGAGAAGGTTCGCGAGGCGGTCAGTGCCCGCATCGGAGGCGAGCTCGTCGGAGATGAAGGTCTTGTCGGGGAGATCTGCGAGGCCGCTTGCCGCGCAGATGCTGGTGACGCCTTGCAGCGCGTCGCGGCAAGCGCCATCAGGCGTGCTGGGCTGGCTACGCTCGCTGGGGAGGAAGAGGGTTCCCGTCCAGAACAGGTCTCCGGACGACGGTGCACCTGGCCCCATGGTGGGCGCCAAATGTCGGGTGGTAGGTGCGACATATGCCAACGGGTGGCTTATCATTGTGGGAGCCAGTAAGACATCGCCGGTGCCTGGAAGCGGGATAAGGCGAAGACATGCACGCCGGCGGATCTTACCCAGCTTCGGGGCTCTCCGTGGAGATAACACCCCTACTGCTGCTCTCTGGGGTCTCCGCATGCTCACTCGATGAATCAAGTAGCTACACAACGCTCCTAGAGCTGTTTGGGGGGAGGAGGAAGAAAGGGCTCGGCTAGCCTGCTTCTTCTCCTTATGTGGTGTCTAGAACTAGCAGGGGGTCGAACCCTTTGCATGGGTGCTCCGGGGGGTTTATATAGGCCTACCCCCTGGGGGTACAATGGTAATCCAGCTAGGCGCGGGGCCCAGCCGTCTGTGACTGCGCCCGCCGGCTTCTGCCCCGGCTGCTGGGGCCCGACGACTAGTGGGTCCCGCCGGCTGCCAGCTCCTTGGTTGACAGGCAGGCCCCACTGCCCAGGGCCTGGTCGGCGGCTGGTCACTTTGGCTTTATCTTGTTGACGTGAGCTTCATCGTGGTAAGCGCGGCTACAGTACCGCCGCCTATCGGGCGATCGCTGTAGCCTTACCGCGTCTTGTCTCCTTAATGGGGCGTCTTCCTCGAGGGAGGCGGCAAGCCGGCTGCGGGGAGCCGGCTCTGTCTTGGGCCGACTAGTTGGAGGCGTGGCCGCCTTCGGGCGTCTCTCTGCTCGAAGGGGCCCACCGTCGATGGGCCATGCTGGCGGCCCGTCGTGGGTGATGCCAGAGTCAGCATGGCAACAGTGCTGCGCCGGATGGGTCACGCCTACCCCGTACGGCGCACTGTGCCAGGCGTGCTCCGGGATTCGGGGGTGGCAGGCTTTACTGTAGCCACGCCCCGTCGCACCGCCGTTAGGTGGGTGCAAACTTTGTGGGTACGGTCTTGACCGCTTTATGGGGAGCCGGCTTCTTGGAGTCGGCCTTCTCATGGCCGGCTTCTTGGAGTCGGCCTTCTCAGGAGGGCTAAAGTCGGACCGCCTTCCGAAAGCCGGCCTGGGCTGTAGCCAGCTAGGGGAAGGCGGCCCCATGTCTTGGATTCTTGAGAGCCGGGCGGGCTCGTAACTTTTTCAGAAGTGCCAGGGGAGGCTGGCTAGGCTACCCATGGCTATTTCCTCCGACAATCATCATGTGAGACGGACTAGTCAACATCGGTGAACGTCTTCATGTTGATCGTATCTTCTATACGACTCATGCTCGACCTTTCGGTCTTCTGTGTTCCAAGGCCATGTCTGTACATGCTAGGCTCGTCAAGTCAACCTAAGTGTATTGCGTGTGTAAATCTGGCTTACACCCGTTGTATTCGAATGTTAGAATCTATCACACCCGATCATCACGTGGTGCTTCGAAACAACAAACCTTCACAATGGTGCGCTGTTAGGGGGAACACTTTCTTGAAATTATTACGAGGGATCATCTTATTTAAGCTACTGTCGTTCTAAGCAAATAAGATGTAAAACATGATAAACATCACATGCAATCAAATAGTGACATGATATGGCCAATATCATTTGCTCCTTTTGATCTCCATCTTCAGGGCTCCATGATCAACGTTGTCACCGGCATGACACCATGATCTCCATCATCCTGATCTCCATCATCGTGTCTTCTTGAAGTTGTCTCGTCATCTATTACTTCTACTACTATGGCTAACGCTTTAGCAATAAAGTAAAGTAATTACATGACGTTTATGTTGACACACAGGTCATAAATAAATAAAGACAACTCCTATGGCTCCTGCCGGTTGTCATACTCATCGACATGCAAGTCGTGATTCCTATTACAAGAAGATGATCATCTCATACATCACATATATCATTCATCATATCGTTTGGCCATATCACATCACAAAACACTTGCTGCAAAAACAAGTTAGACGTCCTCTAATTGTTGTTGCAAGTTTTTACGTGGCTGCTATAGGTTTCTAGCAAGAACGTTTCTTACCTACGCCAAGACCACAACGTGAATTGCCAATTTCTATTTACCCTTCATAAGGACCCTGTTCATCGAATCCGATCCGACTAAAGTGGGAGAGACAGACACCCGCCAGCCACCTTATGCAAGTAGTGCATGTCAGTCGATGGAACCAGTCTCACGTAAGCGTACGTGGAAGCTCGGTCCGGGCCGCTTCATCCCACAATGCCGCCGAATCAAGATAAGACTAGTAACGACAAGATAATTGACAATATCGACGCCCACAACTACTTTGTGTTCTACTCGTGCATAGAAACTACGCATAGACCTAGCTCATGATGCCACTGTTGGGGAACGTAGCAGAATTTTAAAATTTTCTACGCATCACCAAGATCAATCTATGGAGTCATCTAGCAACGACGGAGAGAGGAGTGCATCTACATACCCTTGTAGATCGCATGCGGAAGCGTTCCAGAGAACGGGGTTGATGGAGTCGTACTCGTCGTTATCCAAATCACCGATGACCAAGTGCCGAACGGACATCACCTCCGCGTTCAACACACGTACGGTTGGGAAGACGTCTCCTCCTTCTTGATCCAGCAAGGGGGAAGGAGAGGTTGATGAAGATCCAGCAGCACGACGGCGTGGTGGTGGATGCAGCAGGATCCCGACATGGCTTTGCCAAGCGCAAGCAGGGAGGAGAGGTGTTACGGAGGGAGAGGGAGGCGCCAAGAGCAAGGGGTGCGGCTGCCCTCCCTCCCCCCTCTTTATATAGGGGCCTTGGGGGGGCGCCGTCCCTAGGAGATGGATCTCCAAGGGGGCGGCGGCCAAGGGGTGGCTTCCCCCCCAAGCGAAGTGGGGGGCGCCCCCACCCCTAGGGTTTCCCAACCCTAGGCGCAGGGGAGGCCCAAGGGGGGCGCACCAGCCCACTAGGGGCTGGTTCCCCTCCCAATTCAGCCCATGGGGCCCTCCGGGATAGGTGGCCCCACCTGGTGGACCCCCGGGACCCTTCCGGTGGTCCTGGTACAATACCGGCGACCCCCGAAACCTTCCCGATGGCCAAAATTGGACTTCCTATATATAAATCTTTACCTCCGGACCATTCCGGAACTCCTCGTGACGTCCGGGATCTCATCCGGGACTCCGAACAACTTTCAGGTTACTGCATACTAATAACTCTACAACCCTAGCATCACCGAACCTTAAGTGTGTAGACCCTACGGGTTCGGGAGACATGCAGACATGACCGAGACGCCTCTCCGGTCAATAACCAACAGCGGGATCTGGATACCCATGTTGGCTCCCACATGCTCCACGATGATCTCATCGGATGAACCACGATGTCGAGGATTCAATCAATCTGTATACAATTCCCTTTGTGAATCGGTACGTTACTTGCCCGAGACTCGATCGTCGGTATCCCAATACCTCATTCAATCTCGTTACCGGCAAATCACTTTACTCGTGTCGTAATGCATGATCCCATGATCAACCACTTGGTCACATTGAGCTCATTATGATGATGCATTACCGAGTGGGACCAGAGATACCTCTCCGTCATACGGAGTGACAAATCCCAGTCTCGATTCGTGCCAACCCAACAGATACTTTCGGAAATACCTGTAGTGTACCTTTATAGTCACCCAGTTACGTTGTGACATTTGGCACACCCAAAGCACTCCTACGGTATCCGGGAGTTGCACAATCTCATGGTCTAAGGAAATGATACTTGACAATCGGAAAAGCTACAGCAAACGAACTACACAATCTTTGAGCTATGCTTAGGATTGGGTCTTGTCCATCACATCATTCTCCTAATGATGTGATCCCATTATCAATGACATCCAATGTCCATAGTCAGGAAACCATGACTATCTTTTGATCAACGAGCTAGTCAACTAGAGGCTCACTAGGGACATGTTGTGGTCTATGTATTCACACATGTATTACGATTTCCGGATAACACAATTATAGCATGAATAATAGACAATTATCATGAACAAAGAAATATAATAATAACCATTTTATTATAGCCTCTAGGGCATATTTCCAACAAAACCTCCTCAGGTGTGTGCGCGCACGCACACACCCTCCATCGTTCGAAACCCTGGCAAGGTCCCCGCCGCCGCTGCCGCATGGCCTCCATTGTCAACATCTGCCGGTTTTCCCGTGTAGCTTACCCACCGATCTCCATACCCTGGCCGCCCTGAGTTTCTTAGATGATGCCTGCCAAACACCCCCTTCCCCACAGATCCCCATCCCCATCCCCCACTCTAGAGCGTCGCAGCCTAAGCCCGGCTACGCTTCCCGTGGACCTCAAGGAGTGACTGGCCCAAAAGAGGTGTATAGCGGTCTCTTCGCCCGATGTCGCCGAGGAAGTTGATGACCATTACTGGCGGCAGGCACTCAAGTAGCGGGCCAGAGTATGCGGGCATGCCTCGTACGTCGGCTAAGACATCGAGGTCATCCACAGCGATGGCCTGAGGCGGGCTATGTCACAGGTTAAGTGGCCCACCCCAACCCCTCGGGTTCAACCACCGTCGATCTCATCCATGGCCCCGCCGCTGATCTCCTCTCGCTCGCTATTAACAATTTTCCATTCTACATCACCATCGAGCCCCTTTTGTCATTTCTGAAGGACATGTTCTGGGATGTTGGCTTGGGATCCACAGCTTCCAAGTCAGACCTCATCAACGGCGACCACGAGGAGGGCACCCTCTCTAGCTTTTCCAAGGGGAAAGAGCCCATCTTCTCTTCCATGGGGAAAGCGCCTGTCTGCGACATCAGGGAGGGCACCCCTACAGCCGTGCTCTTCCAAGGGGAAGGATCCCATCTACGACAACATGGAGCGCATCCAGGGTCCGTGCTCTTCCCACGGGAACGAGCCCATTTGTTACAAGTGAGGAAACCCATGATTTGTTTTGCTGTGCCTCTTCACAAGGGGAAACCCATGATTTGTTTTGTCGAGTCCCTTTTGTAGTGTAGTGAGAATATGTCCAGTTTTAATTGCTATATCTGGTTGTTTGCAGTATGCCTTGTTTATTTCAGATGTTCACAATGTGATGCTCTATATGTGCAATTATTTACTATGCAATACATTTCATCAATCCAGTTTTAAACATATCGATAGGAATGCATATATTTGCTTGTTGTTAAGCCTGCTATAGCTAGCATATGCCTCTTTTTAATTTTTTATTGTTCGGTTGTTTGTAGTTAGCATATGTCCAGTTTCAAATGCTATCTTTGGTTGTTCGTAGTCTGCCTTGTTTATTCCAGTTATTCACAACATGATGTTCTATATGTGTAAGTATGAAATGTGCAGTTCAATTTCATCAGTACCAGTTTCAACAATACCACTATGAATGACAACATTTGGTTGCTGCATCTTGTAGTTAACATGCCTTTCCATTTTTATTTAACAATAACCAGTGTACTTAGACCGGCACAATACCAGTTTGAATGAGTATGTTTGCTTGTTCTTAAATGTTAGGCTTGTTGCGGTTAGCACACCTTTCCACTTGTTTTTCTTTACTAGCATGCTTAAACCTGCACACTAAAGCTATCTTTTGGAGATTATTTTGTCTGCCATGTATAATTTTGGTTGATGTTTAGCCTGTTGTGCTTAACATGCTTCTCGATTTACCTACACAAGATAATTTTGGGAACGACTATTGTTTTCCATTGAGGTTAGTTTCATCCCATGGCTTATATCTGCTCACTGTTCAGGATATCAGTACCTAGTACCATATAGGTCGGCGGCTAATAAGGGACTAATCGATGAATCGGACTTTTAACTGAATATATCTGCAACCCATTTTTCGTTAGGTTAGCTAGGGACATATGTAATATCTCTGAGGCTACATAGCAACATGCACTGCACTTAATGTCTAAATATGTAATCCTAGGCTACGTAGCAACAAGGAAGAGTGTTACATTAATGTTCAAATGATGTCTAGATATGCGTACAAGAGCAGTAGCAGCAACAACAAAAACAGAGCCCTGTTTTGGTACTCAACTTAGCTAGAGGTTAGAGTTAGTTTCTAGATCATTCCTAACCATGAACTAACTCCATCCAAAGAGTTGTTTGGATGGCAGGGTTAGATTGACAATAAATGCACTAGGAGAACTAGCTCAATTTAGCACCTCTTGGGTTGGATAGTTTTTTGGGTGGGTTATAGATGCAACTAGCTCAAACTAGCTCTCATGTTTAGATATACTTTAGGGCTATTTGAGCCCGAACTATCTCAAACTAACTGTAACCCATGGATACATCACCAGTTAATCAGCCGATAATTTGTAAGAATGCACTAAACTCCTTCCAGCCCATAATATAAGATGTTAATTCATCTAATATGTGAGTATATTGGATGTTATAAGATACACCCTCCGTTCCTAAATATTTGTATTTTTAGATATTTCATATGGACTACCACATATGGATGTAGATGGACATATTATAAAAGAGTGTTGTACTACATCATTGTGCAATTGTTGTTTAGCTTCTAATATTAACTTGGTGCTTTTAGGTACATATGTCATTGGTAAAGATCCGCGCTTCGACCCTTTCTGCGTATGGGGCAATGAGATATCGATGAACCAGCATCAAGTGTGGAAGTTGATAAAGATTGTTAGTAAAATGGGTCCAAAGATGGTAATTAAACTATTTGTTTACACTTTATCCAAGACAACAGTGAACTGTAGGATGGTAAGTAAGAACTCTGCGGCCTTCCTTTTACTGCCCATAATGAGTTGTGTTAGATGACAATGTATGAATCTTTTTCTTTGCAGTGGTTGCCAAAGCAGTTTACTCAAGATTACCTCTCAAACTACATGATTGGTGGGCATGCAAAGGTTAAAGTATTTCTACCAGAACATGATGATTATCTAGATGTTTTCATGACGACCATGAAGGATGGGCGGTCGGCCATCACAAGGGGTTGGACTAGAGTCGTGCGTGCCTTCTGCATGGAGGAGGGCACAATATGGTCATTCCGCTTCACCTTCTCCAGCAACCAGAATATATTTCGCCTCTTTATTTACCGTCTTTAATAGTACAAGTATACAACTGTGGTTCATCATTCTTTATTTGGTTCTTATGTAATTCTTGAACATATGTACCTATGAATCGAATAATGCATTGGTTGTTTGAACCTGATGGATATGGATAAAGCTGTAGCATACATTCAAATTCAAATTGAAATTCAAATCCAAATTCGGTATAATTTGGAAAAGCATCAATTAAATTAGGGTGAAATTACGCTCTCCAGGTTGTTACGGCACACACGGTTGGTAAAACACAAACATTTGCGATATGCACCGTAATCCGAGACGGTTCACGGAGAGGAAACATGTGCAAGCATGCACACAGTTGCCGTTTCCAAAGCGTGTGCGATGTCAGACAATATCACAAACGGTGCGGGCAAACAAAACGTTTGTGTTAGTTGCCTTATCGTACACAATTCGCAACCATGAACTGTTTCTGATGAAGTATGCATCATAAATGTTGCACCACAAGATAGTGTGTGCAATAGTTGTTGTGTACGACGATGTTACGACTGTCCGATGTTTCGTAATCCTGTCCGGCACTCGTACGATGATTAGATAATCTTCTTAACGGTGAACCATTTGTGATGGGCCATGCATCATACATGTTCTATAATGGTGAACCATTTGTGATGGGCCGCGCATCATAAACATAGCACCACAGAATATCGACTGCGATGGCAATGAGAGCAAAAACGAGTAGGAGTACTATAGGGGCCCTATCCTCGATAGTTTCTGGGTCATGTGGGAAGGACCCCCCTATCGCCCACACTCACTTGGCGATGGTTCTAAATGCCGTCGCGGAAAGGGGTCAAAAACCGTTTGTTTAGGACCGACGCATACCAGTGAATGCTCGCTTATGAGATTTTTCATTTCTTTGTTGGATGCTTCTCAATCTTTTGCTAGCCTTCACTTGCACTAAGTATGATCACTACTTGTGCATCCAAAATCCTTAAACCAGTTTTGCCACATGAGTCAACTATACCTACCTATATGCGGTATTCTTTTGCTGTTCTAAGCAAATTTGTATGTGCCATCTCTAATTTTCTTTTTGTGTGCTCATACCGCCCATGAAATGGTAGGGGTGGCTGATATGTTTCCATGCTAGATGTGTTATTCTCAAGATGGTTGTTCATTCACTTGTCATTGCATGAGAGTATGGCAAAGGTTTTATGGATGCCCAGTCCCGAAATGAAAAATGAATTTACTTTGTGTTATCTAGTGTTGGTATGGACGACACCCGTGGATTCGGTTAGCCGTGGAATGTGAAAGTTTGGTGGCCAAAGAAATAAACTTTATTTTCTGTTTGGGAACCGCCTATGATATATCTAGCATGGAAAGTATTGGAAACCACTCGATCATTTTCGTTGACACGAAAAGCATGCCACCCAAAATGTTTTTATCTCTATCTTTTTCGCTTTGAGCTTTGGCACCTCTACAAATCCCTACTTCCCTCTGCGAAGGGACTTTCTTTTACATTATGCAATTTTCATTTTCATTTGAGTCTCCATCTTCTCTTATAAAGCACCAACTAAGTGGAACTATGATCGTACTTGAGCAATGGGTGTAGTTAATATGCGAGTGTGTTTCATGAATGGATCAATGATTGACCCTAATGGGCTAGGGATAACTTGCTTTAGTGTTGATATTTTGAAAGACATGGTTGCTTATTGATATGCTTGAGTATTGAAATCTTCATGTCAAAACTATACTATTGCTTTGAATCATATAAAAGTCTAAATGTCCATGCTACAAAGAAAAGAATATGTGATGAACATGTTAGGCAGCATTCCACATCAAAAATTCTGTTTTTACCATTTACCTACTCGACGACGAGCAGGAATTAAGCTTGGGGATGCTGATACGTCTCCAACGTATCTATAATTTTTTATTGTTCCATGTTGTTATATTATCATTCTTGGATGTTTTATAATCATTTTATAGAAACTTTATATCTTTTTTGGGACTAACCTATTGACATAGTGCCCAGTGCTAGTTGTTGTTTTTTCTTGTTTTTTACCTCATAGAAAATCAATACCAAACAGAGTCCAAACGCAGTGAAACTTTTTGGAGAATTTTTCTGGGCCAGAGGACACGAGATGGGCCAAAGAAGTACCAGAAGGTGCCCTGAGGGGGGCACAACCCACCTGGGCGCGCCTGGGGACCCAGGCGCACCCTGGTGGGTGATACGTCTCCAATGTATCTACTTTTTCTCATGCTTTTCCTCTTATTTTGGACTCTAATTTGCATGATTTGAATGAAAATAACCCGTACTGACGCTATTTTCAGCAAAACTACCATGGTATTGTTTTTGTGCAGAAATAAAAGTTCTCGGAATGGAACGAAACTTTGCGAGGATTTTTTATATCAATAAGAAGAATTTCTGGAGCCAAGACCCACCAGAGAGGGGCCCCTGGTTGGGCACAACCCACCTGGGCGCACCCCCCTCTCCTGGCACGCCCAGGTGGGTTGTACCCACATGGTTGCCCCGCTGACGACCCCCTAATACTATAAAATCACATTATTCCAGAAAAATCAGGGAGAAAGAATTATCACGATCCACGAGATGGAGCCGCTGCCAAGCCCTGTTCTTCCTCGGGAGGGCAGCTCTGGAGTCCGTTTGGGGCTCCGGAGAGGGGGATCTTCGTTCTTCGTCATCACCAACCCTTCTCCATCGTCAATTCCATGATGCTCCCCACCTGGAGTGAGTAATTCCTTCGTAGGCTCGCTGGTCGGTGAGGAGTTGGATGAGATTCATCATGTAATCGAGTTAGTTTTGTTAGGGCCCGATCCCTAGTATCCACTTTGTTCTTAGACTGATGTTGCTATGACTTTGCTATGCTTAATGCCTGTCACTTTGGGCCTGGGTGCCATGATTTCAGATCTGAACCGTTTATGAATTCATCATTATATCCATGTTTTAGATCTAATCTTGCAAGTTATAGTCACCTACTACGGTTATGATCTGACAACACCGGAGTGACAACAACCGGGCCCACTCTCGGTGATGACCGTAGTTTGAGGAGTTCATGTATTGACTATGTGTTAATGCTTTGTTCTGGTTCTCTATTAAAAGGATGCCTTAATATCCCTTAGTTTCCAATATGGACCCCGCTACCACGGGAGAGTAGGACAAAAGATGCCATGCAAGTTCTTTTAATAAAGCACGTATGATTATTTACGGAATACATGCCAATATTATATCGATGAACTGGAGCTAGTGCTGTATTACCCTAGGTTATAACTTTCACATGATGAATATCATCCAACAAGTTACCAATCCAATGCCTACAAATTTATCCTTATTGTTTCTGCTAAGTTACTACTGCTATCATCACTGTTACAGTTGCTACAAATTACTGCTATCACTGTTACTATTATCGTTGCTACTGTCACTACTATCAAAACTATCAAACTACTTTGCTACTAATCACTTTGCTGCAGATAATTAATCTCTAGGTGTGGTTGAATTGACAACTCAGCTGCTAATACCATAAAATATTCTTTGGCTCCCCTTGTGTCGAATCTATAAATTTGGGTTGAATACTCTACCATAGAAAACTGTTGTGATCCCCTATACTTGTGGGTTATGAAGACCTTTTTCTGGCGCCGTTGCCGGGGAGCATAGTTATATTTGTTGAGCCACTTGGGATTATTATCATATTATCACTATGAAGAATCTGAAGGATCCGAAGAATAATATTTATCCCTCTAAGACGAGGGGAGGTAAGGAACTGCCATCCAGTTCTGCTTTAAATTCACCTTCTGTTATGAGTAAACTTGCAACACCACCACATGCTATTAATCCTGATATGTCGCAAGTTATTGATGATGCTACTTCTACTATGAATGATGCTTATGATGATGCTAGTACCTTGCTTGATAATGATGATGTGCCACTTGCACTACAAAAAAATACACTTCCGTGATGATACGTGTTTGTCACAGTAGGTCGTGTTTTCTATCATGCATGTACATCCATGACAAATTTATGACAGAATCAAGATAGTCATACCTGTGCTGTCGTAGAAGTGTTCCATGACATTGCCAAAATTATCATCATGGAAGTGTCCACTTCCATGACGATAAATCGCGCGTCACAGAAGTGCTTTTGTCAAGGGTGACCGACACGTGGCATCCACCGTAACGGAACACCGTTAAGCTACCGGGTAGGATTTTGGATCCGATAACCCGTTAACAGCCACGACCAATGCCGATTTTCCACGTGTAAAATCCTCATTGGCTGACGGATCCACGCATCAGCTCCGCGTTGGCACAGGTGTCACTCATCCAACGGTCGATATGGGCCTATGATATGTTGACACGTGGACCGGCCCAAAAGTGGCCCACAAAGATTAAATGGGCCGGCCTAACTGAAGGCCCATAAGATTTAGCGGACCATAATGGGCCGGCCCAGCTAAAGGCCCACAAGATTTTGTAGACCACAATGGGCAGGCCCAGCTAAAGGCCCACAAGATTCTGCCGACCAAAATGGGCCGACCCAGCTAAAGGCCCAACATTCTCTATCAAATCGGCCCGTCAACGGCCTGTCCTAAACTTGTCATCAACGAGGCCCATGGTCACTTCTCGCCCGTTAATAGTCCGCTAAGTAATTGGGCCTGTGTATTTCTGGCCTGTTAAAGGTCCGGCTTCATTTGGGCCCATTTACAGGCCATCAAAACATTCGGCCCATAAACGATCATGAAGGATTTGGGTCATATTCGGCCATGTCTGACATTCGGCCTGTTAGAGGCCCGCTATAGCTTTGGGCCACTTTCGGCCTGTTGTCATTTTCGGCCTGTTAACGCTGGACGTAAACCATGGGCCATATGTGGCCCAATGTCATATCGGGCCCATTAATGGCCCATATAAAAATGACGATAATCTAGCCTGACCAAAGTTCTGGCCTGTTAAAGGCCCGTGTATTAGGTTGGTGCATTTACGGCCCGTCCGAATTTCGGCCTGTTAAAGTCCAGTGGGTTATTTGGCACAATAAGGCCCAATCTCACTTTCGGTCTATTAAAGGCCCATGTATTTTATGGGCTCGAGATATTTACACCTGTAAACGGCCTATTTTTACTAAGGGCCCAAATTATGTTTAGGCCTGTTAAAGGCCCACTATGGGCACAGGCCTACCAGAAAAATATGAATGCTTATGCTGATTTAGGCCCAGATATTTTTAGTGGGCTACATGCCAATTTCGGCCCGTAATCATTTTTAGCCCAAATGGAATGGGCCCGACGAATGTTGGCATGTTGGGCTCCTACGAAGCTTTCGACTGAATACATTACTAAGATAAACCTACACTATACAAAAATAGCATCGTAATTACTGCAGCCTGAGGCAACACCATAAATGTTGTATCACAACAAAATAAATTCCAACCATACACCAAAAGGCCTGTTGGCATAAAGTTTACAGTCCTTCCAGATAAAAGCACCATCAGATGTATAGAAGCACAGATCATTTGACCTGAGTGCTAATGTTTCAGGCTATAGAATCTGATGGAGCAGCACGATCTCCACCTTTTTTCTGCCATTGCTCTTAAACAACGAAGCGAATGTCTGATAGTCTGGTTTCAAAACCATTCATATCTTGACGACATTTCTCAACCACTATTCTTGTTTCCGAAACAACGTCCATGTAACGCCCCGAGACCGATGTGCCACGTGTCCTCCAGTTATTCGTTGTTGTTGCCGTGTCATTGCTTGCATATCATGCATTGCATATCATGTCATCATGTGCATTTCATTTGCATACATGTTCGTCTCATGCATCCGAGCATTTTCCCGTTGTCCGTTTTGCAATCCGGCGCTTCGTTCTCCTCCGGTGGTCATTTCTAGATTTCTTTCATGTGTGGGGATTAAACATTTCCGGATTGGGCCGAGACTTGCCAAGCGGCCTTGGTTTACTACTGGTAGACCACCTGTCAAGTTTCGTATCATTTGGACTTCGTTTGATACTCCAACGGTTAACCGAGGGACCGAAAAGGCCTCGTGTGTGTTTCAGCCCAACACCCCTCCAAAGTGGCCCAAAACCAACCTAAACCCTCTCCATCATCTAGAGCGTTCGATCACGATCGCGTGGCCGAAAACCGCACCTCATTTGGACTCTCCTAGCTCCCTCTACCTATAAGTATGTGCAACCCTCCGAGATTCGCGGTCTAACCCTAGCCTTCCCCTACCTCGCGCACCGGACAAAGATCCCCACCACCCCGGACATGTCCAACCACCGCCTCCGACGAATCAGACGCCGCCACCTCATCCCACGCTCCCTCTCTCTCCTCCCCACCGCCGCGGCCCGCCGCAGCCAACGGCCAGCCCGCCCGAGCCGCGCCGGGC
>NC_041386.1:567152639-567177844 GCF_002162155.2 Triticum dicoccoides
CCCGAGCGCGCCCCGCCTCCATCGCGCGCCGCGCGCCGCCCCGAATCGCCATCGCCGGCGCGCCTCCACCGCCGTGCGCCGATCGCCTCGCCGCGCCTCCGCCTCCGCCCACTGGAACACCGCCGCCTCACCGCGCCTTCGCCCCGGACACCGCACTCCTCCACCGGGCCCCTCGTCGCCGGCGCACCTCACCCTGCCGCGCGCCGCCGCCCGGACTTCGCCACCTTCGCCGGAGTTGCCGCTCACCTCGCCGGAGCTCCGGCCGGATCCGATCCGGATCGGGACCAGATCCACCGGTCCCTGATCCAAACGCCCTCGCCCGTCCCCGCACCGCTCCGTCCTGGATATCCCCGTCCGCCGTTGACTTTTCTGGAGGTATAAATTCGTCTAAGTCCCGAAAATCCGAGATCCAGGTGCTTCTGTTCATAGCATCGTAACTTTGCATCCGTAGCTCCGATTCATGCATATAGCATATCAAAATGTTCATCTCAGAGAGTACATCATTTCATTCCATTGGATCATTTTCATTTGAGCTCATCTTGATGCCCGAAATGCTGTTAGAAAAGGGCTACTTGAGATGATTGTCAGATCTGCTACTCCGTTTAGGTTTTTGTCATTTTTGCCACGATTAATGTGTGCATGATATGCCCTGATGCTCTACATATGTTTTGTTAAGGGTTTTTTCATCCCTCCAGAGGTGCAACCCATGAATTTTTTTGATGTGTGTGGTGACTAGTGCAAGCTTGCAAAGTAGTGCACTTGCTAATTCTGTTTTCAGGGACTTAGCATTTCCAATTTCCACTAAGTCCTTGAGCTGTTCATCTCATGATGCCATATGTTCATGTTGTTTCCTAGTGATCCGTGCCTCTTTTGAGGATGATCAATAAGGATGTTTTGTTAATCTTGTAGTGCTCGATCCATCCATGTCTTTGTTTGCAATTATGGAGCACCCTAGCTTGAGTCAATCGAGCTCTACTTTTGCTACTTTGTGAATCTGGGCAGATTGTCAACTTGTTTGCAATTTTGCCGGTGTTGTTGTAGTTGATCCGTGCATGCTATGTTATTGTTCTTGCCATGTCTAGCTTGCATTTTGTGCCTTCTTGATGGTTGTATGCTTGTCTTGCCATGACTTGCACCGTAGTGAGTGCATCGAGCTCGTAAACATGCCTACTTGAGTTATATTTCAGCATGTGTCAGTTTTTCACTAAGTCTGAAAACTGATTATGTTTTTGCTATGTTCACATGCTTGCAATTGTATTTTCTGATCCCTTTTGGCTCAAGGTCACTAAGGGACTTTTGTTAAGCTCTTTGAGTAGCTCCATGCCATGCTTTACTTTTCCATGTTCAGGTCCTATAGCATGTAGTTTTGTTGCTCCGAAGAGAGCTACTTGATCTGAAATTCTAGACAAGTGTTAATTTCACTAAGTCTGAGATCTGTTTGTCATATGCATTTTTGCCATGCTTGTTTGAACCTGTTAATGGATGATATGGCTGTAGCTCAGTGCTAGACTTTTGTTAAGCATCTTGAATGCATCCCTGCCATGTATTTTGTTGTCATGTTTGGGTGCTGTAGCATGTTCATTTCATTGCATTTAGATGCCTACTTGCTGTAAATCACGGACCAGTGTCATATTTGAATCACTTGCCATTTCCAAACCGTAACTCCGATTCCGGCGTTGTTTATATCGTTTTCAAGCGATTTCATCTCATCTTTCCAGTGGCACACTTGGATTTCCAAGTTGAGGCCGGGTTCATGCATTCCTTGTCCAATCATGCATATGCATCGCATACCGCGTCCCGCATATCATACCATGTTCATGTGTTGGTTGTTTACTATGTTGTGTGCTTCTTTCTGGTGTCGCTTCTTCGGGTTGGTTCCGATAACGTCGTGTTTGTGAGGACCCGTTCGACTACGTCCGTTTGTCTTCTTCATGGACTCGTTCTTCTTCCTTGCGGGATCTCAGGCAAGATGACCATACCCTTGAAATCACTTCTATATTTGCTTGCTTAGTTGCTCGCTCTTTTGCTATGCCTATGCTGCGATACCTACCACTTGCTTATCATGCCTCCCATATTGTTGAACCAAGCCTCTAACCCACCTTGTCCTAGCAAACCGTTGATTGGCTATGTTACCGCTTTGCTCAGCCCCTCTTATAGCGTTGTTAGTTACAGGTGAAGATTGAAGTTTGTTCCTTGTTGGAACATGGAGATGTTGTTCCTTGTTGGAACTTATTTACTTGTTGGGATATCACTATATATCTTATTTAATTAATGCATCTATATACTTGGTAAAGGGTGGAAGGCTCGGCCTTATGCCTGGTGTTTTGTTCCACTCTTGCCGCCCTAGTTTCCATCATATCGGTGTTATGTTCCCGGATTTTGCGTTCCTTACGCGGTTGGGCTATAATGGGAACCCCTTGACAGTTCACCTTAAGTAAAGCTCTTCCAGCAATGCCCAACATTGGTTTTACCATTCGCCACCTAGCCTCTTTTTCCCTTGGGTTTCCCGGACTCAAGGGTCATCATTATTTTACCCCCCGGGCAGTGCTCCTCTGAGTGTTGGTCCAACCTGTTAGCTACCGGTGACCACCAGGGGCAACTTTGGGCTGGCCTACCCGTACCTAAGACAATTTGAGTGTGCCCTGAGAAAGAGATATCTGCAGCTCCTATCGGGATTTGTCGGCACATTCGGGTGGTGTTGCTGGTTTAGTTTTACCCTGTCGAAATGTCTTGTTGTACCGGGATACTGAGTCTGATCGAAATGTCTCGGGAGGAGGTGTATTCCTTCATTGACCGTGAGAGCTTGTCATGGGCTAAGTTGGGACACCCCTACAGGGATTTGAACTTTCGAAAGCCGTGCCCGCGGTTATGAGTAGATGGGAATTTGTTAATGTCCGGTTGTAGATAACTTGAACCTTAACTTAATTAAAATGCATCAACCGCGTGTGTAACCGTGATGGTCTCTTTCCGGCGGAGTCCGGGAAGTGAACACGGTGTTGGAGTTATGTTTGATGTAGGTTGCTATAGGATCACTTCTTGATCATAGATTTCTCGATCGTGCTTTGTCTTCTCTTCTCACTCTCTTTTGTGTATGTTTAGCCACCATATATGCTAGTCGCTTGCTGCAGCTCCACCTCTTACCTTTACCTTACCCATAAGCTTAAATAGTCTTGATCACGAGGGTGCGAGATTGCTGAGTCCCCGTGGCTCACAGATACTTCCAAAACCAGCTTGCAGGTGCCGATGAGACCGTGCAGACGACGCAACCAAGCTCAGGAGGAGCTCGATGAAGATCTTGTCCTTTGTGTGGTTTCATTCTAGTTGATCAGTAGTGGAGCCCAGTTGGGGTCGATCGGGGACCTTTGTCGCATTTGGGGTTCTTCTTTTATTTTGATTCCGTAGTCGGACCTTGATTGTATCTGGATGAGGTAATGTTTTATTCATGTAATTGTGTGAAGTGGCGATTGTAAGCCAACTATGTATCTCTTTCCCTTATTATATTACATGGGTTGTGTGAAGATTACCTCACTTGCGACATTGCTTTCAATGCGGTTATGCCTATAAGTCGTGCTTCGACACGTGGGAGATATAGCCGCATCGAGGGCGTTACAAGTTGGAATCAGAGCCTTCCCCGACCTTAGGAGCCCCATTGCTTGATCGTTTTTAGCGGCCGAGTTGTGTCTAGAAAAATGTTTTCAGTCATTTAGGAATTATATATCGGAGAGTTTAGGAATTCTTTTTACTTCCCAGTCTCCTCATCGCTCTGGTAAGGCATCCTGACGTAGAGTTTTGACTCTTCTCTTCTCAAATTTCACTAAAAAAATTTAGGATCACGCGGGTATCTTGGAATCGTTTCGATGGTTTTGTGACGAGAACATTGTCTTGGTGCCTCCTGTCAGGGGGTTTAGTGGAAGTGTCCCGGGGAGTTGAGCTCCGAGGTGTTGTCGTCATAATTTTATCGTTGCAGTTCTGGAATACCTGAGTTTAGTACGCTGACATCGAAAATCTCTTTTATGCAGTTTGTTGGTGAGATAACCTCGACGCCACCCAGTACTGGGGCGGGAGTTCAGGAGTATTGCCATAACTTGTATAACAGATGCTTTTCGAAGGTTGAGGTAGATGATTTCCGAAGGTTTCTTGGTTATGTGTTGAAGGATGGATACAACTGGATGTAGGATTTGCTAGTTTGGGTGAGATATTATGCTTCCCCTGTATCCCCAACACCTGATTGCATAACTGGAAAGGTTCGGGAGTTTCATAAGTGGGAATTCAAGTAGATCTTAGGATATCTTTCCGACAGATGTATGATATGAAATTGGGGTTCGACGTCTAGTGGTCCGCCTATTCACGGTCGGTTTTACAGTGGTCTTGTTGTGTCTTAAAGAGTCCTTGGCTATGCCGAATCGGGGACGCTTTGTATGTCATGTGCACTGCCTTGTACATGATGGTGCTATACGATCGAGCCCGTGTAGGCCCCACCATGAAAACTTCGGACAAAATCTCTATCATATGTTTGTTCCGGCTTATTCTGCAAGCCAATCCTTTGTTTTGTTTTGAGTTGTGGTATTCGAGTTGCTTCAATTCAAGTGTTGATTCCATACCTTTTCCGAAATGGTGTTCTCATACTCCAATGTGGATACCAATCCTTCTTGATCATGAAGTTTGTCTCGTCAATCATTTTCACCGGCGTGTTTCTCTTCAAGTGGATCCGATCATTCCAATATCAGCAAGATCTATTACTAGTTCTCAACGGTGTTGTTTTCATCCATCTCCTAGTTGCTTTTGTTTTTTCCCGCCCACCCACCCCTTTTTCTTCAATGATTCAGATTTCTTATTCAAGTATCATTTTTATT
This sequence comes from Triticum dicoccoides, assembly GCF_002162155.2. NCBI lineage: Eukaryota > Viridiplantae > Streptophyta > Magnoliopsida > Poales > Poaceae > Triticum > Triticum dicoccoides. The sequence goes on from NC_041386.1 coordinate 567,157,493, forward strand.
GTTGTGAGGTCTCTCCATTCTTTTCTATCAATATTCTTATCCGGTGATTCTCATGAAGATACTAATGGAGCTTCAAGTGTTGTATTCTTCGATCTTTTCTTCTCCGGTGGATTCAATTCAAGCTTTGTTGATCATATTCCTTTCCTCATTTCAAGGCTTTCTCATGCCGGCGCAATTCTTAATCGTTCACCTCTCGCTATTCTATTGTCCCGAAGTGCTAAAGATATCTCAGAAGGCTCGTTTTTTCATTCAAGTTCAGTTCAAACTATTCTGAGGTTGTTATCTCATTCAAGCCATTTAACTCAATCGGTGCATTCTCTCTTTTAAATAATTCTACGGTGTATCTTTTGAGTGGGCCCTAACCCACAGGTCTTTTCCCAGGGTCTTACCTGACTCTTCTAATTCTCCCGGAGCTATCCTCAAAAAAATTCTTTTCGAAGTTTGGCGTAAGAATGAATTGTCATCAGTCAAATGTATTTCTCCAAGATTGGTTAAATTCTTTTCATCGTTGGCTCAACCTTTCCATTCTTCATTCCGGAGTGTATAAATAATTCATGGTGGTGTTTCTCGTTGTCATTCTCGGATTTTGAAGACCGAAGAAGAGTTTCTCTTTAATCTTGCTCCATTCTCTTCAAGATTCGTGATTCTAGCTTGTTGCCATCCTCTCGTAATTGTTTTGATCGTGAGAATTCTTTTCACCTATCCGGAGCAATTCAGGAGTCTTTTCAGGTTGATTATCCGGAGTCCATCAATTCAGGTTTATTCATTCTCAGTTATCATTCCTCAATCTTACCAGTGCATCGTTCAAGTGATCTCTAATCGGTCCGTGATCTATTCATTTCACTTACATCTAAATCCTCTCAAGTATCTTCGTTCTTCTTATAATTATTCCCGGTGTTTCTTTATCTTACTTCGTTCATTTCCAATTCTTACGGTGGTTCGTTCAAGATTTCTCTTCCTTGTTTATCATATCAATTAATTCGTTGTTCCAAATCCCACCGGCGGTTCCATCAAGTCCTTATCAAGTTATCGATATCTCTCTTAATCCTTGCTACGAGAATAAGTAGTGTGCCAAATCCATTGCTTGGCATCAATTTAATTGATGAAGGATAAGCATAATGTAATTCTTATTCTTGTTTCATCCAAGTGATTAATTCCTTACTCCGGAGCCTCATCAAATTCTTGATTTCATTTGTTCATCTTTCTTTTCTGGAGTTCCAAGCTTTTCCGCATTATCTCGTCGCGAAGCTCCATCTAAATCATTGCAAGGCTTCACCTTGTGTTTTCAACTATCCTTTATTTCCGTTTGATCATTCTTTTGTTTAACGGAGTTCTTCATGAAGGTTCTACATGATGGTTCATCAAGGATTTATTTCCTTCTCGAAGTTTTCATCGAGATTCTTTTAAGGAGCTCAAGCTTTCTTCATCTTGTAATTCGGAGTGCAATTCTTTCTTCCGTACCATTGGAGGTGGTATTATGTCATTCTTGATAATTTTCCTTCGTGCTTCATGTTTCTCAAGCTATCAAGAATGAGGTATTTTAAATTCATCAACCTCTTCGTTGGAGTTATCTTGTGTCATGTTTTCACCTAAAGCCTTCCCTAAGGATTGTTGCTATTTACGGTGCTTATAAAGGACCCAAGTTCTTCTTTACCCTCCCGGTGGAAATATTTTTCTTGTCTCCTTGTTCTTATCAATCCAATTCTTTTCCCATGAGTGGCAGGGTGTCACCTCATATTTTGAGCTGTATTCCATAAGACTATATCAAGCTTATCTTTTCGTTGTTGATTTTTCAACAACTCCGTTCTAGCATTTGTTGTAACCGTGCTCTCTCAAGATATTGTTTCCCTTCGTTCCGGAGGCATTGTGATGGTGCTATCTTCAACCTTTATTTTTGTTCTTGTCAGGACCTTGTTCCTTTTCTTGCCTATCCATCTAACCGGAGTGTGGTGTCATCTCTTCTAGTTCTTTTCGCCTTATCAAGTCTTGCATATCTTCTAAACCGGAGTGCTGTCGGAGATCTTTCTTACCCCTTGTTCCATGCTCTCAATACTTCCGGAGGATGTATGTTGTGAATTCATCAAGTATCCTCTCACCTTATCAAGTTCTTATTCAATTACTTTCTTTTCAACCGGAGTGCTACCCGAATTTGGTCTTCCTTGATCCCCTTCCTTAACCGGAGTGTTTTCAATATAGATACGGTTGTATGTCCATGTAGCATGCCTACTGTATTGTCTATTTCCTCACATTCGTTGACATCTAAGGATAAAGAGACATGGTTTAAAGTAGGATGAACATAGTATGACATCATTCATATCATGGGCAAAAAGATATAAAATAAACATGCTATTTTATCATTGTGTGCGCACGTGAACATAACAACTAGATTACAGATCAAGACCAAAAGAATATCCTTCATCTCTTTTAAACCATGTAAGGTGAAATGATACGTTAAGACAACTGTGAATAAAAGTGAACAGAGTAACTGACATTGGCTGCAAACCAAGTAGTTAAATGAACACATCACAGTACCAATTAGTTCAAGGCAGGAGGAGTAAGGACTTACAACAGCGGCTTGAACTGGTGTGCTCATGCCCTTCATCTTGCTGGTGTGGCAATCCTTGAAGATTTGCACTGCATTCGGTTCAGGTTCTTTTTGGTCCGCACGGGATTTCCTCTGGATTTGGAACAAGTCAATATAGATACAATAATATGGCACACAAAAAAGAAGGAAGTAGCAGCTATTTACAAGAGCCTCCCAGTGTGCAATATAGCTACGAGATCTTGTGGTCTGTTGGAATTTCACTTTAGAATGGTTGGTTTTGTTCTTCAAACAGTTAGCCTAGAAGAAGATACACTTGTAAGGCACATACATAAATACAAGTTCAATATGTGGTTTGATCAAATACATATAGCCTACCAGATACTTTGGATCAGACCAGTGTTTAACGAGGGCTGTCCAGTCTTCATCTGTAATGTATTCCACTGGAGATGTTTGGGCGATTTCATTGTTAGCCTTGCCTTCAAAGTGAGATTTTCTAAGGTGGTATCGATACTTTCACAGAGCGGACTGAAAAACATGAGTGCATGCTTGTCTAGTTGCATCATCTTTCGGATCCAACTTGAACCTCATCTGTTGAAAAAAGAATGCGAGTCTTATTAGGAGGAAGCTAGAAAGTATGGGACAGAGCAAGACAATATTACTAATTGCAATGAATAACATTACTTACGGATAAATGGTCAAGGAAGGTGTTAAACTGGGTATTGTCTTTCTCATTCCTGTACTGGATCCACGTTGGGAGGATACGTGCATGGCACCTAACGGCAACGGCTGCCTCTGATACTAACTTGGCTGACTCTGTAGCATCACGTGGCCTTTTTAAACCTGCCTCAAAATGGATCTCCATTCTTCCTCCTTTAGATTTTGTTAATTTGTCAAGCATTATCCCTGATGTCTGTTTCCGCTTGCGCTGTGGTGCTCATTCAACAACGAATATGGAAAGTGTTAGTGTACATCAAACTGTGAGAGTACATATAAAGGAGCATGCAACTGCAACTTGACTCGGTTAGGTACCGTCTTGGTGTTGTTGCTCATGAGGTTCATCTGATCTTGCCAAGTCCCGTTGTGTCAGCAATGCTTCAGAAGTAGTGTTAGGTGTGAAGGCGGCTTGGGAACTGACCAGTTTCGGAGCAAATGAACGAGTAATTGGTTGAGATGCTAGTACAGTTGAAGCGGATGTTGCAGCTGGTGGAGCAGGTGATACTGTGTTTGTAGATTTATCCGGTGGACTTGGACCTTCTACTGCACTATAAGTACCAGCAAAATCTCTATGGCAGAACCTTTTCTGTTTCACCCGACGAGTAACAACACTCCCTACTATATTATTTTACTTGCTATTTTTTGACTTTGCCATGTTAAGCTGTACCCACAACACAAAAGAATTTTCAAGTTGGCGATCTCATCTGGAAAGTAATTCTCCCGATTGGTTCAAGGGACAGAAAATTCGGGAAGTGGTCTCCAAGTTGGGAAGGTCCTTTTAGAATTGCAAGAATAGTTCCCGGAAACTCTTATTTGGTGGAATCCGTACAAGGGGCACTGTTACCTCGAGCTCTCAATGGCAAGTACTTGAAGAAATACCACCCAAGTGTGTGGCAAGAAGCCTAAGTGGGAAATGGCCGATATATGACTATCGCCCTTAGCACAGACATGGACGGTACCTGATTATCGTCCTGAGGAAAATAAATGGCCAATGGAGTGTTGACATCGTCCTTAGAACAAACACAATACAAGTTATTTTTCGGCACACAAGCTTTGCCGAAAAACAGGGGGGCATGTGTTGACACCAGATTTTGGCATGGTCACGAATCCGGGTTCGTATGCAAAAGTTAGGGACAACACTTCACGGGCCGACCCTGAGTGACAAAGTATTCGGCCTTTGCCGGCTGAATGAAACCTTGCTGGGGTAAAGCCTTGCCGATGTGAGGGCTTGCCGGCGTGGAAAGCTTGCCGGCGGAGAAGCTTGCCAGTGTGGAAAGCTTGCCGGTGGAGAAGCTTGCCGGTGTGAAACCTTGCCGGGGAGGAAACCTTGCCGGGGGGAAAAGCATGCCGGTCGAAGACCTTGCTGGGGCTGAAAAGCTTGCCGGGAAAGAGCTTGCTGGGTCGAAACTGTCAAGGCCAATCCGACTAGAAGCTGAAGATGGGCTCAAATGATTATCTAGATGGACTCGGATGAAGAAGTGTTCAACATGAAAGTTATTCGTAATGTCGAAATGGTCAACTTTGCTTTTGGAGTCATCATCAGCCGACGTAGTATACGACCTGCAGAGACACTACAAGAGTCGGATGGTCCAGTCAGCTACATGACCGAGTCCGACTCGAAATTAAAGATGACCCTGTGGAGTATTCAAGATGGCCTTATTTGGAAAAGTGATCAACATACGGATTGTTGGCCTCATCGAAGCGTACAAAATTGATATTTGAACCGTCTCCATCGGAAGTCATATGCATATTCCACGGCCCGTGCAAGGAGCAAGACAGAAGATTGGATCAGATTCGGGCTGAATCCAAGTGGGACCAGAACTAGGACTCTAGGTCGTGAATTGATGTAATTTTCTTGTAAGGAAAGCCTAGATGAATCCTTTGCTTGTACGGGAAGTCCAGCCGCCTCTTATATATGTTGGGGGTGACGGCTGATTGAACAACACACAATCGAACAAATCAATATACTACTTTTTCATCTACGTTTTATCTCACCACTGTTTTTCTGTCTCGTTCTTCGCTGTTCTTCGTGTTTGAGAGATGCGAATCTCGAGGCTCTAGGGGCGAGCGAATCGACCTAGGGCAGCCCATAGCCACCGCAATTCCTGACGGGATCCCTCCCGGGTGCGCGGGGTTTCGGGTCTGCAAAAGTGCCCGCCGACTGTCTTGCGTATCGCGCTGTCGGTCGGGTCTCCTTCGACGTGAGCTGCGGTGCATCACCCCCGGCGTCGAGGGTACACGTGACATGTTCGTGTGTCAATACACTTTTTGGCGACTCCGCTGGGGAACGAAGATCAATCGTCATCATCCACCATGTCTGATATTCCCAAGCCATCTGAGGTAGACGCCGATAACATCATTAAGCCCAGTCTTGATGAGATATCGGCCGATCATCGCCAAGTTTATGAGGAGTACAAGAAGGCACGCGAGGAGAAGAACTTGCAGGAGTTCCTTGCAAAGTTCAAGAAGGATCGCCAAGGCAACATCACTCTGATTGAAGAAATCAAGTTCCCTCCTCTTCAAGCCGAGCATGTTAAACCCTCTGTAAGTACTGCCTTTTCTCCTGAGCAGTGGGCCGAGATTGAAAGTCGTATTGCTGATGGTAACAATCTAGTCTATCAAACTTTGATAGAAAATACTAATGCTCAAAAGAATATATCTCAATCGTCTAGTGGTAATGATGGTGTAGCTGCTAGTGTGCAAAACCCTAATCTGGTTTTACCTATTGCATCGGCGCCTTCCATGCCGATGGCTTATTACCCTACCCATACAAATCAAATTGTGGCTGCACCCATTAGTCCTATCATGAGCATGCCAGGTTAGGTGGCAACGCCAAACCAAACCCTACCTACAGCTGCAACCACTCGACCACTACCAAATTATGGGTCGACATACATGCCACAATTCTTACCTACAGCTAGTAACCCTACTCCTCCTATGCCACTGCCACAAGCTTCATCGTCCACTATGGATGATGGTCTAGCTAATCTTAGAGAGGAGATGGCTAAGATGCTTCGAGAGAATTTTGGAGTTGAGTTACCTCGGAATCGGATTTACCAAAAGCCGTACCCCGAGTACTTTGATGCCATCCAGTGCCCTCCAGGATATAAAATTCCAGATTTTGTTAAGTTTAATGGAGAAGGCACAAAAACCACATGGGAGCATGTTAGTCAGTATTTAGGACAATTGGCTGAGGCAGGCTCATTGAATGAATTGAAAGTGCGTTTATTTCCTTTATCATTAACTGGTACCGCATTTTCATGGTTTTCTTCTTTACCCCATGGTTCCATTCGGGTTTGGTCGCAGCTAGAGCAGAAGTTTCATGATCACTTTTATAGCGGCGACAATGAACTCAAGTTGTCACATCTAACATCGGTTAAACAGAAGCATGATGAATCGGTCTCCGATTACGTCAAGAGATTCAGAGAAACAAAAAACCGGTGTTTTAGTTTGGTGATAACCGAGAGGGATTTTGCGGACCTAGTGCTGAGTGGTTTGAGAACTCCTATTAGAGAAAAGCTAGAAGGCTACGAGTTCTTAAATATCAACCAAGTCTTACAAAGGGCTTTGGCTCAGGAAAGTCGAAGCAAAGACCTCAGAGAAGTGCATAGATACAAAGACGGTCGTGCAAAGATGAATATGGTGGAATATGATAGTGATCACTCGGACGATGAGGGTGATGTTTTTTCTACTGAATTTGTTTGGCCATCTAAGGCCAAACCCTTTACTTGCAATGATTTGAAACTGATTCATAAGAATCGTGGTGAAGAGATGAAGTTTACTTTTAACGTTGCTAGGTGTGATAAAATATTTGATGCTTTGCTACAGGCTAAGATTATTAAAATATCTCATACTTTACTGCCGTTTGAGGAGCTGAAACGGCACGCTTATTGCAAATATCATAATTCTTTTTCTCATGCTACTAATGATTGCAATGTTTTCCGACGACAGATACAATCGGCCATTAATGATGGACGATTGAACTTTTCTGAGATGCAAGTTGATAAACAGCGGGAAAGAAGCTACTCATTCGGCCGGAGGTAGCCGAATCTGCTAATAAAACTAATGTCATTATTGGTGAGCTCAGGAAAGGCAAGGATGGCAACAAGGTCTTGGGGAGACATGTTGTGCTTGATAAGCAGCCCGATGGCAAGGAAGTGATCAAAGTCACCATCAAGAATCCTACACTCGGAGGGCAACCGCAAGCGCAAGAAAATACTCGTGTTAAATTTGTCAAGCCCAAAAGTCCAGAAGTTGGCAAGTGGAAGACAAATGAAGCTAAAGTGCAGCACAAGAAAATCAAGCCAACTTTTGATATGTTGTTGTCCAAGTATGCCAATCATGCAGTCGGTTCTAGCTCTAACCGGTCACCAAATTTGAAGTGCTCAAGGTCACCTCCTCGGGAAGAATTTCAGCATCATGCAAGGCCATATGGGTCGTGGGTGCCGGGACCATGGGTACCGCCTCTCCCCTATGTACCATATTACATGGGAGACTTCAATGGAGGATGGTGGCAGTCCCCAATGGCCCATTATGCTTTTCATCCGGGTTGGGCAGAACAAAGGAGGCCCGTTCATGAGAGACTTTCTTATCCCACCCGAGGCCGTTTGAACAATAGTGTCAATCGGCCAGTGCAAGATAATCAAAAAAGGGTCGGCAAGCAAGAAGGGCATGTTAAGTCGCCAAGTGCTGTAACGATCGAGTCAAGCAAAGGCAAGGAAAAAACCGACGCCGACTCACTCATCTTGGGCACCGAAACATTCACCATACAACAGCCGATTATGCATAGTAATCCGACTGAGCTGATACTTGCTATCACGCCAAAGCACTCGGCTAATGACCTTTAAGGAAACACCAGCCAAGTAAAGATGAGAGACCCTAAATACACTCAGCCAAAGTGGTGTCCTCCAGGGCTGACAAAAACACAAAAGAGGAAATTATAGAGGTTAAGGAGTCAAGAGATGACAGAACAAGAAGCCGAGAAGCAAAGGGATAAGTTGTTCAATAACACTCGGCCCATGGTGCATACAAAACAAGTGTGGAGGCCTAAGCAAATACAAGATGCAGTTGCTTCTACACCTATCACAGCAGCACCTGCGCCACCAAAGGAGGACGATGCGACAACTATTACATCGTCTGCGACACTTCTTACTTCTCCTTCACTTGGACAAATTTCAGAATCGGTCGATGCACTTGAAGAAGAGGATGATATGTTGGACTATGAGTCTACGCCGTTTCATGAAGGTATGGATATCAATATGGTATATTACTTACCTGCTGAGTTTTGTGCTGTCAATGAGGAAGGAGAGGTGGCTCAGCTGGATTTTGGCCCTAAAAATGCAATATTCGAGAAGCCAAAAGACCCAGTAATGCATCTGAAACCATTGTATCTCAGAGGTCATATCAATGGATCACCACTCACTCGGATGCTTGTTGATGGTGGTGCTGTGATGAATCTTATGCCGTATTTGGTATTCAAAAAATTGAGGCTGCATGATGAAGAGTTGATAAAGACCAACATGGTGCTCAATGGATTTGAAGGCAAAGAGAAAACTGAAGCCAAAGGTGTGATGTATGTGGAGCTCACGGTGGAAGTAAAACTTTGGCTACCGCATTCTTTGTCGCTGAGGTGCAAGGTAACTACAATGTCATACTAGGCCGTGATTGGGTTCATGCAAACCAGTGCATGCCATCCACTATGCACCAGTTTTTGATCCAGTGGGTTGATGATGAAGTGGAAGTCATTCATGCGGATAACTCGTCCTGTGTTGCTTTGGCCGAGGCATCGGTGGATTGGCAACACCCAAATGCTACTTGCTTGACGGGACGTGACTTATCAGAATTTGATTTTCTCAGCGCAACCAAGAATGGTTTCGTGCCCGTCTCTTTAAAGCCGACTGAATGCAATCAGCTCCAAGGTATGATATGTTTAAATGGATCCTAACTCAGAGTGGTTACAAAAGCGACTTGTAGAATATCGGTCCAATGAGAATGATATGTATGAGTCCATAGAAGAGTTAGATGATATGGATAAATTAGGACAAGGTTTTACATCGGTCGATCCATTAGAAGAGATAGATATAGGAGATGGTTCAACTCCTAGGACGACATTTGTAAATGCAAATTTAAGAGCCGATCATAAAGCTAAGTTGACCGAGCTGTTGAAAGAATATGTCTGTTGCTTTGCGTGAGAATATCATGAGATGCCAGGTTTAAGCCGAGAGCTAGTGGAGCATCGGTTACCTATAAAGGCTGGTTTTAGACCATATAAACAATCGGCCAGAAAGTTTAATCCAAAAACATATGACCGGATCAAGGAAGAGATCGGTCGTTTGCTTAAAGCTAATTTTATTAGACCTTGCAGGTATGCCGAGTGGATTTCTAACATTGTCCAAGTGGAAAAGAAAGGATCCGGCAAGTTGAGGGTGTGCATTGACTTCAGAGATCTGAATAGGGCTACACCCAAAGATGAGTATCCCATGCCAATAGCCGATATGCTTATTAATGATGCTTCTGGACATAAAGTTATTAGCTTTCTAGATGGTAATGCCGGATACAATCAAATTTTTATGGCCGAAGAGGACATGTGCAAGACAGCTTTTCGTTGCCCTGGTTTTCTTGGTTTATTCGAGTGGACAGTGATGACATTTGGATTAAAAAATGCTGGCGTCACATATCAAAGTGCTATGAATTTGTTTTTTCATGATTTACTCGGTGTCATACTTGAAGTCTATATTGATGATATTGTTGTCAAATCGGACGCTTTTGAATCTCACTTGGCTGATTTGCGTTTAGCTTTTGAAAGAATGAAAAACTATGGACTAAAGATGAATCCTTTGAAGTGTGCATTCAGTGTGTCAGCTGATAAGTTTTTGGGCTTCATTATCCATGAAGATGGCATAGAGATTGATCCCAAAAAGATAGAGGCCATACAAAAAGTGGAAGCTCCAACATGCAAGAGAGATATGCAAAAGTTCCTTGGCAAGGTCAATTACTTGAGGAGGTTCAGAGCTAATTTGTCAGGGAAGGTTGATGCGTTTACTCCTATCCTTCGGTTAAAGAATGATGTTGATTTCACTTGGAGGGCAAAACAGCAAGAAGCATTTGATATGATCAAGAATTATTTGTGCACTCCTCCGGTGATGAAAGCACCCAAGCATAGGGAACCCTTCAGGCTTTACATTGCAGCAGAGGAAGGAGTTATTGGTGCTGTTTTGACTCAAGAAACCGAAAGAAAAGAGCATGCTATTACATATTTGAGCAGGCACTTATTGGACGCCGAGACAAGGTATACATTTATTGAAAAATTATGTCTATGCTTATATTATGCTTGCACAAAATTGAGACATTATTTAGTGTCGAGTGCTTGTGTAGTATCTTGTCACACCAATGTCATTAAATACATGTTGCATAGGCCAATTCTTAGTGGTAGAATTGGCAAGTGGGCTTGTGCTTTGATTGAATATGATTTGGCTTATGAATCTCTAAAATCCATGAAAGGCCAAATCGTTGCTAAATTTATTGTTGAACATCGGATTGATGACAAGTATGACATTGATATAAACCTTGTCTCATTAGTACCGTGGAGATTATATTTTAATGGTTCAGTTTGTAGCAATGGCCAAGGTGTTGGTATTGTTTACATATCTCCTCATGGTGCTGTTTTTGAAGCCTCATGCCGCTTAGAATATTTTTGCACAAATAATCAAGCCGAATATGAAGCATTGTTATTCGGTTTAGAGATGTTGCTTGCTATAGGTGTTACACATATTGAGGCTTATGGTGATTCGTTACTAGTGGTGCAACAAATATCCAAAGTCTTTCAGTGTTTGGACGAATCACTTAATGTTTATCTTAATAAATGTCTAGATATAATTTCTACTTTGGATTGTTTTAGCATTGCTCATATATCTAGAGATGACAATTGGAAAGCAAATGAGTTGGCACAGCAGGCATCTGGCTACCATGTTGATCATGGCGTGTTTCATATTTTTGAAAAGCCGATGTCTAGTCTTGCCGATGTAGGGGAGGCCGAACCGGAGCCCATCGTTTCGGCCATTAATGAAATATTCAATGCAGGAGAAAGTCAAGACTGGAGGAAACCCATTGTTGATTATTTGTGTGATCCTAGTAGAAGGGTGGACAGGGTTGTTCGGCGGATGGCTTTCAAGTATACAATGAGAGATGATGATCTCTATCGCCGAATGGTTGATGATGTTCTTCTAAAGTGCTTGGATGAGGACCAAGCGAGAGTTGCTATGCGGGAGGTCCATGAAGGTATTTGTGGCACTCATCAATCGGCTCCCAAGATGAAATGGTTGCTACGACGTGCTGGATTTTATTGGCCGACTATGATTGATGATTGCTTCAGATATTACAAAGGGTGTGAAGCTTGTCAAAAATTTGGTGATATTCAGTTGGCTCCTGCTGTTATGTTACATCCCATTATCAAGCCGTGGCCTTTCAGAGGATGGGGTTTAGACTTTATTGGACAAATTCATCCATCTTCCTCAAAGGGGCATCGGTTCGTATTGGTGGCAACCGATTATTTCACTAAATGGTCTGAAGCAGTACCTCTCAAGAACATGACACAAACAGAGGTGATTAAATTCATAACCAAGCACATTATTCATAGATTCGGCATTCCTCAAACATTGACTACAGATCAAGGCTCCTCTTTCATGTCACACCAAGTTAGAGAATTTGTCGAATCTTATAACATAAAATTGCTCAATTCCTCTCCATATTATGCCCAAGCCAATGGACAAGCTGAGTCTAGCAATAAAATTTTAATCAAGCTCATCAAGAGGAAGATTGAGGATAATCCAAGGAGTTGGCATGAGTTGTTGTCTGAAGCTTTGTGGGCACATAGGATCTCAAGACATGGTGCCACAAAGGTGACTCCATAAGAGCTAGTATACGATCAAGAGGCTGTTTTACCGGTGGAAGTGAATTTGAATGCTTTGAGAATAGCCAAACAAAATGATTTATCGGCAGTAGACTTTTATAACTTGATGATGGACAATATTGATGAGATTGCCAATAAACGTTTGGCTGCTTTGAAGGCCATAGAGAGGGACAAGTTGAGGGGAGCAAGGGCTTACAATAACAAGGTTAAGTTGAAGAATTTTCAAGTTGGCGATCTCGTCTGGAAAGTAATTCTCCCGATTGGTTCAAGGGACAGAAAATTCGGGAAGTGGTCTCCAAGTTGGGAAGGTCCTTTTAGAATTGCAAGAATAGTTCCCGAAAACCTTATTTGGTGGAATCCGTACAAGGGGCACTGTTACCTCGAGCTCTCAATGGCAAGTACTTGAAGAAATACCACCCAAGTGTGTGGCAAGAAGCCTAAGTGGGCAATGGTCGATATATGACTATCGCCCTTAGCACAGACATGGCCGATACCTGATTATCGTCCTGAGGAAAATAAATGGCCGATGGAGTGTTGACATCGTCCTTAGAACAAACACAATACAAGTTATTTTTCGGCACACAAGCTTTGCCGAAAAACAGGGGGCATGTGTTGACACCAGATTTTGGCATGGTCACGAATCCGGGTTCGTATGCAAAAGTTAGAGTCAACACTTCGCGGGCCGGCGCTGTGTGAGAAAGTATTCGGACTTTGCCAGCTGAATGAAACCTTGCCGGGGTAAAGCCTTGCCGATGTGAGGGCTTGCCGGCGTGGAAAGCTTGCCGGCGGAGAAGTTTGCTGGTGTGAAACCTTGCCGGGGAGGAAAGCTTGCTGGGGGAAAATCTTGCCGGGCGAAGACCTTGCCGTGGCTGAAAAGCTTGCCGGGAAAGAGCTTGCTGGGTGGAAACTGTCAAGGCCAATCCGACCAGAAGCTGAAGATGGGCTCAAATGATTATCTAGATGGACTCGGATGAAGAAGTGTTCAACATAAAAGTTATTTGTAACGTCGAAACGGTCAACTTAGATTTTGGAGTCATCATCATCCGACGTAGTATACGACCTGCAGAGACGCTACATGAGTCGGATGGTCCAGTCAGCTACATGACCGAGTCCGACTCGAAATTAAAGATGACCCTGTGGAGTATTCAAGATGGCCTTATTTGGAAAAGTGATCAACATACGGATTGTTGGCCTCATCAAAGCGTACATAATTGATACTTGAACTGTCTCCATCGGAAGTCATATGCAGATTCCACGGCCCGCGCAAGGAGCAAGACAGAAGATTGGATCAGATTCGGGCTGAATCCAAGTGGGACAAGAACTAGGACTCTAGGTCGTGAATTGATGTAATTTTCTTGTAAGGAAAGCCTAGTTGAATCCTTTGCTTGTACGAGAAGTCCAGCCGCCTCTTATATATGTTGGGGGTGACGGCCGATTGAACAACACACAATCGAACAAATCAATATACTACTTTTTCATCTACATTTTATCTCACCATCGTTTTTCTCTCTCGTTCTTCGTTGTTCTTCGTGTTTGAGAGCTGCGAATCTCGAGGCTCTAGGGGCGAGCGAATCGACCTAGGGCAGCCCATAGCCGCCGCAATCCTTGACGGGATCCCTCCCGAGTGCGCGGGGTTTCGGGTCTGCAAAAGCGCCCGCCGACTGTCTTGCGTATCACACTGTCGGTCGGGTCTCCTTCGACGTGAGCTACGGTGCATCACCCCGGCGTCGAGGGTAAACGTGACGTGTTCATGTGTCAATAGTAAGATAACCGTATGAGCATGGAATATGTAAGAAAAACAGGACGGCATGACATATTCACAGCTACGATGTGCAAATTAAGCAGAAGGATCTTCAAGAAAATAGAAGTAATGCAAGCTAGACACCATATGAAAGATGCAACCAATATTACTCTGCCAAGTTAAAAGTGTCTTGTCATAAGTGGCAATTCGAAAAATTAGAAGCAATACAACATAGAAATCAATGCAAGATGCAACCACTATCAAACTGCCATGTTAAAAGCGTCCAATCATGAGTGACTGATGCGGGATACACAGCAGCAGTACTTTGATGTAAGAACATGGTAGGATAGATAGATGCAGTGTATTCTAGACACAGAAAGCCATGTCATATGCACATGTATAACATATAAACTCAGCAGGTGCAATTTAATCAAAATAGAAGAAATACAGGCTAGACAACATATGCAACATGAAACCAATTATCACACTGTCAACTTAGTGCAAGCACCTGCGATGGTGGAGTACTAGAGATGAACTCATCATGTAGACTTGGGACTTCAACTTCATTAGTAGTAGCAATGGCAAATCTAGAGAGTCTTTGTTTGCGTCGATGCGGAGGACCACCAACATCCCCTAACTTACTCTTTTCCTTCCTATTTTCTGATATTGCCTTATGAAGTCAAAACCACAAGAAGATGAATAAAATTAGCTCTGCATAATTGGTTGATGCATGATATAGACGAACACTACTTTCATGTAAGGCAAGCGCGGGATAGGAGGATGGAATATATACAAAAAAGATAACATTTCATATTCACACGTACGATAGGAGGATGGAATATGTATGAAAAAATAGTAAGCGGAAGGCATTTCAACAAAATTAGAAGAAATGATAGCTAGGCACCATATGAACATGCAACCAATATCACTCTATCAGCTAAAGAGTGTCTCATCGTAAGTGCCATTTCAAGAAATTAGAAGCAGTACAAGCTAGAAGACAATGCAAGATGCAACCTACATCACAGTCCCAAGTTAAATGTGTCTTATGGGTAAGTGATCGTTGCAGGTATAACTTGTAAGCTACGCAGATGCAATTCAACATAATCAGAAGCAATACAAACTAGACATCATACGGAAAACACAACCACGTATAACAGTTCCAAGTAAGAGCAAGCACCTGTGATGGTGGAGTAGGGGAGATGTGCTCGTCATGTACACGTATGTTCTAGAAACAGGAACTCGTGTCATATTCACAGGCATTATGTGTAAAGTAAGCAAATGCAATTCAAGTTAGAAGTAATGCAAGCTAGACATCATACGCAACATGCAACCACATATAATAGTGTCAAGTTAAAGCAAGCACCTGTGATGGTGGAGCAGGGGAGATGTGCTCATCATCTACACAGCTACGTTGACTGTCCAACCTTGTGTTGTCTTGCGAATCTTGTTGGGAGGATGGCGGAGTGGAATCTGTAGAGACCCCCTATTTGAGTTGCTCCGAAGGACCACCATCATCCACTGACGGACTAATTTCCTTCAGCTGTAATGATTTTGCATTGTGAAGTCAAACCGATAAGAAAAAGGAATAAAATTCGCTCTTCAGAACTCATTCATGCATGATACTGACAAACACTACTCGGATGAAAGGCAAACACATGATGCGAGGATGGAATATGTATGAAAAATAGGATGGTGTGACATATTCACACCTATGATGTGTTAACTAAGCAGAAGGCATTTCAACAAATTAGAAGCACTTCAAGCTAGATACCATATGAAAGATGCAACCAATATCACTCTGCCAAGTTCAAACTATATGGCGTTTCAACAAATTAGAAGCAGTACATGCTAGAAATCATATGCAAGACACAACCAATATCAAAGTGGCGAATTAAAGGTGCCTTATCATAAGATATAGTATGTACCAAAAATAGGAAAGCATGTCATATTCACATGTATCATGTGTAAGCTAAGCAGATGCAGTTTACACTAATTAGGAGCAATACGAGCTAGACACCATATGCAACATGCAACTAGATATCACACTGCCAAGTTAGAGAAAGCACCTTGGATGGTGGAGTAGGGGAGCGGAGACTTGGACCTTGTAATGCACTATCAGTACAAGGAGAATCGGTACAGATGCTCCATTTACGTTGCTGCAGAGGACCACCATCATCGCCTTCCTTACTCTTTTCCTTCCTCTTTCTTGATTTTGCCTTGTCAAGTCAAACCCACAAGAAAAAGGAATAAAATTTGCTCTTCAGAACTCATTGATGCATGATACTGACGAACACTACTTTCCTGTAAGACGAACACTACATATCACACTGCCAACTAAGAGCAAGCACCTGCAATGGTGGTGTGGGGGAATTGCGGTGATCAACTAGAGAGCTACGTTGACTATCTTCATTTAGCCTTGTTGTTTCTTGAGAATCATGTGGGGAGGATGACACTGCACTCTTTAAACGAGTATGTCGTCTCACAGAAACCCACCCGGGTGACTGTCTCATCATAAGTGATTGACAAGGGATACAAAAGAGCATTAGTTTGATGTACGAACATGGTTAATAGACATATGTAGTATGTATCAAAAACAGGAAGCCATGTCATTATCAAAGGTATAATGTGTAAAGTAAGCAGATGCAATTTAACCAAATTGGAAGCAATACAAGCTAGACACCATATGCAACATGCAACCACATTTGACAGCGCGAAGTTAAAGCAAGCATCTGGGATGGTTGTGTGTGGCAACTGAGATCATCAACTGCAGAGCTATGTTTACTGTCTCCAACTGCTGACACTGCACCCGTTAGAGCGCTGGAACACTTAGTGCTTATCTTCGAATTACACTGGAGTGACTTTTGTCTTTTCTTTTCTGCATTCATCAACACTGCGTTAGAGTCTGAAATACCCATGCATAAAAAAAACAATAGTGTGAGTATGGGTGAAGTGTGTGCACAATTAGTATAGTGTAAAGGTAGCAGATAGCAGGTCGGTGAGAAATAAATGACGGGAGATATATGATAGCTCTACAACATGCATGGCACACTAAATTACTACAGGATTATATGAAACTAACAGTCGACTGAAAGCAAATAGGTCAGTCCATTTTTTCTGCACCGTCTCATGTACAAAGAACGGGCAGATCGCCTTCATCTACCTCCAGCGAGTTAGTGCTGATGATCTTCCTTGAAACTCCAGCGACCACCATCCCTGTATTCCTCCCCTGCCTAAGCCCTCCCCTCGACCTCACGGCACCGCCGTGCTTGGCACCGCCCCTCCGGCCATCCATTCAAGCCCCGCCGACCTCCAGATCGGGCACAAGCAGCTCCTATGCCCCACACCCCTATGATAGACACCGATGCGCCGCTTCCCCAGGGAACAAGCGGACTAGGTACTCTACGCGCCTAAGCGGGTGCTGCTTATTTTAATTGCGGTTCAACTGACCCTGAATTGAAATCCAGGCGGGCTACTGACCTCTAGCAAAGGTGAAATGGTAAAAGGGAGGAAACCTTGTGCATTTAGTATCACGAAGAAGATGCAGTAAGAAGCGCTCAACTAGTTTCTTTCGTGGGATGAATAGGTGTGAGCGGAGACGTAAGATTTGCACGAATAAGGGAAGAGGAGTACCTCTTTCTACTGGCAGTGCTGTGTCCTCCTTCTGTTTTTCTGACGATCTTCTTATTGTTCGCCGGAAACCAGAAGTTGTGGAGGACGGTGAAGCCTTGGACATACACATGGCCAAGTTGTTGAGTGTGGTGCGGTGGCCGTCTGTCGGCGGCGGGGAAGCAGATCCGAGGCGGCGAACGATGGCGTAGCGGGAACAGCTCCGGTGCGGTGGACGGTTGCGACAGTGGAGCCGCAGCAGTGAGGTGCAGGACGACATGGTCGGAGTGGTTCTGGTACGGCGCACGTCGGCGTCGGCGTCGTGGAGGCAGCTCTGCCTCGGCTTCAACTGCTAAGTCCTTGAGGGCGTTGCGGTTGCGATTGCGTTGGACGACGACGTCGGGGTACCGACTCCGGCGTGATGGAGGAGGGCGGCGGTGGATTGGCCGCTATGCGGTGGAGGACGGAGGAGGCTGGGGTTTTGCGGCTGGTGGAGAGGGCGTTTTCGCGCCCATGGAGTATGAATTAGGAAACAGAGGGAGGCGGGGAACTAAGGGGGAACAATGTTTTGGTCTAAGACGCGCTTGTTTGAAATTTAGGGAAAGTTACAAACTTTCCCCCCATCTAAAATTTCGGACATATTGCGGGTTGGGGGTAGGACAGTCATGTCAGGTGTCCCAAATGTGGGCGGGATAGATTTCGGCCGAGCGCATGGGTAGGCGCCCACAACATATGAATGATTCTCTGGCGTCTTGGTGAAGTTACAAACCTACCCCGGTTTAGACCTTTGGACATCGGGCCGATAGGCTACACGGGCCAGAGTCAGGACAGTAATTTCTTACCACCAAAACATTAGTCTCGCGCGGTTTCGGGTGACCAGATGCCTATTTGGCGCTTCGTTCAATATTTGGGAGCAGAAGCATTAACGTTTTTGGTTCTCTTGAATTGAACTTTCAGGATTTGTCAAACTTCACAAATATTTACTCTTGAAAATCCTAAAGCTACGATTATTTTGGAATGGAGGGGGTACATTTGAATATGCATTGTACACGAGTATATATTAAAAAATATGCAACTTACCTCAGTTCATGCATGGTTCCAGATATAATCTCCTTGGTTGCAAAAAAGTTAGATATGCGTATGAATATATATAGCATGTTCAAACTCACAACAAAGATTGATGCCCCCTTTTACATCTGATTTACAAATGCCATTATCTCGGGTTCAAATAGATGAATGCACTTCCTATGAATTCGAATCTTCGAAACCCCCTTTATGTTGAATTCGACATGTATTCTATTTCGTAGCTAGCAATTTGGAATGTATCCATGCAAGTGACAAATGTATAAAGTGCTTCACACTAACAACATGGAGTGCACTAATTAATGTTTATATATGAATTGCAAAAGCATCCATTGCCTGCATTTCAAACCGCTCTCACTCTATGGATCGATAATATGAAATAAACACATGCACATGCTAGAATTCAATTGAAGTTGAAGAAAGAGCCTACTCCTGGTACTATATATTAGTGATAGGGGTGTGTACAAAGTACACGTGAATACCAGGCATTGTGCGCGTGTGTATACTATCGACGAACTAGCCCCCAAGCTTGTATAACATACTAAGGGCCTAGGGTTACAAATCATATATAGTCGGCTTATCACCAGGTGGGATAGAGTCCTCCGCGACTCTGGTAGCTTCATGTTGTACGCCGAGTCCTCCACATGGGTCTTCGTATAACACGTCTCGGTCCAACCTATATGTGGCGCAGGATGGAACCGACCCATGAGTCTTCATGTTGACCCACCACAACTAGAAATGATGTGCCCACCACACCAGACACGCAATCGTCCACTAAGAGAATAAGCATATACAATAGTACAACGGTATCTAGCTCACGATACGTCTCCATATTTTGTTGATGACACTGACGGACTTTGCATTTGATGCGTGCTTCGTATTTTGTTGACGACACTTACGGTCATTGTATTTGAAGCGAAAGCACGATATGGTCACTCGACTTCAGAATAAGCTCATCACAGTCACCACATGCATTTTGTCGTGCTAACCAACATGTGGTTGGATGGTTAGAGGACAGTGGTTTCTCGAGCCCACCAAGGTTAAAGTCCCGATGCTCGCATTTATCTTGTGTTAATTTCAGTATTTTCTGGCGACGTACGTTCAGTGGGAGGAGACGTTCCACTCGACTACGAGGCACCTATGGTGACTTCGTAAAATCTCAAGATCATATATGCTGGCCTACACTCTCGAAGGTGCTCATAGGGGTAGGGTTCGCGTGTGTGCGCTTATAACGATGAGTGCTTGCGCGTATATATGAGCCCTTGCATCTGTACCGTGTTAAACAAATACATATCATGATTATATGGTCACTGGCTCACCCATACAACTCTGTATTTTGTTGATGACCCAATCAATTGACCAGTCAAACATTCCACGCGGCGCAACTAGTGTTGCATCATCGGGGCGCGTAACCGTGGGGCCCACCTGTCAGCCCGTATATGAAAGAAATAAATGGTAGTTTGTGTCTGTACTATGTTAATAAAATAGGAGTACATTTTAGGGTGATCATACGGTCACTGGCTCACCATACAGCTCCATAATTTGTTGATAACACGATCAATTGACCAGTCAAACGGTCCACATTCAGCAACGCACATTACCATAGGGCCCACCCATCAGCGCGTTTATGAAGGACAGAAATGGTAATAAATTAATGGTCGATGGGTATTCGAAGTCGTGAGGCCTCTGGTTGGCAGTCACCAGCAATTGGGGGGCGTTCATTGGGCAGTGGGGTGGGGATCCCCGGAGAAAAAG
>NC_041386.1:567178189-567187286 GCF_002162155.2 Triticum dicoccoides
AGAGGGATGGCCGATGCGGCGGCGGACCGGCGGTGGGGAGTGGTTTCAGGGAGGGCGGGCCAGCCGCGGGCGGTGGTGGCTGGCGGTTCGGCCGGTGGTGGCTGGCGGCTCAGGGGGGTGGAGTTTGATGATAAACTTGAGGCCCTTGATTTCGTATCAAATGGCTGGACAATCTAATGATCAGAGATGAAAAAGTCAGTCGACTGACGTGTAGCCTCACCCCGCAAGTACACATGCACGCACGCAAGACACGCACACATGTAGGCATGCAACACTGACACGTACACACACACACGCATGCTGGCGTGCAACACTGACACGTACACATGCACTCACGAACACACGCACGTACGCACCCATGCATGCAACACTGAAACGTACCCTTGCACGCATGCAACACTCGCACGCCTACATGCACACAGCACACGACGTAAGACACACGTTCAACCTATACGTGCATGCACCCTTTGTTAAGGACATGGATTGTTACGGGTATTAATCAATCTTATCTGTGCTAAGCAGAACATTGATGTTTGCAGCGGTCTTTATGAATCACAACATATCGAACGGGCTATCAACATAGTAGGCTTATCTACATGAAAAAGATGACGTCACACTCAATGAACAATCATCGGTTTATGAAATGCCCGCTTCTGACTGCCCTGGCCCACCAAAGGTTCTTCTGCTGTGCGCTGCCTGCGTTGGGTCATTGCCATGCATGCCATGCACCCAAAGAGCCCACATGTCAGTGGAAGAACGGCGTGGTGTCCTAGGTTAGAGTCGAGAAACCCACTCTAGACACACGTCCGTTCATGACCGGGCTGACGTTAAACGCAACGCCGGCCGAGCTCCTCCCGTCGCCATCTATTTAATCTCCTATTTAAACGAGGCCAAACGCCAGCCAAGAATCGCACACCTCCGCCGCTCCCCTATCTCCTCCACCATTTTGTCCACTCTTACAATGGCTTACAAAGAGTAGTTATTCCGCATCCAAGCCGGCTGGGTAGCCCACCGGATACGAGCTATGCAGCTCGCTGATCCACCTCCCTCCCCTCGCCCGACGGAGCCAGTTGCCGCCCCAAGCCGGCGCGCGGTTCCGCAACTCGCCGCTCCAGGCCAGCTCGATGAGGAGCGACGCATGAGCGTCGTTGCTGCCGTCCATGCCGCCGCCTTGTACCACGTCTCCCGTTTCTGTGGCCGAGACTCCCATGCCGGCGGCCGCGCCATGCAAGCAGCGACAGAAGTCGGGTGCGCGGAGAGCGACGAGTCGGTGGCCAGCGCCTCCGCATCTGCCGCCATCATCAAGGAGAAGTAGAACACGGGAGGCCGCCGCCGCTTGGGTCCCATGAAGGCCACCGCGGAGGTGATGCCGGCGTACACAGCAGGTGTCTTGCCGGATCCTTTTTTTCCGAGGATCTTCGTCGACCCCGCATGGGCTCCACGGAAGAGGGGAATGTTACGATGAACTCGAGCCGGTGTCGGCCATGGCGAAGTAGTGGTCGGTGATGAACTCGAACCGGTGCCAGTCACCAACATCTTCGGCACCAGCCAATGATATCAGTTGGGCAGTGGGGAAGCGAGTCGTCCTTTGCGCTGAAGCATATACCTCCGCGGCTCCCGGCAGTCCGGTGATCGTGCTGCCGGACATGAGGAACACAAATCGATCGGCGGGCGACCATTTAGGCCAGGTCTTATATACTTGTGCTGTCCAGAACTAGCACCGCGTAGTTCATTTGAATGTAATGAAATCCGTCATGTTTGTATGAAAATCCGGTATTTTATATGATTTCCGTCGTTGTTTATATGAAATATCAGTTTGTCTACGTGTTTGCGTGAATTTCATCCAGTTGGTTGAGTTGTTGTCATAATGTGTGCGGCTACGGTTGGATGGCATAATTTGCGGCTCGCCGGTTGGTCTGCGGGCGGCTCGGGCGGCGTTGTGGGACAAAAAAACACAGCTCGTGCAAGCTCGTCTCCAACGTGCGCGCTGGAGGATGCATGATAGCATGAGCACCCGAGCCATTCCTCGTTCATCGGTGGCAAAGGCATCGGTGGACAAAAGGGTCGCCAATATTTTGGCTACCCCGGGCAAGATCCAAACAGCCCCTCCCAATAGATTCAAATCCCTCGTTTGCCATGGAATTTTTCCAGGTGTTGTTTTCATGGAGTAGCAAGATGCCCGTGCATTGCACAGAACATCAAGATGCATTTTTTTACAAACTCCCGCATGCATGCAAGGGATAATTAATGTCCTCCTTTGCTAGTACCACGAGGCAAACACCATTAATATTACATCAATTAGTGTTAGTGGCCTTGTATATCTACAAATTGTAATTTTGATAGTGGCCTTTTGTATATAAAAATGGAGGGAGAAAGATGAGAGATAAGGTGAGGAGGAGTGGGGCGTGGTGGTGACTGGTGGTCGGACTGGGCGGAGGCATGGGGATGGACGACGCATTATGTCTAGGTTTGTATCTCTCTCACACACACCCACGTAGGTGGGGGACATGCATGAAGACAAGAGGTGCACACACGGCGCACGTACTCCCATCTCTTTCCCAACCACACCTGCGCGGGTACACAGTGGAGCTCATTTCTGTACGAAAAAGGCAGCCCACGTGGTAATTTGGCACATGTACTAGTTGTCCACTTGGTGGAGGGAGGATCGTCTACCACGGGTGAACAAATAAATTGCAACTTGACGGGTTATGTTAAATTAAAAAAAGAGGCAAACCATGTGGGGCCTACCTTAGAGGCAAGGCTCTATAAACTGGTGTACTTTTGATGTGTCCCGTCAACTCACAGAACGAGGAGAAGCTTGCTTAGTACGCCGTCTCCCCCGCCCACGGGCGCGGTGGCTCGTTGGATGAGGTGAAGCTTGCTAGCGTGTGAACGGCAGGGTAGTGGCTTTCCATTCTCCCATGATACGGGCTTCCGAGAGCCCTTGGATCTGAGATCGAACGGTTGCATGTCGTGATTCTAGACCTATGGGTGAATGTCCTATCCTGGAGGGTTATTCTACAAATTTTCAACAACTTAGCGTGCGACCGTTTGATCTCAGATCCAAGGCCTGCCAACAGCCTGCATCATGGTCGCGCCTACCACGACCGTCGCGTCGCTCGCGCGGTCGCGCCCTTGGAGATTTAACACGGTGCGTTAGGCTATCTGATGTTGGCATGTCATACATAGTCATCACTTAGTCACTCATACTACAACAAGGTTGGCTATAAGTGTATTTTTTTACTCCTCTCTATCTCTATCTTCATACCCAAGGAAGAAACGGTGCTAAGCGCATGTATTTATTGCATTTGCCAAGGAGTGACCTCTTCCAATGAAATGGTGTTGCTAAGTTTGCTTCATTTAATTAGCTATAGACTCAAAATTGCCTTTTCACCTAGGTACACGCGCTTAGCACCGTTTCTTCCTTGGGTCACCAAACTAGTGTCTCTCTTCTTGATTAACTTGCCACATCAGACTTTATGCCTATGTGGCAAGCTTAAGCACCTGTAGGAGCAAGTAAAAGTAAGTACAATAGTGCGCTTTACATGGCATTTTTGCATATGTGGAGGAAAGAGAGGCAAGGAAAAAGTGGAGAAGTGGGCTCTCATGCAAGAGCCAGCCTCTACTACATGGTGGAGCATTGGGAGAGGCACCTGTATGGAGGTGGTCAGGAATCTGGGAGACTCACGCCGGTCGTAGTGCCGCAGTTAAAATGATAATGGAAAGTCAAATCACGGGGCCCACCTCTCCAGTAGTAACTCGCTATCAAATCACACAGCCCTACGTTTGCAGCAGCCTACTCCCTCGTCTTCTCGCGTCTCTGTCGAACCGACTAGGCAGAACTGCCCCGCCACCTATTGCGTAGGAAAAGCCCCTCCCTCGACTTTTAAATACAACTACATCCGCTTAAGAATCCAATGATATACTTTTTGTGACATAGTAACTCATATTTAGTTAGTCAAATGGATGACCTAGAACTACGTGCAAGCCCTATCAACCAAGACGCCTAAAAATGAAAAAACCGAGATGGAGAGGGTAGTTCAGCACGCATCTTTTTAGATCAATATAGTCAGGATTCACCAAGGAGCAAAACCAAGTGGTAGGTTGCTCCTGTCGTGTTGGCATAGCAACTCAAGCAGGGTCAGTCCGCACACGAAATGGCGACACACTTAACAGGACCCCTTTGGTCGACATGTGGCTCATCCACCGTCTTGTTCCACGCGCAATGCACCAAATTACAGTTTGGAGCAGCGGTTGGAATTGGAGGCACCCCGGTCGTAGCACCGCAGTAGTAGAAAATGAGCGACGAGGGGTCAAATCACAAAGCCCCACCTTTCCCGCATTAAACTGGACGAATGAAGCAACCATCATTTCACTCTAGGGTGCAAGAGAGTAAAGAAAAGAGAAAACAATGATGCGTGCGGCAGCTACCTAGGGCACCCTAGGGTAGGGGTCTCCACTACAGATCCTTTTTTTGAAAGCGCCTCCACTACAAATCGTCTTCTCCCTCGTCCTCTTGAAGAAAAACGATGATGAGTGCGGCGGTAGGGTTTGTAGGAGAACTACGGCATGCGGGGCCACGTCGTAGTAAACAGGTTCGAGCTGACGCCTTAAATATGTGTGGGCCGCTTGGTTTTACGGGAACGAGGCAACATTTTGCGTTCGGGGACCAGTGGAGATATAGTACGTACAAAAAATTGTGGACGTAGGTTCGATCGAAAGGCAATGATGCATGGGCCCTGCATTTTGATATACCTGGGGCCGCGTGAAATTTGCTACTCTACTCAAAACTAGTAAGGTACACATGTATTGAACGCATGAGATTTCGAAACCAAATTATGAATAAATACACACTATAGCATGTAAAGCTTTGAGTCATATATGCATGATGTAGATGTTCGTTTAATTCTTATAGTTCATCTCATTCAAAATCAATAAGTTTTATAAAAATGTTAAGATTCATGGGGTTGTGCATTGTACTCCCTCCGTTCCAAAATAGATGACCCAACTTTGCACTAACTTTGTACAAAGTTAGTGCAAAGTTGGGTCATTTATTTTGGAACGGAGGGAGTAAATCATTAAGTAAAAAACAAATAATGGCAATTAATTTAGAAAATAATAATCAATTATGATACAGAAGATTCCAGAACAAAGGACAAGTGCTTGTGTTTTGAGGTTTGTGCATTATGCTTAAGTTCAACCATGGAGTCTTCTAAATTGTCCATGTGGCAGATCTGGTGGAATGTTGATGATATCCAATGGCCAGTAGTGCTCGGATTTGCCTATCTCTGCACTGTCGGGTTAGCTTCATCCAGCGACCATCTTTCAAAGTTATTGGCACACTATATAGTTCTTGTGCCATATTTGCATGTTTTGGAAAAAAGCTACTAGTGGGTTGTACTATCTATTTAGGAATAGAAGATGTATACATGGAAGTTGTAGGGAAAGAGATGACATGGAGCATCTCAATTCCTATGAGTAGGGATTGGAAAAGAGATGTCATTTGGTTCACATCATAGGAAATTTTCTATTGAATCTAGAGATGACATGTTTCTCAATTCCTATGAGGAGGGATTAGAAAAGAGATGTAATTTGGTTCATATCATAGGAACTTTTCTATTGAATATACGCTAATGTTTATTTTCCTTTGAAATTAAGGGAGTATAGGAATCCATTCATATGAACCAAGTGGCTCTAAAGCTATAGAAATGATATCATGTTTATTTCCTTTGAAATGTGGAGTATATGAATCTATTCCTACGAACCAATTGGCTCTAATGGAAAAAATCCTATAAAAATCATATCATATAGTGTTCCTATGATATTCCTCGACACTAAAGGATGCTTGAAATTGCTACGGGTGATACGATGGTCTTTCTTTGTAGACTCCTCACCCAACTTTATAGTTACCTCTCAACAATGAATGAAATGATAAATACATGGTATTCTACATGTGCAATTTGGTACACGAAAACTCGGTAAAAGTTTGCGAGGTTCGAATTTTTAATAAAGCTATATGCACTGCATTTCGGAACGGAGGGAGCATACGGCAGTTGCTAACACTCACATGGAAGATTTGTGTGTAGGAGGAGTGGCTGTTATGTTAAATGACATGGCAAAACTGACACTATCGGATGGCGATCTAACGGTCCTTACGGCGTTCGCTAGGAAAAGGCTTGTGGCGAACGTTTGTCGGATAATGATTTACGGACACATGCATTGCATTGATACGTGCCCCCCTCTCTCTCACGCACACGCACCCTCATGAGTCACGACTCTCCCGAGTCCTCTCGCAGACTCGCACGTCGCACCCACCGTCTATCTGCAGGTAGACGTCACGCATATATGTGCTCTTCACACCCTACCCTCAGAACTTCTAAAAAACAAAATACGGCGCGCACATTTTATTTTAGCTCACACGTCACACATTTGTACTATTACTCTTGCGGTGAACGTTCTTTGGGCATAGTATATTGTACTCTCACGAAGAGAAGCGGTGCACGCACGCACTAGTTCTCTCACACCCACTCGCGGGTACACGTAGGAGCGCATTTTTTTGAAGCTGGTACAACAAAAGCACTCCACTATATATAAAAGCAGGATCCTTAGCGCTTTCTTTACTAGGGTTCCTCTCGTTCACTCTCTCATGCTCTCCAGATCTAAGCAACACATAGGTGGCCACACTCTCTCAGCTCACGGCTGGTCACAAATCCGGTCGAACAACCTCAACCGGGGTAGGGGTGTAGGTGCATCGTTCACGCTGTCATCGGCGGCGAGGGAGGAGACAAACAGTTGCCCGCGCGTCCCGATCGGCGGCCGTGCCGTTCTCTCCGAGAGAGTGCCGGCTCAGGAGGGTCTCCGACCCCTTCTTGCTCCCTGCGGTATTGTGTCCAAGATGCAGCCTCCCGACGCCGTCTTTGCGACATGCCGACGACCCTCAAGTATATATTCCTTCGAAACCTGCCTCGATCTACTGCCCCAGCTCCCTTCGTGTCGATCCTTTTCTACTTCCGTCTGCTATTCCAAAGCCACCTAGACTTCTACTATTATTAGAAGTAAAGCTATTTCATACAGTTGACTCAAAGTGTTGGTTCAAACAGGGAAGAAAGTGGGAAAGTTGTAGCATGAATCTATGACTTGGTTCTAAGAGGAAACGGGGGAAAGTAGTAATATCTGTCACTGTTTAACTAACCATATTTCTTATTTGCGTAAACATGGATGTCTGTCTCTATATCGTTTTGGGATGTCTGTCTCCATATCGTTTCTATCCGCGCAATCAAAAGCACACACCTCAGTTTAGTACAATTGCGCAAAATGAGATGGCTATCCCTCGCTGCCGTCGTCTAACCTCCCGTCTTCAAGGTATCCCTACATTGGTAGTAACTAAGTAGAATGACCAACGCAGTCTAAAAGAAGCTGATTCGTACGTTTTACTTCGTGATTGCAGTGCAGGGACGAGCGAAAACAACTGCATCCTAGTCCGGAATGCACTCTCTACCAGTTCATCCATGGACCAAGGACTAGCTGGCACGGCTGCACGACGGTTTTTTGGACAGGTGCGCGGACAAGAGGCATTGTGGTCTGCTTATTTCTGCAAATAGCGGTGCTTAAATTTAGTGGAATGCACAACCATTTCAGCTGGTCAGTACACTGCATGGTTCAGTTCAGCATTGCAGCTGAGACCACAATTATAATTGGGTATTCTGGAATGAGAGAACCTAACCCTGAATGGTGGCAACAAGAAAAACCAGAGTGAACTCCAGGAAATTTAAGCCTGCCGGGAGGCCCTTTGCTCAGAGAGAAGCCTTGCTTGTTTTTTCCTAATTTGGAAACCTTCTCACAACTTTGTCTTTTGATGTGAACTAGTATATGTTTGCTATGTTCTATGAATCATTGAGATGTATAAAATTGCTTAACTTATACTTTTCAAGTTTTTTATGAAGACGAGTTTAATGTGAGTGTTCCACATGATAGCTAGACTAGTGTGTGAACATTTGGAATTTATTACATTGTGGCCTCAATTAACTGCATGAACCACTGTAACAAGATACATAGTTGCTTATATGTAAGACAACAGATTGTTGATTCTTAGCTGGTCGATAGCCTAGTGTTGAAGCAAGCTGAGCCAATGTGTCGTGTTTTTCACAACTACTTACAAGTGGGGTAGCACCAACAATGTTTACAAGTACTTATGTATACGTCGGCGCACGGTTCTCGAACGGGTGCTCTATTTCATCAAAAAAACACTGCTCGTATGATAAACTGTGACAACTTATGTCTTACCATGCCATATTCATGAAAAAACTAGTGAGGACGTATCTGTTTCGGCAACAATTATGATGGTTCTCACATGATTCACGGGCACACAAAAGTAGCAGTAGTTCCCATAGATGGATTCAAACATAGTACTAGCCCCAGAGGGGTCGATAACAGGCAAGGTTCGGATAATTAGACACAATCCAAACTACTATTAAACACTAGCTGGGGCAACTATTTCATGCCTCGATCTAATTTGGGCTGGATACAAGACGGGCCTTGCCATGAACATCATCGAGGACGTCCCGCAGCAGCTCAATCCTGTGAACCTTCATGAAGACAACCTTGTGGCCTTGCCACTGATAAACTTGTTTGTGGAGGCATGCCACGTCATCTTCCTGCGTAAGCTTGACAAGAACAGTATTCCTCACAAATGAAGGAGTAGCTTTGAACTTCTTGTGCTTCAGTACACCCTAGACAACACGCCTGACAACAGTGAGGCTGGAATACAACTCTTCATTGGTATAACCGCAAATGGCTTCCAAGATCCAACAACCTAAGAACTCTGTTTTCCCAGTGCGTATATTCAGGTCGTCCGCCTCATAGCGAGTGACATGTACAACCACACAATCCTTGTCTGCATCAGGGCTCTAATTGAAACAGAAACAAATTCTGAATTACTTTTCAGTATAAGAAACACAAGTTATTTAAACCAGTATGTATACCATGGCATCGAAGCTAATAAAATTTTGCATTATTAATCACCACATACTTCCTTTTCTAAAAAAAATCACCACATACTTAGATGAAAAACCATAATCGAGATCGACAAAGAAGGAAA
>NC_041386.1:567187684-567196243 GCF_002162155.2 Triticum dicoccoides
CAAACGGGGCGTTGATCATCTCAGTATCTGGGGTCGACTCGGTGGTTGCCTCCATCTTTTTGGAGCTCTCTGTCTCGTGGGGATCAGCCTCCCGCGTCTGCTCCAATATCGGCAGATCTTTGCCTGGTTCTCCTTGGTCCATCATGAAACTGACGAATACTAGGAGACCACTGAAAAGAAAACACAATCGCAATGACAATGAAACAAAAAAGAGAGTGAGAATCGGTTACTACTTTGCAAAAGTTCTTTTTTTCCTCTGAATGAAAATATACCAACATCACGGATCCGCTTACCTTCCCTTCGTTCAAAGAGAAGAACAGTGGTAGATGCAAGTGTTGCCTTTCTTGAAGACGGTTAGGGAGAAGGGGATTCAGCGAACAGTGAAATGATGGATGCTTCGTCCGTCAAACTTAGACTGCGGGGAGGTGGGGTTTTGTGATACGACGGCTCATTACTGCCGCGCTACGACCGGGGTGACTCTCCGCCTGCATACTGCCTTCTAATTTGGTGGATGGCATTTGGGCTGCGCGCTGCATGGCCTGCATGTCGGTGAAAAAGTATAACGACATTCAGTAGAGGGAGACATTTCAATGACCTAGGAGGAGCCAGAAGCGGTAGAGTGTCTCCACTGTACTAGTAGTAATTGTTTTTCTGGGTAGCTGTAGAGTGTCTCCACTGTACTAGTAGTAATTGTTTCTCGGGTCCCAAGACAAAACAGCCCATCCACACTAGTAAATAGTAAAATCAATTCAAAAGCCCATATATTTACTGAATGAGAGGCACTGCCCACACCCAGCACACCGCCCCCCCCAAAACCTGGGTGCTCTTCTTCCTCCTCGCTCCCACCCACCTCACGTCAGCTCGCTCCACTCGTACCCCAAATTCCTCACCTCACTCCTACAGAAAACCCCAGCTCCCCTTCTTCCTCACTCCTACAGAAAACCCCCAGCTCCCCTTCTTCTTCACTCGCACTACAACTAGGTTCATCATTCGTTACTCTGCTCAAATCCGTGAGCGCGACGCGACGCCCTCGAGGAAAATGGAGTCGGTTGACCCCAGCGCCAAGAAGATGAGGCTCCCGCCAGCGGTGACGCCTGTTGTAGATCCCGCACCCGGCAGCGCGGGGAGAAGCGACGACCCCGCCCCCACCGGATCCCAGGAACCCGTAGAATCTCGGGTGGACCGCATCAGCGATCTCCCGGACGCCATCCTTGGGGAGATCATCTCACTTCTCCCCACCAAGGATTACTGCCACACCCAAGTCCTCTCAATTCGGTGGCACCCTCTATGGTGCGCCGTTCCCCTTAATCTCGACTGTCGTCAGCTATCTCTCTTCAATGATTTCGAAATCCCCAGAGCCATCATCTCCTCCCACTAGGGTTCCGTTCAAAGCCTCTGCATCTTGTCATGCTACCTGAGAAAGCATACCATGCCCTGCAAGGTGGACGCCTGGCTGGAATCCCCTGAATTCACAGAACTACAGCTGCTTGAGTTCTACTATTCCCCTGGAAATCACATACTACATACCAAACGCCATGAACTTGTGCCCTCAGCACCGATGTCCATCTCGGGGTTTTCGTCCTCTCTCCACACCGCCACCTTTGCGCAGTGCTACCTACCAGACAATCTGGTACTAAACCTTCGACTCCCATTTCTCAAGAAACTTTCACTTGTGCGGGTTCGTATATCGGAGGCCTCATTGCACAGCATCATCCACTCCAGTTGCCCTGTGCTGGAGTGCTTGGTGCTTGTTTTCACAGTTAGAATCGGTTGTTTCCAAATAAAGTCGCCTAACCTTGTAAGAATTGGAATTTCTTTTGACAGAAGGCAGCTCATCATCCAAGATGCCCCTTCACCTCAAATGTTGATCCTTGATTCTAGTTATTCACCGTTGCAAATAACCGTCCTCTCCGCGCCTAAACTGGAGACCTTGGGTGTAATACATGATCTCTGTGCTCATTTCAATATGGTGTTTGGCTCCACAGTTCTTCAGGTACTTTATATTATCACCTACACTTGTAACCATAAGCTGCATTTTAAATTTCTGCGCATAATTTATATATCATCTTGGAGTACACATTTTGTACTAATATTATGTTCTATGCTCAATGAAGAGTTTCTCCATGGATGGCCTATCAATGGTGCTGGATTCTGTCAAGATCTTATATATCCAAATGAATAGTTTTGATCTAAACAAGATTATTGGCTTTCTGCAACGCTTTCCATGTCTGGAGAAGTTGTATATAAAGGTGATAATTTCACGCACATTGGAAGCCCGCATATAGTGTACTAGAATTAACCGTTCAGCTGTTGCTCTTTCGACACTCTTCTTTTAGACCTTAACTATTTTCAATCTTCATGTCTATTTAGGCAACAGGACGGGGTAAGAAAGTTATAACCAATCGGTGGATTCCTAAGCATCGGTTTTTTCTCACTTATCATGAGATTCGATTGAAGACAATAACGCTAGAATGATATGTAGCCAACCGTGCAAACACAAGATTTGTCACATTCTTCCTACTGAATGTGAGGTTAGTATTGTCCATCAGGCTTAAGTTTATCAGCAGCATGGTTTTGACGGATGGGTATGTTGAAGAGCAAAAAAAGGAGTTTCAGGTGGGCAAAAGAGCTTCTGAATGTGTCGGGCTTCTATTTACAACATATTGTGGTCATAATCCAGTAAATTTTATGATCTAGGATGTTCATTCTATGGACCTGACCGGTCCGTTTGACTGTGACTGCCGAAAACAGTGCTGGAGTTAGATGTTGTTGCCCTTTTCAATCTGGTTTTTTTGTAAACCCGATGAACAATTAACCCTCGTGCTTTTGTACAGTTTGCAAGCTGGAGATAGATGTTCCTGCCCTTTTCAACTCGGCTATGACTGTCATATTTTATTTCAAACAAGGCAAATGGCTTGCCATTCGTTTAATTTAGAGTGAAATATTGTAACAAATCCAAACCAAGGGAAATAACATCGCTCTCACCGGCTTCTTGAGCTCATTGTGCATTACAGAAGCCAAGTGATTAGCCCCCACCAGGACCCACAAACTTATTTCGAACATCAAATGGGCTGTAAATTTTCATAGGAAAGGCTGCATGACCGTGACAGATTTGGATTCTGACATTTGGGACCTGCGAGGAAATAGCCTATCCAAGGTGGTGTCGACTTACTAGCCAGTCAACAAACGATTCTGCCTACCAGCCGTTGGATTGACATCCAACATCTGTCATGTATCTTCTATCTCTTGTCTTCTTCTTCCTCCAATCACCCAAACCAAACCACCCCGTCGGCTCCGCCTGCTCCCGCCTCCCATGGCTGGCTGCGCTCCGCCGCCCTACCATACGTACCCTCCAATGTTGGCCAGTCCCTCCCTCTATTCCCCCACACGTTCTGTTATTTTATGGCGACGTCAGCCCCAACATGCACCCGTGCCTGAACCAGTCAACCCTCATACTCCCCTCCGCCTGCGACTGGACCGGTGCATCTTCAACGGCTCCTGTTCGTTCCGTCCGAGGCCTCGCCATCGTCCTCTGCCTTGCGGCCTTGGTTCGCTCGCCGTGCGCGGTGCGCCGCCCTCTTGCGTTGTCAACGTCGTCAACAACCGAGAGGAACAAGGAGATGACTGTACGTGGAGAAGATGACAGTAGGGACCCACCAGCGTCATGGCAGTATGCAAGCAAGTGCTTCTATAGTACAAGCCCAAAAATATGGTTCCTCGTAATGGTTGGACATCTGGGGCTCACGCCATTGTCAACGTAGTCAGTAAACGAGAGAATTACACTACGAGCGGCTGACACCAGGGACCCGGCAAGTCGCGCAGTTTTTTTGAGGAACAAGTAGTTATTATTTATACTAGTTTTAGCGACGGATCAGGGTAACAACGGGGTTGTGCGGGGGTTGTGGCCCGTCTAGCCAGGGTTTTATTTATGTTTACCACATCATGAGCCCAGTTGTGTTTTTTTCTTGCTGAAAATGGCTAGCCCAGTTCTATTTTTTTAAGAAATACCCAAACAAGGCCTACTTGCTTTATCGGCCCTGCTGGGCTACAAATCTTTCAAGACGAGGAGAGTTTCATTCGGTTTGCCCAGAAATGGGCTGTACATTTTTAAAACACATCAAACCGGGAATTAGTTTCAATTTTTTTTCATTACAAGATCTTAAATTCCATTGATTTTTATGCGTGGACAATTATTTGGATATTATATTTATATAAATTATTTTTCAAAATAGTTTGAATGTGAATCGATATTCCTGGATTAAAAACAGTTAACCGCACTGAAATATGCAAAATTTCGTATACTTTTTAACCGTGGCCACAATATGGGGTGTGATGCTAACAAAAAGAAGATGGGCTCCAAAAAAATTCTCAAGAATTAGCAAATGGGCTGTACATTATTAGAAATAATGGCAGATGGGTTGTATGTTGTTTTCCACAGATTTGAGGCTGACTTGTGCGCCTACTACAGGTTGACGCGTATGCTTTCATAAAAAAGGTTGACACACACGCAACACCCTGTCAACTTAGTCAACACACGAGAGCAATGACTGTTGGATGTCCATCCAACGGCTGTCGTGCTTCTTCAATCTCTACTCTTCATGCTCAAGTCGCTCAAACAAGCGCCGGCGGGACTGCCTGCTCCCTCCTCCCGTGGCCGGCTATGCTGCCGCGCAGGCCTCACGGCCCCATTGTACTCCCATCACTGGCCTAGCCATCCCTCTACTCACCCACACATGTTGTTATTCTCCGGTGATGGCAGATGAACCAGTAAACCCTCGTACTCCTCCCGTGGGAAACAACTGCCGAGTATTCCCTGGCTCCGTGTCGTTCCCTTCCTAGGCCTCGCCGTCGTCCACCGCCCTGGTGCTCTCGGCACAGCCTGGTCAATGTGGTCAATGAACGACATCCATCGGAAGTGGACTCTACGTGGAGTGGCTGACAGCTAGGTCCACAACCGCACGCAAGGAAATGCCTCCTTATTACGCGCAAAATAATGATTCCTCCACCTGACAGCTAGGACCCACAGTAAGGGCCTCTGTATTTCGCGAAAAAAACGTCCCCCCCCCCCCGCTGACAGGTCGGACCCACCAGTTATATGTTCACACGCAAGGAAGTGCCTCCATATGACGCCCAAAAAAATGAATACCCCCCTACTAGCTGGGACCCACCATATTGTTGGGCTGACTTATGGGCCTACTATGTTGACAGGGACGGAGAGCTTTGTCAACTTAGTCAATACTCTAGTGACCGTAGGATGTCCATCCAACGGCCATAGTGCTTCTTCAACCTCTGGTCTTCTTGCTCCAGCCGCCCAAAGCAGCACCGGTCGTGCTGCCTGCTCCTGCCTCCCGTGGCCGGCTGTGCTACCGCGGAGACCTCACCGCCCCCATACTACTCCCACCACTGGCCAGGCCATCCCTCCACTCACCCACACCCCCTGTTATTCTGCGGCGACGGCAGCCTCACACCGCAGCCGAACCAGTGAACACTTGTACTCCTCTCCGCGTGGGCATCCACTGCCGCGTCTTGCATGGCTCTGCGCCGTCCCCTTCCTAGGCCTCACCATCGTCCACCGCCGTGGTGCTCTCGGTGCGGCGTGGTCAATGTGGTCAACGACCGGCTTCCATCGGAGGAGTACTGTACGTGGAGAGGCTGACAGCTGGGTCCACGGCAGCCGCAAGGAAGTGCCTCCTTATTACGCAGAAAATAATTATTCCTCCACCTGACAGTGGGGACCCACCGGATGGGCCACCAGTATTTTGCAAAAAAAATTGTTTCCCCCTGACTGCTGGGACCCACCGGACAGGCACCGTATTTCACGAAAAAAACGTTCCCCCCGCTGTCAGCTCGGACCCACCGGAAGTGCCTCCTTATTACGCACAAAAAATGAATACTCCCCCGACTAGCTGGGATGCTGACTTGTGGGCCTACTAAGTTGACGGGGACGAAGGGCTTTGTCAACTTAGTCAATATGAACGATTCTAGCTCTAGCGACCGTACGATGTCCATCCAACGACCGTAGTGCTTCTTCAACCTCTGGTCTTCTTGCTCTAGCCGCCCAAAGCAGCGCCGGTCGTGCCGCATGCTCCTGCCTCCCGTGGCCGGCTGTGCTGCCGCAGAGGCCTCACCACCCCCTACTATTCCCACCGCTGGCCAGGCCCTGCGGCGATGGTAGCCTCACACCACAGCCGAACCAGTGAACCCTCATAGTCCTCTCCGCGCGGTCTTCCACTGCCGCGTCGTCCCCTTCCTAGGCCTCGCCGTCGTCCACCACCGTGGTGCTCTCCGGGCGGTGTGGTCAACGTGGTGAAGGAACGACTTCCATCGGAAGAGTACTGTACGTGGAGAGGCTGAGAGCTGGGTCCACGGCCATAGCCCAGTTTTTTTGTGATTTGCCAAGTAAGTCGCTTTGTCAGGCCTGTTGGGCTGCATATCTTTCAAGACGAGGAGAGGTTTCATTCGGCTGGCTGAGAAAATGGCCCATCAGTAATAAGAAATGGGTTGTACATTTTCAAAACACATCAAACCGGCAATTAGTTTCAAATATCTTTTTTTTCATTTCAAGATTTTAAATTACAATAATTTTTATGCGTGGAGAATTTGTTGGATTTTATATTAATATACATTTATTTTTTAAATCGGTTTGAATGTGAGTCAAAATTTCGAGACTAAAACCAGTTTGGACCGCACCGAAATATGCAAAATTTCTTATAATTTTTCAACTGTTGCCACAATATGGGCTGTAATGCTAACAAAAAGAATATGGGCTCCAAATAAAACCTTAAAAATTAGAAAATGGGCTGTAAATTATTAGAAATAATGGCAGATGGGATGTATGCTGTTTTCCACAGATTTGACTCTTTGCTAAAAAAAGGTTGACGCACAAGCACTGACTGTTGGATGTCCATCCAACGACCATCGTGCTTCTTCAATCTCTGCTCTTCCTGCTCCAGCCGCTCAAACAAGCACCGGCGGGACTGTCTGCTCCCTCCTCCTCGCGGATGGTTGTGCTGCCGCGTAGGCCTCACCGCCCGACCATACTCCCATCCCTGGCCTAGCCATCCCTCTACTCACCCACACCTGCTGTTATTCTCCAGCGACGGCAGATGAACCAGTAAACCCTCGTATAGTCGTACTCCCCTCCGCGTGGGAAGCAACTGCCGAGTCTTCCCTGCCTCCGTGTCGTCCCCTTCCTAGGCCTCACCGTCGTCCACCACCCTGGTGCTCTCGGTGCGGCGTGATCAACGTGGAGGGGCTGTACGTGGAGAGGCTGACAGCTGGGTCCACGGCCGCAGCAAGGAAGTGACTCCTTATTACGCGGAAAATAATGATTCCTCCACCTGACAGCTGGGACCCACCGGACGGGCCACTGTATTTCACGAAAAAAACATTTCCCCCTGACTGCTAGGACCCACCAGCTCCATCTTCGCACGCAAGGAAGTGCGTCCAGGCAAAAAAAAAACGATTCGGCCCCTGACTGTTGGGACCCACCAGCTACATCTTTGCAGGTAAGGAAGTGCCTGACAGTCGGGACCCACCTAGTCGAAGCGTATGTAGCGTTGTCATTCTGGTCGCGAACGTGTACGTACATACTGGTTGATGTAGAGGCGCGCACGTGTCGTAGTAGAGGCGCGCACGTAGCATGTACACGTATGTACAGCGGCCAGGGTGCAAGAAAGAAAATACGGGCATGTATGTGTACATACGGGCGGGGTCTCGAACGCCTACACGCGTATACGTACGGCCAGGGCTCGTGTACATGGTTGGATCCGAACGGAGAAACAGCGTCGTCGTCGTGTTCATGGGGAGGCAATGGAATGCGTCGTGTTCATGGAGAGGCAACGGAATGCTCGTGTTCATCGGGAGGCAACAGAACGCGTGGGAGCCAACTGGCTGGGTCGGAACGGAATGCGTGGTCGTGTTCATCGGGAGGGCTTGGACGGAACAGGCGATGGAAACGAGGCCTGGGGTACTGCACAACGGAGGAAACGGACCTCCTACGTTCAGAACAGGGTCCTGTTGATCGGGAGGGGTCTGGTGTACCGCAAAACGGAGGAAACGGACCTCCTACGGTCGAAACGGGGGTCCTGTTCATCGGGAGGGGTGTGGCGTACTGCAAAACGGATGAAACGGACTTGTGTTGGAGCGCTAGGTCGAAACGGGGGTCCTGTTCATCGGGAGGGGTGTGGCGTACCGCAAAACGGGACTCCACGAGATACTGTTCATCTCCACCGTCGACCCCCTCCAGCCTCCACGAGGTACTGTTCATCCACCGTCGACCTCCTCCAGCCTCCACCTATGACTGTTCATCCATGGGCTCCTGTTCATCCAGCCTCCACCGCGCGCTACTCCACCGGCTACTGTTCAACCAGCCCTTTCCACGGGCTCCTGTTCAACCACCCCTCCATGGGCTACTGTTCATCCTGCCCTCCACCATCTACTGTTCATCCTGCCCTCCACGGGGTGGTCCTGTTCATCCAGCCCTCCACGGGCTCCTGTTCATCCAGCCCCAACCGGCTCGATCGATCGGGGTCCTGTTCATCCAGAGGCAACACCACG
>NC_041386.1:567196689-567349109 GCF_002162155.2 Triticum dicoccoides
GCTCATTGTTCATCCAGAGGCAACATTGATCGGCTTCAGTTAGCAGCAGTAGCGAAGGAATCGCTCGATCGGGTTCAGTTAACAGCCATCGATCGATCGCTCGGGTTCAGTAATGCGTAGCCTACAGTGCAATCGCTCGGGTTCAGTTAGAGACCAACGCCTCGCTTGGGTTCAGTTAGAGCCAACGCCTCGCACACACACGCGTACGTGTACGAGAGAAACGCGCATCGCTCGGCCCCGACCTCCCACCGTAACCGGGAACTCCCCGAAATTTTCCTCGCCCTCGCTTCTACCATGGTTTTTTCCGTCATGGACGGCCCAAAGAATGTCATGCAGCTGAGTCTCCGGCCCGCCCAGGACGAAACGCCCATTATCTGTCATGATTTTTTGTCATAGAAGTAGGAGCCCACCACATCTATGATGATACCGGGTTTTGTCACAATTATCGTCATAGAAGTGTCATATGTATGACAGAAAAAATTTCGTTCGGCCCAAAATGTCACGGATGTGTATTTTTTTTGTAGTGTTGGTGATTTTCTTGATGAACAAATTGCTAGAGTAATACAACATGATGTTGTTGAATCTGATGATGAGCTTGAAACTGAATTTCCTGAAACACCTGCTAGAACTAGCCTTCCTAGATATGAATTGCCTAAGGTATCGGAAGGTTATGTTATGAGTGAAGACGCAACTAGAGATATTCTTGCTTGTAATGATAGAGATGATCTAGAGAAATTACTATGCAAGTATAAAGAAAAATCTCTAAACGCTAGAATGAAATGTGATCCTAAGTTTGCTACTTCACCTATCTGTATTGATGATAAGGATTATGAATTCTCTGTCGACCCAGAGTTAATTACTTTGGTTGAATCTGATCCTTTCCATGGTTATGAAACTGAAACTGTTGTGGCACATCTTATTAAGTTGAATGATATAGCCACCCTTTTTACTCATGATGAGAAAACTCGTTATTACTTTATTCTCAAATTATTTCCTTTCTCATTAAAGGGTGATGCTGAAGCATGGTACAACACTATTACACCTAGTTGTGTGCGTAGTCCCCAGGATATGATTTATTACTTTTTTGAAAAATATTTTCCTGCTCATATGAAACAAGCTGCCTTACAGGAAATAGTTAACTTTGTGCAAACTAAGGAAAAGAGTCTCCCACAAGCTTGGGGGAGGCTTTGACATTTACTTCATCCTTTGCCTGATCATCCTCTTAAGATAAATGAAATACTTGATATCTTCTATAATGGACAAACCGATGTTTCTAGGGACTTCCTAGATAGTTGTGTTGGTTGTGTTTCCAGGGAACAAACTATTGCTCAAGCTGAAGAATTATTTCATAACATATTGAAAAATTATGATGATTGGACTATTCCTGAACCACCGCCTAAACCCACTTCGAAAAGAGGGGTATATTATATCTTAGTCCTGAAGATATGCAGGAGGCAAAGAAATCCATGAAGGAAAAAGGTATTAAAGCTGAGGATGTGAAAAAAATTACCTCCTATTGAAGAAATACATGGGCTTAATACACCACCATTGCCTAAGGTGGTAGAGGTAAATTCTCTTATGAAGTTCAATGATAATGATAATCCTCACAATATGCATCCTAGTCAATGCCTTTATGAGTTTGAAAACTACATTAGAAAACAAGATCACTTCAATGCAAATGTTATGAAACAATTGAAATATAATTCTGATATGATTGCTCGCTTGAGTGACTTGTTATTTAGAATATCAAATGATGTTAGAGGTGTTGGAAAACATTATTCTATGGTTCAAACCCTACTAGAACAAGTTGCTAAATCACAAAGAGAATTAGTTGATGAAATGAATCATAATAGGCATGACTTTTCTATTAGAGTTGCAACTAGAGGAGGTAAAATGACTCAGGAACCACTTTATCCTGAGGGACACCCAAAAAAATAGAACAAGATTCACAAAGAAACAACACTAGTGCACCTAGTACTTCTAAAAAGAAAAGGAAAAAAGAAAAATGATAGGACTTTGCACACTTCTAGTGAACCTGAAATAGATAAACCTCTTGATAATGAAAATGAAACTTCTATCTCTGATGCTGAAACTCAATCTAGTAATGAACACTCACCTAGTGATAATGAAAAAGATAATGATGAGGTTCATGAAGACACTCAACCAAATGATAAAGAACCAGATAATGATGTTGAGATTGAACCACCTGTTGATCTTGATAACCCACAACCTAAGAATAAAAGATATGATAAAAAAGACTTTGTGGCTAGGAAACACGGTAAAGAAAGAGAACCATGGGCTAAAAAACCTATGCCTTTTCCACCCAAGTCAACTAAAAAGAAAGATGATGGAAAATTTGAACGCTTTGCTAAAATGCTGAGGCCAGTATTTTTGCGTACTCGCTTGACTGATATCTTGAAAATGCCTCCTTATGCAAAGTATATGAAAGACATCATCACAAATAAGAGAAAAATATCAGAAGCTGAAATCTCCACTATGCTTGCTAATTGTACTTTCAAAGATGGAGTACTTAAAAAACATGGAGATTCGGGTATACCTACTATACCTTGCTCCATCAAAAAGAATTATGTGAAAACTGCTTTGTGTGATTTAGGAGCTAGTGTTAGTGTTATGCCTTTCTCTTTATATACAAGACTTGACTTGAATAAACTCACACCTACTGAAATATATTTGCAAATGGCTGACAAATCAACTGCCATACCTATCGGTATCTGTGAGGATGTGCCCGTTGTTGTTGCTAATGTTACTATTTTGACTAACTTTGTTATACTTGAGATACCCGAGGACGACAACATGTCGATTATCCTTGGTAGACCCTTCCTGAATACTGTAGGGGCTATTATTGATTGCAATAAAAGCAAGGTCACTTTTCATATCAATGGTAATGAGCATACGGTGCATTTTCCGAAGAAACAATTCCAAGTGGATGGTATTAATGTTATTGAAAAATCTTCGACAATCACTGTTGGAAGTTTTCAAATACCTCTACCTACTGTCAAAAAGAAATATGAAATGCTTATTGTTGGGGAAATGCATATCCCCATTGAGGTGACTTAGTGATTTACGCGGTTTCATAAAAATCAAAAGTGGTTGCTAATAAGACTTGATCAACCTTATTAATACATCATTTTTGAACGGTATGAAGTTGATGAATTTAGTAAGCACTACTTTGTGTCCCTACTTTTTATTCTCGGCTCTTATTAGTTAAATAAAATAAATGACATGTTTTGTCTGTTTTTTGAATTTCCCGTGCAATAAAAAAAATGACCCAAAAATAAAAGTTCTCAGAATGATCTAAAAAATTTATATGTTTTTTCCTGAATATTTAAGAACTTTTGGTGCAAAAATAACCAGAGGGGGTGCACCAGGTGGGCACAACCCACCTGGGTGCGCCAGCACCCCTGGCGCGTCCTGGGGCTGTGGTCCCCACGTGGGCCCCCTCACTGATCTCTTTAGCCCACATTGTCACTTACCTCCAGAAAAAAATCTCAATTTCTCTCTCTCTCTCTCTCTCCCGTGTTCTTGAGCTCAAACCCGCAGATTTTTGATCTCTTTGCTCTAAGCTCCGTTTCCGAAACTGTTTCGGGGGATTGTTGCTTGGTATGTGACTCCACCGTTTGTCCAGTTAGTTTTTGCTTTAGTGGTTTATATTTTGAATAATTAGCTACTCTTTGTGCTATTGTAGATGTGCTTGCAAGTTAAATTCTTAGTGTTCTAAGTACTTTGAATGCTTGATATGGCTTCTATGTATCCCTATGAGTAGTTGCTATCAATTTTATAAAGTTTTGTTGAGAAATTTTTGTCACCCCAAAATTTTTTATTTTCATAAAATTGTACGCGGACATGAATATCTTCAGGAAGTTTGTCTCTAGGGAGAACTCCAAGGGTGTTATTGGGGAGTCTTATGACAATGATCTCCACCCTCGGAGGTTGGCAGAGGTTCGTCCATGCGAATGGCCGCACACCCCGTTCCTGGAAGAGGCTAGAATTCTTCAGGAGTTCATGCAATATGTTGCAAACGCCGGCCTCACCGACTTCATCATAGATGAGTGTGACCAGCACCAAATCCTCACAAATATCTTTATTCAGTGTTTTACTTTCTTGCCTAAGAATAATCCTCCTGAAGTGAGCTTCTATTTATATGCTGAAAACCATCAGATACCACTTACTGAGTTTTGTGATATATGCTTGATCCCCTCTAATGGGAGCTTAGCCGAGCCTAGGCCGGCTGGGTTTGAGGATTTTCATCGCACTTTGACAGTGGGAGATGAGAGAGGGGTGTCAGCCGCCACGGCTGCTAGCATACACTTTCCTACCATATATTATTTTACTTTATTTGTTGCTAAGTGCTTGCTTGCTAGAAAGAAAGTAGGTGCACTCAGTGCACCAGACTTTGTTGTTTTATGTCGAGCACTAGAGGGCGACAACACCCATAGCTTGGGAGCTATTGTGGCTCGTCGCCTCCATCTTAATAAATCCTAGGGTGAAATATATGGTGGGATTTATGCTACTCGTTTGGCGGATCACTTCGAGGTCGAGATATGCCCTCATGATTACCCTTTGACCAAAGTCTACCTAGACAAGGCAGCCATGGAACACCATCATTTTCTTGCACGATATTATCCTGACATTCCCATTCCTTATAACCTAGTTTTTAGCATTAAAACTCGTGATATTATTCCACTGCCTGCACCTGCTTTGTTTGATTCTGCTGCCAGGGGCGGATATAGGATGATACTTGTGGACATCATTGCCTACCGGAACGCTCAGGCTGCTGTAGAAGCGGCACAGCAGGAGCCCCAATAGTGGGACGAGTGGATGCCTACTCCTCAGCACCCCTAATACCCTCCAGGCAACTGATCGACTACCAAGTTAGGCCAAAAGCCTAAGCTTGGGGGACTATGTGTTTCCACCGACTTTACATTCATGTTCACTTATTCCATTTGTCGGTGCTCACACTTTTTCATTGTATCATCCATGCTTAGATTTATTTTCTTGCTTTTTTCTTGTGTCTTTGAAAAACTTTAGAAAAAACCAAAAAAATAGTTGTAGTAATTTACTTTCTATGCATGCTTAGTAGTAGTACTAAAAGAAAATCCAAAAAGATTTCCTTGTTCTTCTTTTGCTTGTTGGGAGCTGTAAGTGCATCTAGTGCCACCCCTAGTTGGTTTTGGAGCATTGACGACAAACCTAGTTGAGGGACTAATGTGTTTATGAGAATTGCGGGAAAACACAGGTAGAAGTTCCTCATTGATTCGGTTTTACTACCAGAGATGACCCCTAAAAATGTATGAAGACATTGAAGACAAAGGTGGTTTATGAAGATATTCCCATTGAAGACTATGACATAAGAAGACACGTTATGAAGCCTATGGAGCTCGAAGACTTAGATGTTTCATAGTTCTTTTTCTTTTGTGTTGTGTCATAGGAACCACCGTACTGTTAAGTGGGGTCCAGGAGAACCAGTCAGAATGACTGAAGTGATGCCTAAATCAAAAACCTATGTCTTTGAACGAAGACAATGAGAGCGAATCTTGTCCAGAGCCGGACAAGTCAGCTTTGCTTGTAGCCCAAGTAAAGTTGCCATGAGAGTTCGAAATCTGACCGTTGAGACACGTGTCAGTTCCTTAGTGACCCAGGGTCATTTCGGACAAATCAGGTCGGGTTGCCAAGTGGCTATAAATAGTCCACCCCCTACAACCATAAACGGTTGGCTGCTCAGATTTCAGTGCACGACTTTTGTCGTTTGAGAGCAACCCACCTCGAAGCCTTTGAGAGAAAATTCCTAGTGAGGAGAAAAGCCCTAACCACACAGAGCCAGAGCAAATTGGGCATCACTTGAGTCTTCTTGTCTGTGTGATCTGAAGACTTATTACACTTGAGGATTGTGAATCCTCCAGACGGTTAGGCGTCGCGTTCAGAGCATCCAAGAGACATTGTGGATTGCCAGTGAACGAAGTTTGTGAAGGTTTGGGAGTCTACCTTGAAGACTTACCAGAGTGATTGGGCGAGGACTAAGTGACCTTAGCTCAAGGAGAATACGGTGAGGACTTGGTGTCCTGGACTGTGTGTTCAGGACTGGGTGTCCAGGACTGGGTGTCCTAAGGTTTAAATACCTAGCCGCTCCAACCAGACGTACAGTTGTCACAGCAACTGGAACTGGTCCAACATATCATTGTCTTCAACGAGTCACTGGTTTCATCTTCACTTCCTTTTCTTACTGTTACACATTGTGAAGCCATTGCATGCTTGCTTTATCTCTTGTCTTCAGAACATGTATGTTTGAACTGTTTGGCTTCATAACTTCTTCCTACCTGATCCTTATTACACTGCAGTTGTTTGTCATTGTACTTTCACTCTATTAAATACATGACCATGGCTGGCCTAGTGTAATCTAACTTCCGCTGCATAGTAAAAGGCATAATCTTCGCTGTTTGTCTTCATAACTCACACGTTTTGAAGACTTTCATAAAAATCGCCTATTCACCCCCCCTCTAGTCGATGTAACGCACTTTCAATTGGTATCAGAGCAAGGTGCTCCCTTGTTCTGTGTGATTCGGTTTAACCACCTGGAGTTTTAGCTATGTCGACTGCAGGGATAATCAAGGTCTCCGCTGCGTGCCTCGTCTTCGATGGAACTGAATATCCCTACTGGAAGAATAAGATGCGCATGCATCTTGAAGCCATTGACGTCGACCT
This sequence comes from Triticum dicoccoides, assembly GCF_002162155.2. Taxonomy (NCBI): domain Eukaryota; kingdom Viridiplantae; phylum Streptophyta; class Magnoliopsida; order Poales; family Poaceae; genus Triticum; species Triticum dicoccoides. Next base: position 567,203,410 of record NC_041386.1, read on the forward strand.
ATGGTATGTCGTCGAGAACAGCGTTCCCAAGGCTGGAGAAGGTGTCACTGCTGCTGATGTCAAGAAGTTCACTCAACTGGACTCTACCGCCAAAAATATCATCTGTGGCCATCTGACAAAAGGACAGTATGGCCGTGTGAGTGCCTTGAAGACATCCAAGCTGGTCTGGGACTGGCTCTCCAAGGTCAATGAAGGCGTCTCAACCCAGAGAGATCAAAGAATCAGTGTCCTTCGCAACCTCTTCAACCGCTTCAAGCGAAATGACGATGAGAATGTCCAGCACACATTTGATCAGCTCACTGACATCACAAATGAGCTTCAAGCCCTCGGCGCCACTGAGATCACCAAACATGAAATCATCAAGACGCTGCTGAGATCACTTGATAGTTCATTTGACATCCTAGCCCTGATGATTCAAGAACGTCCTGATTTCAAGACACTCGATCCATCTGACATACTTGAGAGGCTCAACACACATGAGTTTCAGCTTTCTGAAAAAAGAGATATTTATGGTCCAAACTATGGGCGAACTCGTGCCTTGAAGGCAAAAGCTGTTTCCTCATCTGAAGAAGAATCTGACAGTAGTTCTGATGATCCTGAAGACATTGGAAGGGAACTTGCAATGCTAGTGAAGAAGTTCCAAAAATTCACCAAGAAGAAAGGCTTCAGAAGATCTTCACGATCAAGCTCAAGGAACGATGAAGCTTCTGCTCATGACTACAAGAAGAAAACATGTCACAAGTGCAAGAAAACTGGAAACTTCATCTCTGAGTCTCCACAGTGGGACAATGAGAACAGAAGGAAGAAGAAGAGCAAGGAATATGATTCTGACGATAAAAAGAAGAAGAAATACTCAAAGTCTTCTTCCAAGTCTTCCTCAAAGTCTTCATCACACAAGAAGAGCTCATCTGGCAAGGCACGTGCGTTTGTTGGCAAGGAAATGGATTCAGAGGAGGAGTCCGCTTCTGAGGAGGCAGACGTGGAGTCTGAGGAGGAGTCTGATTCTGGCATTGCGAGTCTGGCTACAGCATACGTCGCCAAGTCCATCATCAACACTGAAGACAATGACTTCATCACCGACACCAATGCAAGTGACAAGAACGACTCCACTCCTACCTACTGCTTCATGGCACGCGGTGCCAAGGTAAACACACGCACTACTCGCTATCGAACATCTAGTGACGATGACTCTGACTGTGATTCAAAACCCAGCTACAAAATACTTGCTAAAATTGCAACTGAACAACAGAAGGCTATGGAACATATTCAAAAACTATTAGACAGAAGCGATGATCTGTTGGGTGCTGAAATGGCTCGATCTGAATCCTTAATTGAAGACATAAAAAATCTTCACGTTAAGTATCAGGAACTTGAAGATCGTCTTGATACTCTCTCAACAACTCATGAGAAGCTTTCCTATGATTATCTTCAAAGAAAGCAAGAACTTGAGAAATTGAGAGCGGCTCATGAAGATCTTCAAAAGGAAAATGAGTCACTTCGCGCCGAACAGATCAGTTCCGCTCAGGAAGGATTTGAACCACCATGTCTTAAATGCATTGAGCGTGATAATGCTACTTCTGTTGCTGAATGTTCCACTGCTACTGCTATTCCAATATCTTCAACTGTTGATGTGGTAACTAACCCCTCAGCTGAGGATACCACTGCTATTGCTGATGAGAATGCTAGGTTGAAGACATTGCTTGAAACAGGGATGTACAAAAGTCTTAAAGGACATCAGACATTATGTGATGTCCTCAAGAAGCAGATTCTGAACCGAAACCCTAGGAAAGAGGGTGTTGGGTTTGTGAGGAAAATAAATGCAGATGGCTCTTACTGGAAACCTGAGCAGTACCCCAAAACCACATGGGTTGCTGCAAAGGAACTTTCAGCAGATCCATCCAATTTATCTAGCTTCACTTGTGCTAACCCCATCATCATTGATGAATCCTTTGATGCAAACTATAAACTGTTTAAGAATCAGAACGGTGAAGTGTTTCCCAGGTACATTGGTACTAACTTCAGGAATGGACCGCCTATGAAGAAGATCTGGGTTCCGAAAAAATGTCTGGAAAATCTTCCTGTGAATGTCTTCATGACACCTCACTTGAAGAAGACAAACCTCAGACCAAAGGCTTCATATGGTCCAAAGGCTTCATACAAACAGAGGACTCACCTGAGTCACACTAATGCAAATGTTTTGCAGGGAAACCATACTCAGGCATATGAATATGAGAGCAGTTCTTCGAATCGTCATGTTCATATGACCAAAAATTATTCTACCTATTCCTATGAGTACTATTATCCACCTGCTAGACTGTTTGCTAAGGCTTCAAAGCCAAAATTCTCAGATGCTCCACTTAGACTTATTGCTTCTAAGCCACCCTTGAAGATGTGGGTGGTTAAGAAAGTTTAACTCTCTCTTGCAGGGAAAGGTCTCTAGCAAAAAAACAAAATCTTCTGATGCTATTGCTGGGGACCTTAAAAATCTTGTAGGGCGCAAGATAAAATGCCCGAATGGCATCATTATGTACTTCGTTCCTGAATCACATGACTGGCAAAAGAAGCCTTCTTATGGACTCAACATTACGTCCATCCGACAAGAGCCACATCAGATTTGCTGACACTGGTAAAAGTAAGGTATTGGGTCTAGGTAGAGTTGCAATCTCAAAGGATCAACACATGGATAAAGTCATGCTTGTTGAATCCCTTGGCTTCAACTTAATGTCTGTCTCAATGCTTTGCGATTTGAATATGATCGTAATGTTTGGAAAATATCGTTGCCTGGTACTAATGGAATTTGACAAGTCTCTAGTGTTTGAAGGGTATCGGAAAGGTGATTTGTACGTGGTAGATTTCTTAGCAGGACCACAACGTGCAGTATGTCTTCTTGCAAAAGCTTCAGAATGCTGGCTTTGGCATCGGAGGCTTGGGCATGCTGGCATGAGGAACCTCCACACCCTTGTGAAGAAGAAGCATGTCATAGGCATCGAGGGCGTCAAGTTCAAGAAAGATCACTTATGCGGTGCCTGTGAAGCAGGGAAGATGACAAGGGAAAAACATCCTTCAAAGACAATCATGACTACTACACAACCCTTCGAACTGCTCCACATGGATCTTTTCGGTCCCACTCACTACTCAACTTTTACTACTTCTTCTTGCCTCTATGGCTTCGTGATTGTTGATGATTACTCTAGATATACTTGGGTGCACATAATCCTTTACAAGACTGAAGTGCAGGATGTCTTCAGACGCTTCGCCAATCGAGCTATGAACAATTTTGGCGCCAAGATAAAGCACATCAGAAGTGACAATGGCACTGAATTCAAGAACACTGGCCTTGATACATATCTTGATACCTTGGGTATCACACATGAATTCTCAGCACCATACACGCCACAGCAGAATGGCGTCGTCGAACGCAAGAACAGAACACTCATTGAGATGGCCAGAACGATGCTAGATGAATACAAGACTCCAAGAAAATTCTGGACTGAAGCCATTGACACTGCATGCCATACAATCAATCGTGTTTATCTTCACAAGCTTCTAAACAAGACATCTTATGAACTCCTAATTGGCAAGAAGCCAAATGTCAGTTACTTCAGAGTATTTGGCTCAAGGTGCTGGATCAAGGACCCACATCACACTTCAAAATTTGCACCTAAAGCACATGAGGGCTTTATGCTTGGATATGGAAAGGACTCGCACTCCTACAGAGTCTTCAATCTCTTTCATTACAAAGTGGTTGAAACAGTGGATGTGCGGTTCGATGAGACAAATGGTTCACAAAGAGAGCAACTGCCAAATGTGCTAGATGAAGTTCCAGCTAGTGAATCAATCAAGCTTATGGGAACTGGAGATATTATACCTTCTGAGGCTCATCCTGAAGAAGAACTTATCATCTCAGCACCTGATCAACATGAAGACAATGCTCAGCCTGAAGACATTCCTCCCAACAACAACACAGATCAGCAAGAGCAAAGTCTTCGCCCTGTACATCCTTGTGTTGCAAATGAAGTGCAGATTGACAGAATAATTGACAGTATCAATGCACCTGGTCCACTCACTCGTTCAAGGGCAACTCAGCTAGCAAATTTCTGTGGGCACTTCGCATTCGTATCAATATTAGAACCCAAGAAAGTTGAAGAAGCCTTCATGGAACCTGAATGGATTCAAGCTATGCAAGAAGAGCTTCAACAATTTGAGATGAATAATGTATGGGAACTGGTTAAGCGTCCTGATCCACGGAAGCACAACATAATAGGCACCAAATGGATATACCGCAACAAGCAAGATGAGCATGGTCAAGTTGTCAGAAACAAAGCTCGTCTCGTTGCTCAAGGATATACTCAAGTGGAGGGCATTGACTTCGATGAAACATTTGCTCCTGTGGCAAGGCTTGAAGCTATACGCATACTGCTGGCCTATGCAAATCATCATAACATACTTCTATATCAAATGGATGTGAAAAGTGCCTTTCTCAATGGCAAGATTGAAGAAGAAGTGTATGTTGCACAGCCACCTGGCTTTGAAAATCCAAAACATCCTGACATGGTATACAAGCTCAACAAGGCACTATATGGCCTCAAACAAGCCCCTAGGGCCTGGTATGACACATTCAAATACTTCCTGAAGAGCAAAGGCTTCATACTTGGTTCCCTGGATCCCACTCTTTTCACGAAGACATATGATGGTGAACTGTTTGTGTGCCAAATATATGTGGATGACATTATCTTCGGCTGCACCAATCAGAAGTACAGTGAAGAGTTTGGATATATGATGCAAGAGCAATATCAGATGTCCATGATGGGGGAACTGAAGTTCTTCCTTGGTCTTCAAATACGACAACAACACAATGTCATCTTCATATCTCAAGAGAAGTATCTCAAAGATTGCCTGAAGAAGTTCGGTATGCAGGACTGCAAAGGCTTCACAACACCAATGCTAGCCAAACATCATCTAGGTCCTGACGACAATGGTAAAGAGTTCGATCAAAAGGTATACCGCTCCATGATTGGGTCTTTGCTTTATTTATGTGCATCTAGGCCAGATATTATGCTTAGTGTTTGCATGTGTGCTCGATTTCAAGCGGCACCAAAGGAGTCGCATCACTTAGCTGTGAAGCGAATTCTTCGATATTTGGCTCACACCCCAACTCTAGGATTATGGTATCCAAAGGGCTCAGAGTTTGATTTGGTTGGATTTTCGGATGCTGATTATGCTGGTGACAAGGTTGATCGCAAGTCTACATCAGGCACATGTGACTTTCTAGGACGATCACTTGTATGTTGGTCTTCAAAGAAGCAGAACTATGTATCTCTCTCCACTGTTGAATCTGAATACATTGCTGCTGGATCTTGCCGCGCTCAGCTTCTGTGGATGAAGCAAACACTCAAGGACTATGGCATTCATCTGAGGCAAGTGCCACTTTACTGCGACAACGAAAGCGCCATCAAGATTGTCAACAACCCAGTTCAGCACTCGAAGACAAAGCACATTGAAATTCGTCATCACTTTCTCAGAGATCATGTTGTGAAGGAAGACATTGATATCATACACGTCAACACTAAAGAGCAATTGGAGGATATCTTCACCAAGCCCTTGGATGAGAAGAGATTTTGCAAGTTACGGTGTGAGCTAAATATCTTGGAATCCTCAAATGTCCTGTGATCAGGCACACATCCTAACACTTATGCATATTGATGATTTAGATGTGCAACACACAAAGTAAAGTATATCTTCATTCAATGAAGACATACATTCTAAGTGTGAATACATTAATGTGGAATTTGACCTCGGAGCGCCACGATAATTGTGCGCCGTGTCTAGGTCTAATACTTCCTATATGGTGGGTAACGCCACCACCAAACGTTCTATTTTGAAGTGTTTCACTCATGGCGTTACCTTGCAGTATCTTCACATTTGGTTGTCGTCACTTTTGGTTTGGCTTCGAACATGTTTTCATGATTATCTTCACTACGTTGCTTGTATAGATATATATATGCTAGTGTTCTGTCCTCTACAGCATTCACTTATAGCTATGTCTTCTTGGCTGAATCTTTTGAACTAAGTGAATGTGATCGGACCCTAATCTCTCTATGCTTTCTATCTCAAATTCTATCTCTCCAAGTCATATGCATTCTATTGAAACTGTCGAATGTCTTCACTATGTCCTTGTCAGCTGAAGATATAGAGACAACCATAAAGTCCATTTTTAATGCTCATTCCTCCACATAAAATCCGGAGAAGCAAGAACGACCGCCCGACAATTTAGGCGTGCGTGCGACGTGGAACAAACCCCAAACTTCCGCTAACGGCCACGCGTTCCTCAAATGCGAACCGCTAGGGGCACCTGTGTAATAGCACAGTGCCGCCCCTGAGCCTATAAATTCACACTTACCGCAGTCATTATCTCCTTCTTCCACCCTCGCAAGAACCCTAGCGCCACCGCTAGCACTTGACGACGCCGGAGACGAAGCGCTTTGCTGCCGCAACCTCTCCAACGCCGTCCTCACGCCGACCGCAGACATCGTCCTCTCCGCCGTCACCGTAGGTGTTTTCCGTCGCCAAGTTAGGGCACGGAGGACTAAACTGCTCGGCATCAACTCCCTTCCGTCTAGCAGTTCCAGTGTGGTAAATAAAACTTCTTTTTACTGCCTCTTTTGATCTCATGGTTCTGTCACTTTCTACCATAAGAAGTTTCTCTTCACTCTAGTTAAATCTCTCGCTGCATCTCATAACATGCTTAGTATATTCACTTGTGGTTCATAAAGTAGTTAGATTCCTCACTTGTACTGATCTGTGGGTTCGTACAAATCTAGAACCAACTTCTTATCTATGAGTGAATGTCTTCGCACGATGAGGTCAATGTCTTCTAAACTGATCAATCTTCAAAACCTTCTGAGAATGCATATGACCTCTTCCCCTTCCCTCGCACCTTAATGCTGTCACAGGTACATGTCCGTGGGAGAATCCTTCGGTTCTCATAGTCTGCATTCATTTGCAGAATTCCTACAGCATCACATAAACTCTCCTGAAGCCAGTTCCTGTTGGTCCAGAAAAAGAAAGCCTTTGAAGCCTTTGAAAGTTTTGAAGCCTTTCAAGTTAAAGTTTATGGCTTCAGAAGCAGGAGCAAGGAAGGGGGCAGACAGAGACGTGAGGGAACTTCCAAGGATCTGCCTGAAGACTTGGCAGAAATGTACAAAACAGATCCAGAAGAGAGCTATGGGCAGCGCAAGACACGAATCCAATGGATTCGACGCTATTGGGCAGAATAGTGGTTCAAATACCGCTTCGTCACTGAGGAGTATGCTGAGAAAAGTGCCATCAGGAGACCATGGGGGGACATCCGCTTCAAGAATCTCTTGCCCAGGACCAGAGATGAAGCCATTGCTCAAGGCTTCTACCCATGCATGGTCCGAGGACCACAGCCTGATGATGCGCATCCGTCGTCACTCCTCTGGTGTCGTGACGACAATCTCTTCCAATGCAACTTTCAGTTTGCCCAACAGTCAGTTAAGCTAAACAAGAAGAAATTTGGGTTAGACTTCAACCCTGGTCCCTCCGCACCAAGGGCAGATGGCACACGCGACACGGAACCCAATGTCATCGGTCCGTTTGCCAATCTTGAGGGCCTGATCACTCACATCTTAGTCCAAGGGACTGCCGTAAATGACCCTCCAGCTGACTCTGAGTCTGATGAAGCTCCTGTGCCGAAGCCAAAGCAGACGAAGAAACCAAAAGCTTCAAAACCGGCCCCTGCCTCAAAAATCTCAAGGGCGAAGCCATTGAAAACTGCACCTCCTGAAGTCAGTGTGCAGTCTGAAGACGTATCCCGCGTCTCCAAGCCCCAGAAGGAAAAGGAGCCTCAGCAACACACCAGCAAAGAGCTCACTGCTGCTGCCATTCTGCGCAGCGAAGCCATTGATCTATCAAGCGATGAAGATCTTGGAGATGACGCTCTTGAGCAGCTCATCAAAAGCAAGGAAGAAGCAGAAATCTTCAACAACCTACCTCTCTTTGATGTTTCCATCATCCACAACTTCATCGATGAATGGTTTGCCTCTCCAGACATAAGCTTCGATGATCTGCAGCTGCCAGTTGGCCTCAGTGTCGCCTTCCAAGGCGCAATTGCTTCAGAACTGGCCATTGCTCAGTGCATTGTTGAGCTGAAGCAGAAGATTGATCACGAAAAGGCTCAGTTCAAGAAGCACATGGCCAGCCTCAGCATGCAGGAAGTGAGGAGCTTCAAAATCATGCTGCATTAGCTCAAAGAAAACTTTCTAAAGAAGCGTGCTGAAGCTTAGGGCTTGCGTGAAAGGATGAAGTCTTTGGCAGAAAAATGTGTTCAAGCCTACAACGAGGCTGAAAAGCGCAAGGCACTTGGGCGTCCTGGCATCGACCCCAAGATGGCCGCAAAGAAGAAGAAGGAGCCTGCTGTGAATGAACCAGAGGCACCTCGGCAAGAAGCGGTTCAAATTGTCTTCCCCACTGCAACGACTGGCTCAAAGCCAAAGAGCCGGTCAACAGCTTCAGAGCTAAAGAAGACAAGAAATGCAGAGGCTGAAGCCAGAAAAAGGAAGAGCTCTGAAGCCTCTCCTACTGCCCCCAGCAAAAAGAAATGCAAGATCAAGAAATCTCGGGCTGCTCCCAAAGAGCCCTTGATAGTTGAACCTCTCTCTGTCCTTCACCCCAATACAGAAAGAAGACTGACAGTTCATGAGCCTGCTCCCACAGAGGCTCCTGAAGCTGAAGATATTCCAGCAGCCGACCCCATCGCTGCTGAAGACATTGGTCATCAAGACAATGTACAAGATGATGCAACCCTTCCTCAGCTTGAAACAAGCAAACTCATCAGTATTGGTCGTCCTCTAACGCCAATGGCACAAGATGAGTCATGGGTGGATCGCCCTCAGGAGGAAGAAGACTTTGAAGTCCAGCCCACTCCGACCCCATAAGCGTCGTCTGCGTTCCTTAGGCTTCGCAAAGGTCCACGGCCTCAAGTCCATACTGCAGAAATTCCGGCTGCATCAGCCGAAGACAATGAAGAAGCACCACCAGAACCCACTTCCCCGCTCCATAAAGATGCAGTTCTCCATGAGAACGTGCCTAAGGTTGTCCCTCCAACTACACAAGAGGAGGAAGAAAATGTTGCGGCTGCCACCACAAACACTGAAGCCAATATGGAGCCCGCCCCACCAAATGCTTCAGTGGACAGCGAAGCTACTGAGCCAGACACTTCAGTCCCTGAGTCTGCTGCAGGTCCACAGTTTGATTATCATATTGAGCACATGCCTCATGTCCAGAAGCCAGTCCCAAGGCTTCCAAGGTTCCCAGGTCCTGCATCAGCACCTGGCTCCTTCGACATAAATAGCTTCAAGGCAGACAATACATTTTTCAACAGCTCCAAGAACCCCTATTCAAGGGAAAGGATTGTATCAGACAGGTTCTGGAGCTATTCTCAGCGCAGCTATTATTCATGCATCTTATACAACCAAGGCCGCATCTTTCCGCACAAGCGCCTTGAGGTTGAAGCTATTGCTGGTCTGCCATGTCTTGAGGAAGCTTTGGATTGCTTCAAGCAAGTGGGTCTGCTGCCGTTTGTGACGGATGAAGAGCACTGGAATGAAGAGCTTCTGCTTCAGTTCTATGCCACCCTTCATATCAAAGGATACAACAGAGATCCGAAGACTTGGATCCTGGAGTGGATGACCGACAATGTCCATCATGAAGCCAATGCATTTGATATCATTGAGCTCACCGGCCTGCCCACTCCTAGCGAATTCTTCGAGGAAGGTTGTCAATTACATTCTGAAGCTATTGAAAGCATTTTCCAGAGACCTGAACCAAATATGAGTCATATGCTCTCAATGATGAAGCCATTGCCTCAGGATACACCCTATCCAACTGAGTTCTTTGTTGAAGACTTTGAGTATCTGCCCAGGACCATATATCACATCATCCGGCGGACTCTCTGGCCCATTAAGGGACACTCACCACATGCCAAGATTGAGGGTGCAATGAAGACTCTCATATTCTATATCCTGCATGGCAAATGCTTCAACACACAGGATCTCTTCATACTCCAACTTGCAGCGCCAGGCTTAGAATTATTTGGTTTGAAGTTCTATGCTCCTTGGGTGATGAGGCTAATCAAACTGCACTCTACGATCTCGTATCAGCCCTCTGCTCGAAACCATCGGATCTTCTTGCCAGATGTGGATACCTCTACTGAAGCAATATACCCTGAGCCTGACAAGCAACCAATAAGTCTTCAGAATGCAGAACACCAGAGCTTCACGCAAAATGTTGAAGGTGTTGAAGCCATATCCAGAGTATATCTGTTGGCTGGCACTACACGTGCACCAGCATCTACTGAAGCCACAGACAACACAAATGCTCCAAGACCCAAGAAGCGTGCTCGTGTCCTCACTGACCGAGAGCTTCTTGTGGCCCTTCACCAAAAGCAAGATAGGCATCACGACTGGCTAAAACGTCAGATGAAGAGCCTCTTGGTGGATGTCAATCGTCTTCGAAACCTTGCCACCAAGAATGCCTTCGTTACACACGAAACCTGCCGTCGTACATGGAAAGGGCTCTCAATGATGTGTACTAAAGCTGAACTTGAAGAGGATGGCTTCACAGAGCGTTTCAAGTTTGACACCACACCTCCTAGAAGGGCTGTGATGCGCAACACACCATCACTTGAAGACTCTGAGTTTTCTTCATCTGCTGCCACAGTTACTGCAAGGATCATTGATGAAGACGACGCTGCTACATCACCACCACCTGCCTCAGCACATCCCAGCTCTGCACCGCCAAACAACTCCACCGACCCTGCTGCGCCTGGGAACGCATAGCAAACTCTCTGTCTTCAACCCTTTTTGGTCATTACTGACAAAAGGGGGAGAAGCGTATGATGCTTATAGTCTTCAAGCGGGTCAATATGGGCGGGTGCCTTATGTTTTGTCATATTTTGCTTCGTGTTTACAACTCTTGTTTTTGCTTCATTTGGCTCTTTAAGTTGTAAACACTAAAACTCGATGGTCGTCTGCTACTTGTTTGCCACTCTGTTTGCGAAGATAAATTCCGCATGTGCGATGATAAATTCCGCACTTATCTCATTCTGCAGATGTCCATTTTCCATTATGCATGTCATTATCTTCATATACTTCACATGCATAGTGGATTGTCATCATAAGCTGAAGAGGATCTCCACAAGTACAACTTGCCATGTGCATTTGCATTCCAAAAGCAAATTAACTTATATGCACATCTTCAGGGGGAGCCTTCGCAACTTATGAAGACAATTCCCTGTCCTTTACAAACTTCACACATTATATTTCCCGTTGAAAACCTCAACTAGTTTGTCATCAATCACCAAAAAGGGGGAGATTGTAAGTGCATATAGTGCCACCCCTAGTTGGTTTTGGAGCATTGACGACAAACCTAGTTGAGGAACTAATGTGTTTATGAGAATTGCAGGAAAACACAGGTAGAAGTTCCTCATTGATTCGGTTTTACTACCAGAGATGACCCCTAAAAATGTATGAAGACATTGAAGACAAAGGTGGTTTATGAAGATATTCACATTGAAGACTATGACATAAGAAGACACGTTATGAAGCCTATGGAGCTCGAAGACTTAGATCTTTCGTAGTTCTTTTTCTTTTGTGTTGTGTCATAGGAACCACCGTACTGTTAAGTGGGGTCCAGGAGAACCAGTCAGAATGACTGAAGTGATGCCTAAATCAAAAACCTATGTCTTCGAACAAAGACAATGAGAGCGAATCTTGTCCAGAGCCGGACAAGTCAGCTTTGCTTGTAGCCCAAGTAAATTTGCCACGAGAGTTCGAAATCTGACCGTTGAGACACGTGTCAGTTCCTTAGTGACCCAGGGTGGACAAATCAGGTCGGGTTGCCAAGTGGCTATAAATAGTCCACCCCCTACAAAAATAAACGGTTGGCTGCTCAGATTTCAGTGCATGACTTTTGTCGTTTGAGAGCAACCCACCTCGAAGCCTTTGAGAGAAAATTCCTAGTGAGGAGAAAAGCCCTAACCACCCAGAGCCAGAGCAAATTGGGCATCACTTGAGTCTTCTTGTCTGTGTGATCTGAAGACTTATTACACTTGAGGACTGTGAATCCTCCAGACGGTTAGGCGTCGCGTTCAGAGCATCCAAGAGACATTGTGGATTGCCAGTGAACGAAGTTTGTGAAGGTTTGGGAGTCTACCTTGAAGACTTACCAGAGTGATTGGGCGAGGACTAAGTGACCTTAGCTCAAGGAGAATACGGTGAGGACTTGGTGTCCTGGACTGTGTGTTCAGGACTGGGTGTCCGGGACTGTGTGTCCTAAGGTTTAAATACCTAGCCGCTCCAACCAGACGTACAGTTGTCACAGCAACTGGAACTGGTCCAACATATCATTGTCTTCAACGAGTCACTGGTTTCATCTTCACTTCCTTTTCTTACTGTTACACATTGTGAAGCCATTGCATGCTTGCTTTATCTCTTGTCTTCACAACGTGTATGTTTGAACTGTTTGGCTTCATAACTTCTTCCTACCTGATCCTTATTACACTGCAGTTGTTTGTCATTGTACTTTCACTCTACTAAATACATGACCATGGCTGGCCTAGTGTAATCTAACTTCCACTGCATAGTAAAAGGCATAATCTTCGCTGTTTGTCTTCATAACTCACACGTTTTGAAGACTTTCGTAAAAATCGCCTATTAACCCCCCCTCTAGTCGATGTAACGCAGTTTCAGGAGCTTTCCCGTGAAAATAATTTTTCTTGTTTTTGCTTTTTATTTGCTTGTCGAAGACCAAAAACTCCAAAAATATTTTAGTGTGTTTCTCTGAATTTCTTTTCTTTTTATTCGAGTTGTACTGTCACAACCCTAGATTTGTTTTTGTTTGTCTTTGCTTGATCATCATCTCATCATGTTTATATTCGAATGAATTTGAAATGGGGATGTTCAAACCCTAACACCAAATGAAATCCAACTAGGATCAAAATGAAATATTTTCAATGAACCTAAAATACCCGTCATAAATGTTCATCATTTTTGTTTTGGTCCAGAACCTCTGCCAAAAATGGTGCACACTTTTCTAGGACACTCTAGATTATTGAATTAAATCATACAATATTCGTTCTTGGACATTTGAATGCTATAAATAATTCTAGATGTCCAAATAATCTTAAAGGTAAATGAGGGCTGTTGGAAATAATCCAAACAGTGCCCACAAATATTTTCGGGATTTTTGAAAATGCTCTGGAATTTTTAATAAAGCCTAAACAATTACAAAAAATAGAAACTAGAAAGATTTAGAAGAGAGAGAGAGAGAGAGAGGAAAGATTACCTGGGCCACCTACCTGACTGGGCCGGCCCACCTGGCCTGTGCCAGACGACACCCACCTATGCCAGTAGGCAGAGGAGGGACAGCGCACGACGCGCGTGAGGGAGTGCTGGATTAGGGGGTCCTCAGACAGCCGGACTATATACACTTTGGCTGCACTATTGGACTATGAAGATTCAAGATTGAAGACTTTGTCCTGTGTCCGGGTGGGACTCTCCTTTGCATGGAAGGCAAGCTTGGCAATTCGGATATGTAGATCTCCTCCCTTGTAACCGACTATGTGTAACCCTAGCCACCTCCGTTGTCTATATAAACTAGAGGGTTTAGTCCATAGGACAACAACAATCATAAGCATAGGCTAGCATCTAGGGTTTAGCCTCTACGATCTCGTGGTAGATCAACTCTTGTAATATTCATATCATCAAGATCAATCAAGCAGGAAGTAGGGTATTACCTCCATCGAGAGGGCCCAAACCTGCATAAACATTGTGTCCCCCGCCTCTTGTTACCATCAGCCTTAGACGCACAGTTCGGGACCCCCTACCCAAGATCCGCTGGTTTTCACACCGACATTGGTGTTGACATTGAGAGTTCCACTGTGCCGTCACGATAAATGCTTGATGGCTCCTTTGATCATCGGTAACGATGCGATCCAGGGTGAGGTTTTTCTCCCTGGACAGATGTTCGTATTCGGCGGCTTCGTACTATGGACCAACCCGCTTGGCCATCTGGAGCAGATCGAGAGCTACGCCCTAGCCATCAGGTCAGGTTTGGAAGCTTGAACTATACTGCCGACATCCGCGGAGACTTGATCTTCGATGGATTCGAGCCCATGTCAGGTGCCCCGCACAGTCACGACGAGCATGACTTTGCTCTGCCGTCGGATGGTGTTCGGGAGATCACACCTGTGGCCACTCCGGCCCTCAATCCGGAGCAGATAATTTCGTCCGAGGACGGGTGGTTGGACCCCGCCATGAAAGCCGCACACTTAGCAGAGAGAGAGCCGAATACTAACTTCACCTCCTATGAGACCTGTGTTACCGGACCCTTGGATTTGTCCCCGGCCACTGGCTCCGAACCGCTAGTGTCCATGCCTATCCAATCTGATTGGGCACCGATCATGGAGTTTACCTTCGTAGATATTTTTCAGCACTCGCCCTTGGGCGATGTGCTAGATTCATTGAGGTCTCTCTCCTTATCAAGAGACCCTCGGCCGAACTATGTCCGGCTCGAGTGGGAAGCGGACGACGAAGGAATTCGTTCCCCACCCACCACCCACTTAATAGCCACTGTCGACGACTTAACCAACATGCTTGATTTTGACATCGAAGACATCGACGATATGGACGACGATGCAGGAGTGAAACAGGAACCACCACCCACAAGGCGCTGGACAGCCACTTCATCACACGATATCTTACATTCTTAAGAATTTGATCCCCACCACAAGTCATTCTCTCAACATGCAGATAGTCCACCTCACCACGTCATTTCCTTAACATGCAGATCGTCCACCTTAGCATGCACTGACATGTCATCAGTTCAGTTACAAATAGCAATACATGGTGGATACACCCATAGAAAACAACGTCGAGGAACGGGAGGATGCAGCGAAGGATAGTCCCCTCGAGAAGGAACCAAAGCGACGATGTAGGCGCCGCTCCAAATCCCGCCTCCACAAAAACAGCGATAACAGCGCAAGAAAGAATAATACCCCGGTCGACTCCAAGGGAAACGACGACCACACAGACCCAGTGATGGAGCAGGGTGAGCCAGCGGACGGCGAACAGAGTATAGAGCCGCTGTCCGATCACAGCGACACCGAGGGTAAAGCTCATCAACCTGTCTCTGGAGAGGAGAACAGTCCGGACGAAGATGCACACATCATCCCAGAAAGGCACTTGGAACAAGAGAACCTCCATAGAAGGCTTATCGCGACCGCGAGGAGCCTGAAGAAAAAGAAGCAAAGGCTTAAGGCCGCGCAGAATACGCTCAACAGCAGATGGAACAAAGTGCTTGACACTGAAGAAAAGTACGGCGGCAGTCGCCACACAATGAGCTATCCAAAGCGCAAGCTGCTGCCTGAATTTGACGAGGAGGCTTTAGAGCCCATTCAGCCGAAAAATAAAATGGCCGATCAGCCGGACCGACCACCCCATGGCCGCGACAGAGCGGCTATCGACACCACACACAAGTTAGCACACGATTTACGTGAAGACCCGCACCAAAAAGCCGGTATGACCAGGTCCATCTACGGATCTAGGAAGCGCGCTCTGGCACAGGATCAGGGCCGCCCAAACGACTATACTGACCGAATAACAGCTCGGAATCAAAACCAAACGTTGCAACTGTCCGAAGAATGCCATGACACATCAAAATACAGGGGTGCCGCGCACCCCCTATGCTTGACCGATGAGGTGATGGACCACGAATTTCCAGAGGGATTCAAACCCGTGAACATAGTGGCATACAATGGAACAACAGACCCTGGGGTCTGGATTGAGGACTTTATCCTTCACATCCACATGGCTCGTGGGGATGACCTCCACGCCATCAAATACCTGCCCCTCAAGTTGAAAGGGCCAGCTCGGCACTGGCTGAAAAGCCTCCCCGAAAACTTAATTGGAAGCTGGGAGGAGCTTGAGGATGCTTTTAGGGCCAATTTTCAAGGGACCTATGTCCGACCTCCGGACGCAGACAATTTAAGTCACATAATTCAATAGCCGGGAGAGTCAGCCCGAAAGCTTTGGAACAGATTTCTCACGAAGAAGAATCAAATTGTCGACTGCCCGGATACCGAAGCCCTAGCGGCTTTCAAGCACAGTGTCCGGGATGAATGGCTCGCTAGACACCTCGTCCAGGAAAAACCAAGGACAATGACAGCCCTAACAAGCCTTATGACCCTCTTTTGCGCGGGCGAAGACAGTTGGCTAGCCTGTAGCGGCACCAGCAACCCAGGCACATCCGAAGTCAGGGATGGCAACGGGAAACCGTGATGCAATAAAGGCAAGCGTCGAAACAATGAAGACAGCCAAGACAACACAGCGGTAAATGACGGATTCAGGGGCTCTTGTCCCGGTCAACGGAAAAAGCCATTTAAAGGTAGCAGAGATGGACCGTCCAGCCTAAACAAGATTCTAGACAGATTATGTCAGATTCATGACACCTCCGACAAACCGGCAAACCACACCAACAGAGAATGCTAGGTCTTCAAGCAAGATGGCAAGCTAAATGCCGAACACAAGGGGGGAGACACCAAGCAAAGATGAGGATGAGCCTCGCCAGCTGAACACTAGAGGACAGAAAAAAATTCCCACCAGAGGTCAAAACAGTGAACATAATTTACACAACACACATACCGAAGAGGAAGCGCCAGCGCGCACCCCGAGACATATACGCCGTAGAGCCCGTCACCCCCAAGTTCAACCCTTGGTCGGCCTGCCCGATCACTTTTGATCGCAGGGATCACCTGACTAGTATCCGGCATGGAGGATCGATTGCCTTGGTGCTAGACCCAATAATTAACGGATATCATCTCACCCGAGTCCTTATGGATGACGGCAGTAGTCTTTATCTGATATATCAGGACACCGTCCGCAAAATGGGGATAGACCCGACAAGAATCAACCAAAGCAATACTACCTTTAAAGGAGTAATACCAGGCCCAGAGGCCCGCTGTATGGGCTCTCTAGTACTAGAGGTTGTATTCGATTCTTCCGACAACTTCCGAAGCAAAGAATTAACCTTCGACATCGCTCCATTCCGAAGCGGCCATCACGCACTACTCGGGAGAACGACCTTCGCTCATTTTAATGCAGTACTGCATTACGCTTATCTTAAACTTAAGATGCCCGGTTCACACGGCATCATCATAGTTAGTGGAAACACAGAGCGTTCCTCACGTAGGGAGGAATATGTGGAGGCTCTAGCAGCCAACCACTGAACGGCCTCTCCAACTAGAATTAAGGGCATACCCCCATAGGTGGTGCTAGGGGCTTCCCGCATGTAAAAAGGGCTACAGTTGGGCCTGACCCTATTTAAAATTGCATTTTAATGGTTCATTGAGAATAACCAATTTTTCGCATGAAGACTTTCACCTGGGTTTTTATCTTTTACAGATGATCATCATGCTACACCCTTCCAGGATACAGCACAACGGAGACACATGCGCAGACGTGTAGCAGGGCTTCTTTTTATATTAAGACCCTGTGTAAACCTTTTTTTTACTATCTCTTGTTGCTTCACTCCCTCCGGATACTGAACACAACCGAAAGGGATGCTGGCGTAATTGACATTTCATCACGTCAGACTAATGCAAGTACCTGGAAATTAAGGGCTCATAATCGAGGGTGTTTCTCAGCCCAGTATATGATGCAAATCCCAAACACCTTAGGGAGTGTTCGGCGTCGCAAGTATGGCCTTATATGCATCAGCTCCGAATCATGTCTTTGGTCAATAATTGGGTTTCCCCGGCTCCTGTGTTTTGCTACCTTACGTTCCACTCTATCGGTTAAGGTGGTACCGGGAGAACTACTGCGATTGTGCCCTGGTTCATCTGGATGAGCACCTCAGTAGAGAAAGCCGAAAATTGACTGTCACGATAAAGCGCGAGACTGGTCCACCACTCGATGACTCACCAGAATCTTCGCAATTCCTCCGCATTAGCGAAGGACCGGTTTTCTGGTCACGTATGTACACGCACCATGTTCGGATGAGCGCAGAAGTACCAGGGGCTATATAGGAGCCCCATCGTCAAACTCCTATGGCTAAGTGAAAGTATTAAAGCTATATAGTCCGATTGCCTTGTTTGCCATGCTATCACCTCCTTAATGGACCAAGACGTTGGGTCAAGTGCGAACACGCGCTTTTCCGAACACCCACGCATTATATGCGTGGGGGCTGAAGCCAACGACTGCAAACTTTCAGGTTATATACATACATAAACGGCCGCACAGGAGGCATCATAATACTTTCAGGCAAAAGTATAAATACAACCTGTATAATCCAAATAGCATTATTTTTACAATTGGCATACATGTCACTCGAACATGATACTCTTCGAGCACTGAGCCTCTATTACACGAGCGCCTTCCAGGACTTCTTCAAAATAGTGCTCAGCCGAGACCTGGCCTACGGCCGGATCCCGGGTCGCAATCGGGTCTCCATCTCTGCCCAGTATGTCTTAACGCGGGCAAGAGCCATCCGCGCACCCTCTATGCATGCTAACCTGTTTACAGCGTCGATATGCGGCACAGCACCAAGGAATCATTGCACTAAACCAAAATAACTATTCGGCCTTGGCCCCTTCGGCCAAAGATGATCCATGATAGACCTCATGGCAAGTCCGGACAACCTATGGAGCTCGGCCCACTCGGCCATTTGTTCATTCAACAGCAGCGGACGCGTTGGAACGCTGAACTGCGACCAGAACAACATCTCCACTTCATGATCTTCCTGATCTTCAAAAAACTCAGTCACATCAGCAGCACTCATTGCCAAATCCGAATACGCGTCTGCATCACTCCGTAATTGATCCAGAGGGGCATATTTTGGATCTCCGAACTTCGACCACAACAAAAAGGGCTTTCCAGCCGTGATATCTCCGGCTTGAAGGAGCTCCTCCTTTGCCGCTCTGATTTCAGAGCGGGTTTCCTTGGTTGCTTCCATGGATTTCTTTAGATCAGCCGCTTTCGCTTGGCTTTCCTTTTCAAGAAGCTCATATCGGTGGGCAGCATCTTTTAGCTCAACAGCCATCTTGGCTATTTTATCTTCGCTCTGGCAACGAGTAGCCTGTTCGGCTCTTAAGTCTTCGGCCGCCTTGGGGCGGCTGCATCACTTCTCCTTGCTTGTTCCTTGGCTTGGGCAAGTTCCGCCCGAAGGGTCTCCACGGCCGCAGCTCCATCTGCAGTCACATCATATTATAGATAATAGCATCATACTCCTCTTAATTTTTGTTGACCACCCAAAAATACATACCCTATGCCTCGTCAAGCCGCTTGCTCACAAGCGCAATGTCGCCATCTGCCGCGTCAAGTTGCCGCCTCAGTCCGGCAAACTCAGCAGTCCGGCCAGCCACCGGACCCTCAGCCGCCTACACATGAAAAACAACGTGATCATTACCAGGGACTATGATCCTCTATTTGCCGCTTCTGGACAGCAACCAGAGTCTCAGGGGCTACTATCTGTACAGAGCACACCTAGCGTGTGCGGTATCATCAAAAAATTTATATATTACTTTGCGTACCTCAAAGCCTCTTAGCAGGCTCGTAAAAGCCTCATGCAACCCACTTTTGTCGGATGAAATCCTCTCAGCCACCGTACCCTTTAAAGTACAATGCGCCTCTGAGATAGCCGCTTGCTCCAAAAGACCCATCAGTGTGTCCAGTTGTGCACCGGACAATCCCAGACTCTTTCTATTGCTCTTCTTAGGAGCCGAATACTCCGGACTTCGGGTGGCCGAAGGGTCACCTTCTGGCCTTGGCGGATCAGGAGAAATCCTCCGTGATGACACCTTAGGGTCGTCCGCCCCAGGTGGTGGGGAGGCAGGGGGAGGCGTTTCTCTCTGCATCATCTCCGGAAGAAGATTCCCCGAAGACGAACTCTGTCGAGAAGGGCTACGAGCCAGACTGCAAGATATATGCCGCGGTTATTGACCTCGGAGATAAATCATGATATATTTACCAAAAGTACTCTTGTTCACTTACAGCTCGGTGGAGGGTTGCCCCCCTTGCTGGCACTGTGTGGTAAGGACGCCCTCAGGGGTAGGGCCCCTTGGCGAAGGTTTCTTCCCTTGTTTGGAAACCGTCGTTTCCAAGTCTTCAGAGGCGGTCCTTTTCCTTCCTTGGAGAGAGGGGATTCTGGATTCTTCCCCCTGATTATCCTCCTTCGCTAAGACACTAATTCCCCCGGTTTGGATGAGTAATGCATGAAGCCCGCTTTCGTCTCCTTTATTCCTCCCTTTATCTTCCCCTGATGGCACTTGATAAGGTGCGCGCTCAAGCATCCTGGCTAGCACAGGATCCGATGAGACTTCGGGAAGGGGGGCCGAACACCTGATCATCTTTGCCTTTCTTATCCAGTCCTAGCCGAGAGCGATTTTTTCAGAATGATGTTGTGACAAATAAAAAGACGACATGTTCGGCCGCAGAATTACTTATGTGGGTGTCTGAACGATTGCAGTTGAGACCCACATCCTCAGTGGTGTCCGGACACTTTATTCGTGATCTGAAGAACAATCCGTACATGTCTTCGAGCGTCATGCCGAAGAATTGCTGAATAGTTCGCGGTCCTTCCGGGTTGAACTCCCACAGACGGAGAGATCGACGTTGGCATGGCAGGACCCGACGAACTAGCATAACTTGCATTACCTTGACAAGACTGACATTCCTCTTGAGGAGATCTCGGATGCGACTTTGCAATGTCAGCACGTCATTAACTGGCCCCCAGTCCAGCCCCTTGTTGACCCATGACGCCAGTTGCGGCCGGGGGCCCGAGCGGAAGTCAGGGGTAGCTGCCCACTTTTTACTTCGGGGAGCTGTGATGTAAAACCACTCCTGCAGCCATAAGTTGGAAACCTCCGGGAAGGAGCCCTTGGGCCATGGAGCATCGCCGCCTTTGCTTATTATGGCACTTCCGCATTCTGAGTGTCGCCCGTCAATCGTCTTCGGCTTCACATTGAAGGTCTTGAGCCATAAGCCGAAGAGTGGGGTGATGCGGAGGAAGGCCTCACACATGACAATAAACGACGAGATGTGAAGGATGGAATCTGGGGCTAGATTGTGTAAATCGAGCCTGTAATAGAACATAAGCCCTCTTACAAAGGGATCAAGACTAAAGCCTAGCCCTCTGAGAAAGTGGGAAACAAATACGACACTCTCATTGGGTTCGGGAGTGGGGATGACCTGCCCTTGAGCAGGCAGCCTGTGCGAGATTTCGGCGGTCAGATACCTTGCTTCCGTTAGCTTCTTGATGTCCCCCTCTATGACAGAGGAGGTTATCCACCGACCTTGAAGTTTGGATCCAGACATGGTTGAAGGTCTGAAGCGCTTAGCCTAAGCCTTGGGTGTTGGAACTCGAGGTGGGGGAGGGGAAGGATCGGGCGCGAGAAGAAAAGGACAGGCCTTGGCCCCTTTATAAAGAGGGTGAATATCAAGCGTCCCCCGTGTGGCCGTTTGGAACTTGCCTAAAATCGAGGAGTCATACTAACAAACAAGATTGGGTTACCCACACCCGTATTGATGGGAATCCCGTGATAAGGGGAACACGATCTCTGCTTCGACAAGACGTGCCAATAAAACCGCCTCGCAACACGTGCAGTGGCGGGCTGGGAAAAACGGTTCGTAATTACCGGACCACGGCAGGATGTCACGTTATGAAAAGTTGTCGGTAGATTAGATTTGTGGAATATTATACTCTCTATGGTGGCATGAGGAATTTATTTCGCAGAGCCGGACACGATCCTTGTGTTCAAAATCTTCTATGGAGTATTCGGAGAAGGATCCCGCCTTGCAATGCCAAAGACAATCTGCGCGTCGGACTCATCATCATTGAAGCCTAGTTCAGGCGCTACTGAGGCAGTCCTGGATTAGGGGGTCCTCGGACAGCCAGACTATATACTTTGGCCGGACTATTGGACTATGAAGATACAAGATTGAAGACTCTGTCCCGTGTCTAGGTGGGACTCTCCTTTGCGTGGAAGGCAAGCTTGGCAATTCAAATATGTAGATCTCCTCCCTTGTAACCGACTCTGTGTAACCCTAGCCCCCTCCGGTTTCTATATAAACTGGAGGGTTTAGTCTGTACGACAACAACAATCATAATCATAGGCTAGCTTCTAGGGTTTAGCCTCTACGATCTCGTGGTAGATCAACTCTTGTAACACTCATATCATCAAGATCAATCAAGCAGGAAGTAGGGTATTACCTCCATCGAGAGGGCCCGAACCTAGGTAAACATTGTGTCCCCTGCCTTCTGTTACCATCAGCCTTAGACGCACAGTTTGGGACCCCCTACCCGAGATCCGCCGGTTTTGACACCGACAGCACGCGCGGCCGCCACGCCACCAGGCTGCCTCCCTGCATCGCCTGGCCACCACGACACCTCGCGTCTTCTCCTCGGCGTCACCTCGACCCCCTGGACACCACTCTCCCCTCCTCTGCTCTCTTCCTCGTCCTGTCCCGTTATGGCCGACGCGCCCGTAAGCCACCGCCGCCGTAGTCGACGCCACCACCTCTCCATCGACCCCTCGCCGTGCCTGCGAGCTCCACCTCAACGTCCTCGAACTCCTTGCTTCGCCGCACGTAGCCAGATGCGCTCCTCTGCCCTCACCAAGCTCGTCCGTGACCGCCCGTCGCCAGAGATCGCCTTCGCCGCACCGCCCGCTACGGACCGTCTCCAAGCTCGTCGACATGCTCGTTCGACTCTACGTGAGCCTCTGACCCCGGCCATCCCTCTCTTCTTCTTCGTAGGCTGCCGTAGCCGCCGGACCGCCTACGCCCGAACGTGCCGCCGCCTAAGCTATTTGTCGACACAGCTTCGGTGACCAAACGGTCAACCCGGCGAGTCCACTCTGCTCCCTGCAACGTGTAGCGCCCTGCTAGCCCTTCGCCTCGCTCGTTTGCGCACAGTAACGCTAACCCCGCGCGCACCCGAGCTCCGGCCACCGTGGCTAAGCTCCTCGTCGTCGCCTCCGGCCGTCCCAGGCCCGGTTGGCGCCACCGACCAACGCGCGCTGGTCTGGGCTCTCGAACGAGCCCAACCATGCTGTGAATGGGGCACCACAACCCGTGCTCGAGTGCCCCGCCACGTCTGCTGCCGCCGGGGGCTAAACACCGGCGAGTTGACCAGTTTGACCCGGGTTGACCCTAGCTTGACCTCCCCATGGTCACTGATGTGTGGGCCCCATGCCACTAACTAAATTAGATTAGTTAGGTTAGTCACTAACACGGGACCCACAGGTAAGGTTTGACCTGGACCATCTCCGTTGACTGCTGACGTCACCCTTACGCAATAACTCATTTACTGGATTATTCTTATTCAGGAAATTCCAAAAAATAGTGCTAACTTCTAAAATTCATAGAGATTCAAACATAACTCAGAATGAAATAAGTTATATATGAAAAATGATCAGAAAAGTCCAATCTATCCATCTATACTAGTTTCATGCATGTTAGAGCAACCTAACCTTTCTGTTTAGATGAAACAAGATAATGCATTTATATGAGTTCATATTTTGGGTTTGCCTTTGAATGTTGGATTCAAATGAACTCAATCCACCATATTCAGAGCTGCATTAGCCAAAACACACTCATTTTGCCATGTCATTGCATGCATCATATTGTTGCATATTGCCATGTAATGATTATGTTACCGGTGTGATCTTCGTGGTAGGTTCTGCCTCCGAGGATATTCACGAGTATCCAGCTGAAGGGCAGTACCCCTCGACCACTCTGCCAGGCAAGCAAAATCCCCTTGTTCATTCCGGTACAATCCCACTCTCTCGCTCCTGCTCTCTTTTTGTGCATTAGGACAACAACGATTCAACTGTTACATGCTGCGGTAGTTGAACCCCTTTCCTCTACATGACTTGTCATTGCCACAGTAAATAGATGAAACCCACTAGCATGAGTAGGAGTTGTTTGAGCCCTGAAGTGCCTACTCATTCATGCTTGTTTGTCATGCCTGCTACTGCTTAGAGTTGAGTCAGGTCTGACTCATCGAGAATGAATTGGAATGGTGATGAACATGTCCTATTGTGTGAGCTAAGTGTGTGAACATGATTTGGTAAAGGTAGCGGTGAGAGGCCATGTATGAGTACATGGTGGGTTGTCTCATTGAAACCGTCCTCAGGAACTGAGTTCTGTGTTTGTGATCCATGAACAGCTACTACCACGCATTGGGCCCTGAAATATGACCCTGCTCGACTTATTAACCGCCCCTGTCCTCTGTCCAGGAGTTACAACTAGTTTCTAGTGTTTGTAGGATATGTGTTGGAGGCCATGCGTAGCGCCGACCCTAGGGGTGGGCACCCGTTTGGTGTCTTGGGAAACCTGTACATATCGTTTGGGGCTGTGAGCGAAACCCCGGCTCTATCTCCTTGCGGATGGTAGCCAAATAGCACTTCAAAAAAATACACTTTCGTGATGATACGTGTTTGTCATAGTAGGTCGCATTTTCTGTCATGCATGTACATCCATGAAGATTTTATGACAGAATCAAGATAGTCATACCTGTGCTGTCGTAGAAGTGTTCCATGACATTACCAAAATTATCATCACGGAAGTGTCCACTTCCATGACGATAAATCCCGCGTCACAGAAGTGCTGTCGTCAAGGGTGACCGACACGTGGCATCCACCGTAACGGAACACCGTTAAGCTATCGGGTCGGGTTTTGGATCCGATAACCCGTTAACAGCCCCGACCAATGGGGATTTTCCACATGTAAAATCATCATTGGCTGGAGGAAACACGTGTCGGCTCATCGTTGGGACAGATGTCATCCACTCATTGGATAGGAGGCGCCTATGATACGTCAACACGTGGCACGGCCCAACAAAGGCCCATTCCTGTGAAAAGGCCGGCCCGTTTGACTTGGTCAAAAGGTGGCGCGTCGGCCCATGTAAAGCCTGTTAACGGCATGTTCGCATATAGCCCATTTACAGCCCGCTAACCCAAGGCCCGTTACGCCCTATCCGAATTAGGCCTAGTAGCGTCATCTAGGACACCTAATATGATTCCAGCCCTGTTTTCACTTTTGGCCCATATATGGCCCATGACGTCTTTCGGCCCATATGAGGCCCTATGTAACTCTTGGCCTATTAACGGCTCGTGGTGAAACTGGCCCGTAATGAACAGTGTATCACTTTACACCCATTAACGGCCCGTGGTGAAATTGGCCTGTAATGAACAGTGTATCACTTTACACCCATTAACGGCCCGTTATTCCGTTGGGCCGTTTCCAGCCCATCTTATCTTTCAGCCTTCTCAGAGCCCATTTATTCTTGGGCTCATTTCAAGCATTCGTTTACTTACAGCCCGTTACTTTCATTTTCTGCTTGTGGGCCAAATTCAGCCTGTGGTTACAGTTGGTCTGTTTGTGGTCCGTTAATACGTTGGGCCGTTTTCATAGCGTCATCAAATACGGCCTATTAACGATGGCCCGTTATGGTCGGCCCAATGAACGGACGATTCCAACTCTAGCCCGTTTACAGCCATAATGCGGCCTGTTATTGGCCCATGTTTGGCCAATCGATCATACTGCCCGTATAAGGCCCATTGATGATACGGCCCGTAGAAGGCCCATTGTTTCTACGGCCCGTAGAAGGCCCACTATTTCTATAGCCCGTAGAAGGCCCACTGTTTCTACGGCACGTAGGAGGCCCAGTGTCACTAAAGTAAATATTAGCCCATGGTTATTATGGCCTAGTTTTAAAAAATAGGTTATTGCAGCCACTAGCAAACCGCGGAAAAAGAACTGCAATGACTACAAGCAAACAAATAAACAAGACAACAAGGAAATAAATAAGCAAGCAAATTACGCTAGGCTATCACTGCTATCACACATGTTACATCCACTGGGCATCAAAGGTCACCACCAGTGCAAATAAACGTGCCGACAAAAGAATATACAAAACTGAGAGCACTTCAGAAGGCACTAGGCCTGGCCAGGTCGGGCCCCCCAAACAGCTGAAGAAGTTGAGTAGACCTCAGTTGTGTCAACAATAGATGCATCAACACTAGATTTAAGGCATGATGGTGCGCACGGCAGTCCTCTGACATCTTCATTGCATCTTTGACTTCAAGTTGGAGCTGAGCTGAAGCAAGCCTTTCTGCTTTAAGTTGAGACTAAAGAAGTCGAACTGATTGAGGCAGCGACTGCATAGAGGTTGTCTCACACCTGCTGATGAGTAGCTTCAACTCACTGTCTTCATCAAGATAGGACCTTGGGGTCATCTCGTTGTCCTCAAGATGGTTTGGCTCACTATCTTCCCTAAAGTTCTGCCTGGCGTAAGAGATACGAGTCTGAAAGAGAAACAAGGAGACACGTAACAGGTTTCACAATTATATAAGCAAATAAATGGATCTGTTCTGCATAAGGAACATGTTTTTACAACTACAATTTGAAACCGGTAGTTGTTGCAAACATCCAATCAGATGTAAACAGCAAAGCAAACAGCAGTGGAGGAAATGATGCTTATCCAAATCTATACTAGAACAAAGTATGAAGGCTCGAGAAGGATGAACTTACATTACATGTTAACACGGGCTGGACAAAGCCCTTCTCCATGTTGATGGAAGGATAATTCAATAAATTCCCCAAAGAAAATTCTTTATAAGCGTTGCCATTATTCTACATTTTGCAAAGAGTAAATATAGATCAAATAATATTGGAAGAAACAGATGATAATGAAGCTCAGGTGCAGACTGATGATACATAATCAAATAGCAATTAATTAAGTACAGCATTACAAGGCAAAAGGGAGAGAGGTACCGACAAGAGCAATGCAGAGCCCATTATTGTTTTGAGATTGTATGATCCTTGTAGCGACCAGACCTCAAACAGTCTGATCTCTGTGCTCCGGTGTCATCCCTGGATCAGTAATGCTGACACCACACAGTACTCAGAGGATTTATAACAGAGTAGCAATCACACACTTAATACATCGAGTGTCTCAAAAGAGAACTTATTACAATAAGTATGGCTTAAGGCCATCTAATAATGATAACAGCGGAAGGCT
This sequence comes from Triticum dicoccoides, assembly GCF_002162155.2. Taxonomy (NCBI): domain Eukaryota; kingdom Viridiplantae; phylum Streptophyta; class Magnoliopsida; order Poales; family Poaceae; genus Triticum; species Triticum dicoccoides. The sequence goes on from NC_041386.1 coordinate 567,230,509, forward strand.
TGGAAGATAAGTGAGTCCATCAACTCCAACGGCATCACCGAGTATAGGACCACGACCTAAAACTCCTTAATCATCGTCTGAAAAGTCTGCAACATTAATGTTGCAGCCCAAAAATGGGTCAGCACATGGAATATGCTGGCAAGGTAACACATAGAGAGTAATGGAATGCAACAGCTATACTATATGCATATTTGGCTGGTGGAAAGCTCTATGGTTACAGTTTTGCGTAAAGCCAATTTTTCCCTACTTCAAAGGAATAGATTTAATTACTATCATGGTGGTTGTCAAACATTGAGAATGGTTGACAGCATTCTCAATCCCAATTAAGCATCATCATTAAACATAACCCAACAAAATTAATTTAGAGTAGCATGTTGAGATTCACATGAAAATCCAGGTACTAGATACTCAAGATGTCCATAACCGGGGACACGGCTAACCATGATTAGTTTATTACACTCTGCAGAGGTTTGCGCACTTTTCCCCACAAGACTCGATCGCCTCCGTTTGGTTTCTCGCACTACATGGTGTTTGAGAAGACGGATGACCGAGACATAGTCTTTTCAGAAGCGCTAGCACCTTAAGATGGGTAGACCGTACCACCTACATCCCCTACATCTGCTAATCTACCACTATAAGAGTTCGCATGACTTAGTCAACTTTGCTAGATCCCATAATAGCTTGTGGCTGCACACGGAAGTTTCTAGTATGAATAGTCTCATGATCCCTTTGAGCCTGGGTGGCGGTCCAAAAGAAAACAGGCAAGTCCTGGAATACCCAGGTGCCTCAATCCACCCAGATGTGTGTTTAAGTTTCCACCTTAGATAAACCATTAATTAACAATCTCACATCTGTCATGGATTTCACTCACCCAATCCACGTCTACTAGCATAGCATGGCGTAATAAGCAAACGTAGAAGTAACTCCCAAAGGTTTGATAATAAACATGTAATAGGTACTACCTCATCTACTTCCCATCCCACAATTTAATTAGATCCTAATCATGCAATGTGTGAGGATTGATCTAATGCAATAAAACTGGGTAGTAGAAAAGGTATGATCAAAGTGTTACTTGCCTTGCTGATGATCCGCGAAACCTAATGATTCGAAGTAAGAGGCGGCGCACTTCGGGTATTCTATCGCAGACAAACAAACAAGCATACAATAAGTACTCATCTAATGAACAGGTAAAACTCAAATAAGAGATCTAACCAGAAGGTTCAACTTAAGAACTCCGGTTGGCAAAAAGAATCAAATCGAATGAAGCAACGAAAAACAAACGGCGAAAGAAAACAACTTCGTTCTAGCAATCTGGATCTAGGGCAAATTTTACAGTCGCAAAATCTTGTTTAAGTTGGTTAAATGGATAGAGGGTTTCGAGACGAATCCCTAGGTGCTTAAATTGCTTGATTCCGATAAACGAGCGAACAGTTAAACTAAAACGAAAATCGGATCAGGAATCGCGATCAGAAAAATCGCGGATTTAATACGAGAAAAAGAAAAACGACGCTCTCTTTTTTTCGGCATGGAAACCGAGGCGCGATGAACCTCGGGCGGCGGGATCGTCGGTGGCGGCTCTGGCGGCGCACATGGATCGAGGCGGGGCTGATGGGCTGGGGTGGCTCGGGGCGGCGCTATTTAAAGGTTGCCCCCGGGCGGTGTCCCGCTCGGGTACGGCCCGAAGTCGGTTCATTTTTTTTATTCCGCTCGGAAGAAAAATAAAAAGAAATAATAAACGGACTCCAAAAATTCCAAAATAAATTTTCACGGGCTTCTAAAATCAAGCCGCACAAGGTGAACATTAATTTGGGCCCTAAATGCAATTTTGAAAAACGCATATTTTCCTAAATTCAAATAAAACACCAAAAAAACTCCGAAATAAAATCTTATTTGATTTTATTATTAAATCCTCAATATTTCTTTATTTTGGGAAAGTCATTTTATTCTCTCTCTCATATTTTTGTAATAGAAATAATTGATGATAAAATAAATAAAATCAAACGATCCTATTCTGGAAATTTGAGAAAACTCAAATATGAAAATAACGAAATCCCCAACTCTCTCCGTGGGTCATTGAGTTGCGTAGAATTTCTAGGATCAACCAAAATGCAAAATAAAATATGATATGCATGATGATCTAATGTATAACATTTCAAATTGAAATTTCGGGATGTTACAAACCTACCCCTTAAGATGAATCTCGGCCTCGAGATTCGGGTTGGCTAGAAAATAGGTGAGGGTGGTCTTTGAGCAAATCTTCCTCTCGTTCCCAGGTGGCTTCATCCTCCTGTGGTGGCTCCACTGAACTTTGCAAAACTTAATAACTTTGCTGCGAGTAACTCGGCTGGAAAACTCGAGGATCTTAATTGGTTTCTCCCCGTAGGTCAAATCATTATCCAACTAAATAGTTTCAAAAGGCACTGTGTCTCTCAACGGTATGTCAGCCATCTCCGCGTGACATTTCTTTAACTGAGAAACGTGGAACACATCATGCACTCCTAAAAATCCTTCGGGCAATTCCAACTTGTAGGCCACTTCTACCATACGCTCCAAAACTCGATATGGTCCTACAAATCATGGTGCTAACTTCCCTTTAACTCCAAAACGCTTTGTTCCCCTAAGTGGAGATACTCGAAGATAAGCTCTGTCTCCTTGCGTTTAGAATCTGCATAATTTTTTTGTCTGGACTGGGCTACCTTGAGCCTATCACGAATCAGCTTCACATTTTGTTAAGACTCTTTAATCAAGTCAGGTCCAAACAATTGGCGGTCTCCAACTTCGTCCCACGATAACGGTATCCGGCACCTCCTTCCATACAAGGCTTCAAAAGGGTCCATCTTTAAACTGGTTTGGTAACTGTTGTTGTAAGAGAACTCTGCATATGGCAAATTATCGTCCCAACTAGATCCGTAATCTAGCGCACAAGCTCTCAGCATATCCTCCAAAATCTGATTGACTCTCTCGGTCTGTCCATCTGTCTGTGGATGAAAAGCTGTACTGAATTCTAGCCTGGTACCCAAAGTTTCGTGCAACTGCTTCCAGAACTTTGAGGTAAACTAGGTTCCTCTATCTGATACGATACTCCTTGGAACTCCATGCAGACACACTATTCTGGTCATGTATATCTTTGCCAACTTAGCACTGGTATAAGTGGTCTTTACTGGGATGAAATGAGCTACTTTCGCCAATTGATCAACTACAACCCAAATCGAGTCATAGCCTGAACGAGTCCTGGGCAATCCCGTGATAAAATCCATGCCTAGCTTATCCCACTTCCATTCGGGTATCGGCAATGGTTGTAACAATCCTGCTGGCTTCTGATGCTCTGCCTTTACTCTCTGACATACATCACAAACTGCTACATACTCCGCTATATCCTTCTTCATTCCGGTCCACCAGAAAATATCCTTCAAATCAAGATACATCTTGGTATTTCCTGGGTGAATTGAATACGGTGAGTCGTGTGCCTCTTGCAAAATCAACTTCCTGATCTCCGGGTCATTGGGCACATAAATGCGGTCTTCAAACCATAAGGTGTCGTGCTCATCCTCACGAAATCCTTTAGCTTTTCCTTTGCTGAGTTTCTCCTTTATAGCGGCAATCTCTTTGTCAGCTTTCTGAGCTTCCCTGATTTTATCCATCAAGGTTGACTGAATCTCCAATGCTGCTACATAGCCTCTCGGAACTATTTCCAAACATAGTTCACGAAGATTTTCTGCTAACTCCTTGGGTATTTCTCCCGTCATTAATGTATTGACATGGCTCTTACGGCTTAATGCGTCAGCTACTACATTAGCCTTTCCAGGATGATAATGCAATTTCATATCATAATCCTTGATAAGCTCCAACCATCTCCTTTGTCTGACATTTAACTCCTTCTGTGTGAAGATGTATTTCAAACTCTTATGATCCGTGTACACCTCACAATGATTTCCAATGAGAAAATGTCTCCATGTCTTCCAAAGCATGCACTACAGCTGCTAACTCCAAATCATGCGTAGCATAATTCAACTCATGAGGTTTCAGTTGTCTTGAGGCATATGAAACAACTCTCCGTTCCTGCATAAGCAATGCTCCAAGTCCTCGACGTGAAGCGTCGCAATACACCTCATAATCCTTGGTCTGGTCTAGCAAAATCAATACTGGTGAGGTAACTAAGCGTTTCTTCAACTCCTAGAAACTAGCCTCACACTCCTCCGTCCATATGAATTTGGTATCTTTCTTTAATAACTCCGTCATAGGCTTCGCAATCTTTGAGAAATTCTCAATAAAATCTCCGGTAGTATCCTGCGAGTCCAAGAAAACTCCGGACCTCTCCAACTGTTGTTGGGGCTTCCCACTTGGTCACGGTTTCAACTTTAGCGGGATCTACTGCTATACCTTCTCCAGATATAACATGTCCGAGGAATCCTACTTCCTTCAACCAAAACTCACATTTGCTGAACTTGGCATATAATTGATGTTCTCTGAGCTTTCCAAGTACCAAACGCAAATGCTCCTTATGTTCCTCTTCATTCTTCGAATAAACCAGGATATCATCAATGAACACTACGACGAACTTATCCAAAAACTCCATAAACACTTTGTTCATCATGTTCATAAAATAGGCAGGTGCGTTAGTCAGACCAAATGAAATAACGGTATACTCATACAGCCCATATCTGGTGGTAAAAGCTGTCTTCGGAATATCCTGTTCTCGAATCTTCAACTGGTGGTATCCTGACCGCAGATCGATCTTGGAAAATACCTTAGCTCCTTGCAATCGATCAAACAGATCGTTAATCATAGGTAGTGGGTACTTGTTCTTGATCGTTACTTCATTCAATCCTCGATAATCAACAACCATCCTTAACGATCCATCCTTCTTCTCCACTAGAAGTACTGGCGATCCCCAAGGCGAAGAACTTGGGCGAATATATCCGTTATCCAGTAACTCCTTAATCCGCTTCTTAATTTCCACCAAATCCTTTGCTGGCATCCTATATGGTCTCTTTGATATTGGCCCTGCGCCTGGCAATAGCTCAATCAAAAACTCAATATCTCTATCCGGTGGCATCCTGGCAACTCCTCTGGAAATACATCAGGGAGATCCCTTACCACTGGTACTTCCTCCTGCACAACTCCTGTTAGGCAATTTACTTGGGTCCTCTTTGCCACATGCCGGGATACATACTTGATCCTTCTCCCTTCTGGGGTGGTGAGCAAAATTGACTTACTAGCACACTCAATATTCCCTTCATACTTTGATAACCAATCCATGCCTAATATCACATCAAAACCTTGAGATTCCAATACTATTAGGTCTGAGGGAAAAACATAGTTACAAATCCTTAATGGTAACCGATCACACCATAGACTAGCCACATACTCTGCTCAGGGCAAGGTTACTAACATGGGTGACCTAAGGGCTTGGGTTGGTCGGTTATACTTATCCACAAATCCCCTTGAGATGTATGAATGCGATGCACCAGTATCAAAAAGAACGAGTGCAGTAAATGACTTAACCCAAAACTTACCTATTACTGCATCGGGCTGAGCTTCAACCTCCTCCACGCTAACGTGGTTCACCTGTCCCCTGTTAAAAGGGTTCGGCTTCTTCCCAGAACTTCCATTGCTATTTCCATTTTGCAATTCAGGACATTCATTTGCATAATGTCCTGTCTTCGAACACTTAAAGGAAGTGACTTGGCTCAAGTCCTTCTTGGCTGGGGTTGAGGGGTTGGTGCGATTCTGGCTGTTGCTTCCTCCATTGCCATTACCATTCTTGGTGCCATTGTGATTGTGTGAGCTACCTCCTCCATGGGTATGCTGAAAATGTCCTCCCGGTCTAGGGGTAAAATGTGGCTTCTGCTGAGCTCCTGAAATGTATTTTCCTTGTCCATACTTCCTCTTGCAATTCTCAATTTGCTGCTGCTTCCCTTCAATCATAAGAGCACGATCTACCAACTCCTGGTAGTTGTTGAAGGTTGCTACCATCAACTACATGCTCAACTCATCATTCAGTCCTTCTAAAAACTTCTCCTGCTTCGCTCATCCGTAGCAATGTCATCTGGTGCATAACGTGCTAACTTATTAAATTCCTCCACATACTGGCCAACTGTCCATCCCCCTTGGCGCAAGTTGTGAAACTCACGCTTCTTCATGGCCATAGCTCCTGCTAAAACATGGGCAGTACGAAAAGCCTGCTGAAACTGGTCCCATGTGACAGTGTCGATTGGGAAAGTGGCGGTGAAATTCTCCCACCATGATGATGCGGGTCCTTCTAACAGATGTGCGGCAAACTTCACCTTCTCTGCATCTGTGCATCCTGCTGTGGTCAACTCCCTAGCTGTCTTGCGGATCCAATCATATGCTACTATCGGCTCGGTGCTACTGGAAAACACCGGCGGATTTAGCCTAAGAAAACGGGCTAAGTGGTCAACAGGTGGTGGTGGTGGTGGTGGTGGGTTGTTGTTATTGTTCCCCTGATTCTGATTCTGGACTAGCAACTTCATCAATGTGTTCTGCTGCTGGATCAACTGGGTGAGCTCCGGTGGAAAGGAAAATCCGGGGTCACGTCTCGGAGGCATCTGAGGGTTTAGAAAAGATGAGATATAAGAATAGAGGGGGTCTAAAGAGAAAACACTACCCATATGCACATGAGGCAAAAGCAAACAATTCACTTCAATCAGTCAAACAAAGGCATACAATCAATCTAACTATCGCAAAAGTGCTCGGACTACTATATTTACATGGTGGACTACTACTACTAATGAGGTGGTCTACTAGAAATATTCTACGGTCGTTGACTCCATGATATCTGCTCCAGCTTCATCAACATAGTCATCATCGCTACTATCTGCTTCCGAGTCGGTGCCGTCGATGATGATGTAGTCTTCCGGGCTAATTTCCTTGGGTTCTTCGTCTTCATCTACTGGCGTAGGGTCTCCCATAAATATTCCAATCTTCTTGATCATGTCGTCATTCTTCTCCACCAATACTTCAATTTCCTCTTCATAATCTTCACGTGTAGCCTTGAGTTCTTCCTCCAGTTCCTTGATTCTAGTCTTAGCCTTCTTCAGATCTATCATGTCGGCGCACATCTGGTTCTCCTGTCGTCGAATGTGCTGGTTTAATTCCTGGATAAAAGCTGCGATTGATCTATCCTTCCTGGTGTTGATCATCTCCCAGTGTTTACCTCAGCGCCCACAAATCTGGTAGATAGTATCCTTGAGATCCTTGTGGTAGACTTCTCCAATGTGTCCCATGGCGATGTGAGCTGCCATGCTCTTTCCTGGACTCCAAGTTGGTGCATCAAAAAAAACTCTATGGGCTCAGTGACTGGCATGAATGTCCTTCCTGGAACTTGAACTTGAATCATCCAGCGCTCTTCTTCAGGTAAAGTGGCGTTGTAGGTTCTCGTGAAGCTTGGTACTCGTATGTTCAGGTATCTAGTGACTTCCTTCAAGTGGCGTCCAAAGGGTGTATCTTCATCCGGTTGCGTGAACTTGTTCCTTGCATCCGCCATCCTAAAGAGTAGAAAAGATGAGAGGTCAGAAGATAAGAGAGTGAATAGTGATCTAGGTCTTTGAGCTTAGTGGTCGTGTCCTACAGTCAGCGTGTGCTCTGATACCATCTCTGTAGCGATCAGACCTCAAACAGTCTAATCTCTGTGCTCCGGTGTCATCCCTGGATCAGTAATGTTGACACCACATAGTACTCGGAGGATTTATAACAGAGTCGCAATCACACACTTATTACATCGAGTGTCTCAAAAGAGAACTTATTACAATAAGTATGGCTTAAGGCCATCTAATAACGATAACAGCGGAAGGCTTGGAAGATAAGTGAGTCCATCAACTCCACTCATTAGATAGAAGGCGCCTATGATACGTCGACACGTGGCACGGCCCAACAGAGGCCCATTCCTGTGAAAAGGCCGGCCCGTTTGACTTGGTCAAAAGGTGGCGCGCCGGCCCATGTAAAGCCTGTTAACGGCATGTTCGCATATAGCCCATTTACAGCCCGCTAACCCAAGGCCCGTTACGCCCTATCTGAATTAGGCCTAGTAGCGTCATCTGGGCCACCTAATAAGATTCCAGCCCTGTTTTCACTTTTGGCCCATGTCTGGCCCATGACGTCTTTCGGCCCATATGAGGCCCTATGTAACTCTTGGCCTATTAACAGCTCGTGGTGAAACTGGCCCGTAATGAATAGTGTATCACTTTACGCCCATTAACGGCCCATGGTGAAACGGGCCCGTAATGAACAGTGTATCACTTTACACCCATTAACGGCCCGTTATTCTGTTGGGACATTTCCAGCCCATGTTATCTTTCGGCCTTCTCAGAGCCCATTTATTCTTGGGCTCATTTCAAGCATTCGTTTACTTACAGCCTATTACTTTCATTTTCTGCTTGTGGGCCAAATTCAGCCCGTGGTTACAGTTGGCCTATTTGTGGTCCGTTAATATGTTGGGCCGTTTTCATAGCATCATCAAATACGGCCTATTAACGATGGCCCATTATGGTCGGCCCATGAACGGACGATTCCAACTCTAGCCCGTTTACAGCCATAATGCGGCCTGTTATTGGCCCATGTTTGGCCAATCGATCATACTGCCCGTATAAGGCCCATTGATGATACGGCCCGTAGAAGGCCCATTGTTTCTACGGCCCGTAGAAGGCCCACTGTTTCTATGGCACGTAGGAGGACCAATGTCACTACAGTAAATATTAGCCCATGGTTATTATGGCCTAGTTTTAAAAAATAGGTTATTGTAGCCACTAGCAAACCGCGGAAAAAGAACTGCAATGACTACAAGCAAACAAATAAACAAGACAACAAGGAAATAAATAACCAAGCAACTTACGCTAGGCTATCACTACTATCACACATATTACATCCACTGGGCATCAAAGGTCACCACCAGTGCAAATAAACGCGCCGACAAAAGAATATACAAAACTGAGAGCACTTCAGAAGGCACTAGGCCTGGCTAGGTCAGGCCCCCCAAACAGCTGAAGAAGTTGAGTAGACCTCAGTTGTGTCAACGATAGATGCATAAACACTAGATTTAAGGCATGATGGTGCGCACGGCAGTCCTCTGACATCTTCATTGCATCTTTGACTTCAAGTTGGAGTTGAGCTGAAGCAAGCCTTTCCGCTTTAAGTTGAGACTAAAGAAGTCGAACTGATTGAGGTAGTGACTGCACAGAGGTTGTCTCACACCTGCTGGTGAGTAGCTTCAACTCACTGTCTTCATCAAGACAGGACCTTGGGGTCATCTCGTTGTCCTCAAGATGGTTTGGCTCACTATCTTCCCTAAAGTTCTGCCTGGCGTAAGAGATACGAGTCTGAAAGAGAAACAAGGAGACACGTAACAGGTTTCACAATTATATAAGCAAATAAATGGATCTGTTTTGCATAAGGAACATGTTTTTACAACTACAATTTGAAACCGGTAGTTGTTGCAAACATCCAATCAGATGTAAACAGCAAAGCAAACAGCAGTGGAGGAAATGATGCTTATCCAAATCTATACTAGAACAAAGTATGAAGGCTTGAGAAGGATGAACTTACATTACATGTTAACACGGGCTGGACAAAGCCCTTCTCCATGTTGATGGAAGGATAATTCAATAAATTCCCCAAAGAAAATTCTTTATAAGCGTTGCCATTATTCTACATTTTGCAAAGAGTAAATATAGATCAAATAATATTGGAAGAAACAGATGATAATGAAGCTCAGGTGCAGACTGATGATACATAATCAAATAGCAATTAATTAAGTACAACATTACAAGGCAAAAGGGAGAGAGGTACCGACAAGAGCAATGCAGAGCCCATTATTGTTTTGAGATTGTATGATCCTTGTAGCGACCAGACCTCAAACAGTCTGATCTCTGTGCTCCGGTGTCATCCCTGGATCAGTAATGCTGACACCACACAGTACTCGGAGGATTTATAACAGAGTAGCAATCACACACTTATTACATCGAGTGTCTTAAAAGAGAACTTATTACAATAAGTATGGCTTAAGGCCATCTAATAACGATAACAGCGGAAGGCTTGGAAGATAAGTGAGTCCATCAACTCCAACGGCATCATTGAGTATAGGACCACGACCTAAAACTCCTTAATCGTCGTCTGAAAAGTCTGCAACATTAACGTTGCAGCCCAAAAATGGGTCAGCACATGGAATATGCTGGCAAGGTAACACATAGAGAGTAATGGAATGCAACAGCTATACTATATGCATATTTGGCTGGTGGAAAGATCTATGGTTACAGTTTTGCGTAAAGCCAATTTTTTCCCTACTTTAAAGGAATAGATTTAATTACTATCATGGTGGTTGTTAAACATTAAGAATGGTTGACAGCATTCTCAATCCCAGTTAAGCATCATCATTAAACATAACACAACAAAATTAATTTAGAGTAGCATGTTGAGACTCACATGAAAATCCAGGTACTAGATACTCAAGATGTCCATAACCGGGGACACGGCTAACCATGATTAGTTTATTACACTCTGCAGAGGTTTGCGCACTTTTCCCCACAAGACTCGATCGCCTCCGTTTGGTTTCTTGCACTACATGGTGTTTGAGAAGATGGATGACCGAGACATAGTCTTTCAGAAGCGCTAGCACCTTACGATGGGTAGACCGTACCACCTACATCCCCTACATCTGCTAGTCTACCACTGTAAGAGTTCGCACGACTTAGTCAACTTTGCTAGAGCCCATAATAGCTTGTGGCTGCACACGGAAGTTTCTAGTATGAATAGTCTCATGATCCCTTTGAGCCTGGGTGGCGGTCCAAAAGAAAACATGCAAGTCCTGGAATACCCAGGTGCCTCAATCAACCCAGATGTGTGTTTAAGTTGCCACCTTAGATAAACCATTAATTAACAATCTCACATCTGTCATGGATTTCACTCACCCAATCCACGTCTACTAGCATAGCATGGCATAATAAGCAAATGTAGAAGTAACTCCCAAAGGGTTGATAATAAACATGTAATAGGTACTACCTCATCTACTTCCCATCCCACAATTTAATTAGATCCTAATCATGCAATGTGTGAGGATTGATCTAATGCAATAAAATTGGATAGTAGAAAAGGTATGATCAAAGTGTTACTTGCCTTGTTGATGATCCACGAAACCGAACGATTCGAAGTAACAGGCGGCGCACTCCGGGTATTCTATCACAGACAAACAAACAAGCATACAATAAGTACTCATCTAATGCACAGGTAAAACTCAAATAAGAGATCTAACCAGAAGGTTCAACTTAAGAACTCCGGTTGGCAAAAAGAATCAAATCGAACGAAGCAATGAAAAACAAACGGCGAAAGAAAACAACTTCGTTCTAGCAATCTGGATCTAGGGCAAATTTTACAGTCGCAAAATCTTGTTTAAGTTGGTTAAACGGATAGAGGGTTTCGAGACGAATCCCTAGGCGCTTGAATCGCCTGATTCCGATAAACGAGCAAAAAGTTAAACTAAAACGAAAATCGGATCAGGAATCGCGATCAAAAAAATCGCGGATTTAATCCGAGAAAAAGTAAAATGACGAACACCGGTTTTTTTCTTTTTTTCGGCACGGAAATCGAGGCGCGACGAACCTCGGGTGGCGGGATCATTGGTGGCGGCGGCGGCTCCGGCGGCCCGCGCGGATCGTGGTGGGGATGATGGGCTGGGGCGACTCGAGGAGATGCTATTTAAAGGCTGCCCCCGGGCGGTGTCCCGCTCGGGTACGGCCCGAAGTCGGTTCGTTTTTTTATTATTATTCCGCTCGGGAAAAAAATAAAAAGAAATACTAAACGGACTCCAAAAATTCCGAAATAAATTTTCGCGGGCTTCTAAAATCAAACCGCACAAGGTGAACATTTATTTTGGCCCTAAATGCAATTTTGAAAAACGCACATTTTTCCTAAATTCAAATAAAACACCGAAAAACTCCGAAATAAAATCTTATTTGATTTTATTATTAAACCCTCAATATTTCTTTATTTTGGGAAAGTCATTTTATTCCCTCTCTCATATTTTTGTAATAGAAATAATTGATGATAAAATAAATAAAATCAAACAATCCTATTCTCAAAATTTGAGAAAACTCAAATATGAAAATAACGAAATCCCCAACTCTCTCCGTGGGTCATTGAGTTGCGTAGAATTTCTAGGATCAACCAAAATGCAAAATAAAATATGATATGCATGATGATCTAATGTATAACATTCCAAATTGAAAATTTGGGATGTTACAATCCTTTAAGCAAGGAGATTCATCTGAAATTAGTTTTCATACAAGAGATAAGGTAAGGCACTTTAGGAGTTCAAATTTTGAATTGATATCATAGACAGTACCTGACGCTGGGCTCCCGGCAGTTCTTATAGGGGTTTGGCCACTGGAGTAGGGGTAAAGTGTGGTACAGTTGGGCCTCTATTTTCTGTGGCTGCTGATCTATCTGATTTAACAGGTATCACTACCTTTTCCAAATACCTAGTTTGTACTCCTTGAGGATCCGCACTCACCCTCTTCCTTTTGGACATCTATTACGAAAGAACAACATTTGACTAGAAAAACATAGTGTGACGACACATGGAATAGGTACATAAAATGGATAGGTATGGCATATACTCATATATGATGCTTAAACTAAGCATATGGTGTAACAAAGTAGAAGTAATGCAAGAGGTCAGATGCAAAATATGTGCAACCAATACAACTTTGCAAAGTTAGAGCAAGCACCTTGTTGGGTGAATAAGATAGGCCATCCTCCACCATGCCAAGTTTATTAGCCAGTGGATCGTTCCGCAATATTCCTCTCGTGCGCCCATTCTCATATTCATTTTGATAATGTTCAATATCTGACATGCATGAAAACCTAAAAACAAGTGAGATTTTCTTTGTAATGCAGAAGTGATTCTAATCCAATATTGCCTCCCTGTAAACCCCTTTGTGCTATCTTTGCAATTCTTTTAAAAGATGCCATGCATGCTGTAATTTGTTGTGTGCATTAATATAATGTGGCCTACTACTCAAAATATGATAGCTCCAGAAGTGATGACACTTCGCAGATGATAGCTTCAACATATAGTAAAGAAGAACAAGTCGACCTGACCTGACAGATTCAAAATATACTAAGAGAGAACAACTCAACCTGACCAGTCGACCGCAAGAGAAGAGTATCATCTTAAAGAAGAGCAGAAGAGCAAGCAGATTGAAGATATTACAAGTCTTTCAATACAATGTCGGTTGGCCACCCATGATGAACCAGAGCGCATAGAGAAATACTATTCTTTCTGGTCTCTCCATATGTGGCTCACATGCATTTCGAAACTAAAGTAGGAACATTTAGCTAACCAATTAAACATCTCTAAGTTTTACTAATATCAGCAATAATATCAGATATGAATATGTACAACTAAGCTTGTTTAGCTCGATGGGTGGAGCAGTGCTATTACGACACAAACCACGTAGGCTGATTGTGGTCATCATAAAATGGGGAAAACATAAGCATGATGAGTACAGTGTTGACCGTGGCAGTGGGATAGCAGATCAGAAGCTGCAAACCGCGCAAAGGGTAGTTAGCAACCGATGTTTGCTTTGAAATAACAACTAAGATTTGGTATGGACAAGAAAGTACGGTCAACTAGTGACAAAGAAATGCAATTATGTTGTCTCTCTATATGTCGCGACATGCATTTGGAAACTCAAGTGGGACCTTTAGCTAACCAATTAAATGTGTCGGTTAACTAATATCAGTATCATATCACAGTCATATTTCAACAACTAAGCTTTCGAATTCCGAGTGTTGTGTTGTTTAGCGTGAAGGGTGGAGTAATGCTAGTACGACAGAAAGCACCTACGCAGATCATAGTAGAGTAGATAAAAGGGGAAAACCCTAAGCATCAAGAGAAAAATCAGGAAAGTGGAACTAGCTAGACCAATGGGTGGAGCACATGCTTTTCGAAATGAATATAGGAACATTAGGTGACCAATTAAACGTTCTCTATTTTAGTGATACGAGCATCATATCAGATTCGTATTTCAACACGTAAGCTTTGGGTTGAGGTCTTGAGGAGCAGTGCTAGCACGACACGAAGCACCTACGATGATGGTGGTGAATATAAAGGGGGGAAAGCATAAGCTTTACGAGTATAGTGCCCATGCCATGGCGGATCTAAAGGTGCAAACCGGACAAAGCTACTTCGCAACCAATGTTTGCTTTCAACTAGCCACTACAATTTGGTACGGACAAGAAAAGTACAGTAAACAAATTACAATCTATTTTCCGGGTGAGATCAATAACTTACACATATGGAAGAGTACCACCTCTCTTGCGATGTCGTGTAGGCGTATGTTGATATGTTGAGGGTGTTGCAGGTGCGATGGCTGTCGGCGGCAGGGAAGAAGACTTTAGACGGCAGACGACCGGGTCGGGGGGATATATCCTGTTGCTGTGGACAAGGCGGTCGCAGGAGCGGCAACGGCAAGGTGGACAACGGCGCCGATGATGCGAGAGGAGGCGATGAAAGGATCCTGGTCTAGCACCGTGGATGAGATACGTCCATCTTTTGCAGTGGACGACGGGGTAGGGGTAGCGGCTCCGGCAAGGTGGAGGATGGGATGGCGGACGGAGGACGCTGGCCGCAGTGCGGAGGTTGTCGTGCCGCCGACGGTTGAGGAAATGGAGGGGAGGGGGGATCTCAAACTTTGGGACGCGCTTCTCTGAAATGGGGGAAAGTTATGAACTTATCCCCCGTTTAAAATTTCAGACATCGCGTCAGTTGGGGATAGGACGGTAATCTCGCATCTCCCAAATATTTGCCGATAACTATTTCGGGCGAGGAGAGGGTGTTTTTCCGCCCATGGTGTATGAACGGGGCTGACAGGTAGGGCGGTTGTGTCACGTCTGATGGAAGTTACACATCTGCCCCTGTTTAAAATATTAGCCTACATCGATTTCGAACGAGGAGAGTTTGTTTTGCCGCCCACCGTGTATGAATGGGGAAATGGAGGAAGAGACACATGTCTTTCGGACGAGCTTGAATCAAATGTGTTTTGCCGCCCACGTTTGGCGCCCACCGTGTCTGAATGGGCTCAGAGGCCATCGTGCCACGTGTGATTGAAGTTACTAGTCTACCCCTATCGACAGCAGTGTAAATCCGGTCGATAAGGATGTCAAGTGTTAGGGGTAGACAATAATTTCCATCTCGCAAACACTTGCTTCGGGTGGCCCACAAATTATAGTGGGTGTTTAGCCGCTTCGTTCAAAACTTGGGAGAATTAGCATTCACGTTTGCCCTGGGACCTGGCAAACTAAATTCAAATCCAATTTGTATTCGATTACAAATATCCATAGATAATTATATGTTTTGTTATTTATTTCTTCAAAACCACAACAAAGATTTATTCCACCTTTATATATGATTATGATTTAGAAATGTCGTGATCTTCGAATTCAATAGGTTGGATACACTCTAAGTCAAACAGTTATTTCATCCAATACAATATACTCACACGAAAAACAGTTCACCTTATGTCAATCATACAAGTACTGAGGATTACCTCGCCTAAAAAATTTGGATCATTACAACACATGGACAACATATGGGTGCTTGCAACATAATCCATTCAGAGACATGACACAACATGCAAGTACAATAATCTAATGACAATTTCAACTGGTATCTAAAGAAGAACCGGGATTACCTTGGGCTTCAGATAGCAGAAACAGCAGGACCTCCTCCGTCTTCAAATGCAACATTCTTACTTCCTCCAATTCTTGGGTTGCTTGCATAATGCGTGCCGCTAATTCCGTAATTTCTAGCCTCAAGATAAAGATTACCTCATTCATGGCAGCCACACCATCTCTTTCCGCCTCTAGTAGAGCCTTAAGCACTATAATATCTGTGCTCAGACTGCTTTCTGGCGGTGTTGCCTCCGAACTGCTACCATCTGGTAACATGGATGGCGCACTGCTTCCACAAATAGATTCTGGGGTTGTACATTGTGTCCTAGTGTGAACGGCATCCTGAATGGTTTCCGCTGGACATCAGTAAGAGATAGTTATCGTATGATCCAGGCAGTAAGCTTACATGGTAAACGATGGACTAATTATTGCCGAGCATGGCAAACTATATTTAAATGGTTCGAAGCAGCATTAGCCGAAAAGAAATTAAAATGGTAAGATGAAACTAGGGATGTAAGTGGCAAATAAACGACATCCGCCAGTCCCATCTAGTTAGTTTTTGCTACCTCCTTAGTTCATTTTCCTCAAAAAACAAAAAACTCTTTTGAACTATCATACCACTAGTGGACTTTAATTGGGATTAAACGGGACCCAGTTGACATCCCTAGTTGAAAGGGAGTGTACAACCGCTATATTTAAGTTGCCAAGGCATCTAAGCAGTTGAAATAATCTGAGAAAGCACTTAACAATGTGGCCTCATATAAACTACGAAGACAGTCTTGTGATGAAGTTGAGAGGAAAAGTTAAGGACTCAAATGAAATAGGCATGCATTTCTTTATGATAGTACAGCAGGCACTGCTGACATATTGGCCAACTCAGGTATAGTGTAACAACAAATAAGCATTCGAATCAAGCAATACAGCAAAGCAGACAACTGAACTATTTGTAATTCGGTAGGATTACACGTTGAGGGCACAAGCCAAGAAAGCATCCCACTCGCATTACATTTCACATGTGCTAAAACACACTGGCTTACCATATGTTGCTGTGAAGCCTAGCTGCTGTTGCAATGTTCTTTGAAGATATCGTCAGCATCTCGTGGTTCCAAATCTAGTTCTTGTAGTTTATTCTACACCATCTGTTTAGGTAAAATTAATTTTAATCGCATGCACTGGTCCGAATTGATCATCAATGGTTCATCTAAACTAATTAAAGAAGGGTGTGTGAATACACGACAATATATCTGCTTCCCTCTATTTTTATGCTTGTTCAAGGCGCCAGCCCCAAAAGAACAAATATTTTGCTTGATGGGGTTGGCAGCTCCATAATTAATAGAAGCATCAAATTAGTCATGCAACTTGGGAAGATCAAGAACACACAAACAAGTAATGAACAGAGGCTCGGAGCAATGATATAATAGCTAGCATCCGAAAATGTAGGGTAAAACGAACAAAAAGCATCGGAACCACATGCTAGTTTGCTGATGTGTAATTAAGCATAGAGAACATTAAGCAGTCTGATGGAACCAACAGGTGGCATCAGAACAAAACTAAAGCATATTAACTATATGTGCACTGGTATGTAATTTAGCACATGTAACATGTTCACTGCCGGAAGTATGGCCCTACAGGTGCAAGCAGAATAACGCGTCTCATGAAAAACTGAATGATGCCCTGAAGAAATTCAAAGGTGCGGTGCTTATGCTAGGAAAGTGAACGTAGGCGCCGGCCGTTGGATAATAGTACCTGATTCTCGGCGGCGTATGGGTATAGTTGTCATACTTGATAGCTAAGGATCATCGATGGTGCTCCTGTTGCGGTTGAGTTTGGGCCGGCTATCACCGTCACTGAAGCGGCTCCGGTGCTACGGTTGCGGCGCCTGTCGACATACAAGAAAGCTCATCTATGGTAAGTGAACAGTTGCACGATAAAGAGAAAAACCGAAGGAGTACAAACCGAAATAACCTGATGAGGCTACGGCGTTGGTAAAGCAGGGCCGGTGGAGTTGAATATGGCGTCCGGGGACCGGGTCCGGTGAAGTGGACGAAGGCTCTGGCGGGCGCATTGTACAGTGCTTTCAGTGAGGCGGATCTGTTGCGGTGGACGAGGGCGTGTATGAAGGGCCAGCGAAGGGGCGGACGAGGGAGTCAGTGAAGGGCCTACGCTGTGGTGGATGAGGGCGCCGGTTAAGCACACCCGGTGCGGTGGACCATGATGGCGGTCAAGGAGATCTGGAGCGGTGGACAAGCCAGTCGCTGAAGCGGCTCCGGTGAAGTGGTGAGTTGGCAGTTGGGGGTTCCAAGGTGCGGAAGGTAGATCTGGTGGGGTGTGAGGTCCACCGCTGCGGCGGAGGACTAGATTCGGCGGCTTGCCGTGGTTGGGGGTCGGGGAGGGGAAGGGGAGGGGCTCTGGGAAGAATGTTGGGGGCAAAGAGGGGAAACCAATGGAGTTACCAAAGCAGCCCTTTTCCGTTCATGTGGCAGGGGTAAAACAGGAATATCACAGGGCTAAACTTTCGGGCGTGTGATATTTCGATGTGAGTGGGAAGTTTGAAAGCTTTTGGCGCCTAAAATTATGAGTATTTTGCTCTCGTACGGCTGACTATGATATCATGGCCAACAATTTGTTTGTTTTGCACGCAAAAAAATGTGCAAGTTTTGAAAATCAGTGTCTCCAAATCGAAACTTAGATTGTCCATTCTATTCAAATATGGATCATTGAGCTACTACAAGCAAATACCATCATACGGTCCAATTCAAATGAAATTCCAAATGTGTTTATCCTAAATATGATGACAAAAGCAAAATTGTGTATGTGTATGAATAAAGTGGATGATTATAAAGTTTGAACATGCCCGTATGTGTATATCTCTAGGTTTGATATATGAATTTAAAATCATGAAATCCCGGCTTAAAAAATGTACCTCCGTTTAAATGAATTACAAAAGCTAATGATGGAGTCGACTTCCAAAATTCCAATCTTAGGTTTGTAATTCTGGTACATCAAGGTATATCACGCATGTTCAAAAGTATTGTTATCTCATAGTACAAATTGTGAAACACATTGATAAACCATGAGTGCACAATATCTCAATTACACTAAAGTTCCTCAAATATAGACACCTCACTCTTTATCTGAAGTCAACCCTCCCCCCACCACACACACACACACATAGAGAAGTCGTTCTCTCCCCCAAACACCAACACACAAGCACATTAACACCGGTCTCTCTTGTAAAGTCCGGACCCCAACATAGGTCTCTATCACTTTGTCTCTCGGGCATGCACACATCTCTTCCCTCACTCTCTTGGTCTCCCACTATCTCTCTTACCCAAGCACAGGCACTATGTCGAGTGTATATTTCCCATACACACAAAACGTCACCCCAAACGTCTATCTCCCTAGTTATGTGGTTCTTGCGCACTCACCTCACACACCACCCCCACTGCAAACAAGCACACTTTGTCTCCTTGTGCACCACTCTCCTCTTTCTATCTCTCCCACATGCGGACCCGCCCCATCTCCCTCCCTATATACATATATGTCGTGACTCTTTGCATAGCTCCCTAATGTATAATCGTTCTCGATTTCGCACATTGTTCTCTACACCATCTATTCTAGATCTCTCATGAAGTCCCTATCACACACACGATGACTCGCTTCCCTTGCGTCTCCGTTCATAGGCCAGTTTCGGACAACATCAACATTGTCTCCCTATCTATACGCCATTTATGGACACAAACGACCCCTCTCACCCCCTCTCTTCCTCTCTCTCTCCATCGCTAGCTCTGTCTTTCTCTCGCTCTCACACCCCTCTCCCCCACACACACTCGATGTCTCTTCCAAATAGTCTGCTCCCCCGCCCGCACCTATGCTATCTCGCTACTACACATGTCACACCATTCCCCCTTCCCTTATACTAGGTTTACATCATCAGTGGTCTCTCTACTCCACATACACTCTCTCCCTCTCACACACAAATGCGTGCACAAACACACACAGACACGCACAAACACCCATTTATCTGGATCCTCATCTCTCCTCATGTCCGCATGTGTATCTCACACACTCACTCTCTAATTATGTACATGTGTCTCCATGTTACACAACACAAAGCCCCATGTACATGTCTCTCTCTATCCTCCACACACATAGACACAAAGAATCTGTTATCATTGCCTCAGTCTCTAACATATCACACACGCACTCTCTCTCTCTCTCCCTCTCTCTCTCTCTCTCTCGTAAACACGCTCAACAAGGGTTTCCCCATGAATAACTTACCGTCTATTCGTCAACAGTCGTGGCAGTACAGCGAACACGAGATGTGAAAAAGAATA
The DNA here is from genome assembly GCF_002162155.2 of Triticum dicoccoides. NCBI lineage: Eukaryota > Viridiplantae > Streptophyta > Magnoliopsida > Poales > Poaceae > Triticum > Triticum dicoccoides. The sequence goes on from NC_041386.1 coordinate 567,250,530, forward strand.
AATCTACATGTGCTTAGACCACCTAGTATGACTACTAGGACTAGAGCAAGCCAAAAAGCGCGCCGCCGTCACCTTCTCCTTGTCGGCGACGGGAAAATCTTTGTTTTACACAGTCGAGAAGTTATTGTTCTAAGGCCCCACATGCCGAGGCATTGAATAGAATGTAGATGCTAGTTTACGGAAGCAAGTATCGATAATACGTTTGTATCTCCACACTTATATTTCTTCTCTTATAAAAAACCGAGTTGGTGATGATGGTACGTGTGCCATCTTGCAATATAGACCGTCTGATCTATATCCGACGGATGGAAATTAAACTAAAAGATACTCGCACCCCTCTCCACATTTGTAGACAAGGCCCTCCCTCATTCATCCTTATCTCCAACAAACCTCATTGTTGAGCAATTAAGAAAGGAAGCCTCTGGAACAAACTAGCCTGGTGGCCGCTGCCGGCGTCGTCAATCCCCATGCCTCCGCTCAGTCCGACCACCGACCACCACCACACCCCACTCCTCTTCACCTTATCTCATATTTCTCGAGATATCATTAGTTTTTACACATGGGATTACTCCTGCAAGGGTCAATCACAACAAGTGTTTTATAAAAAATGCATCTTGATGTTCCATGCAATGCACGGATCTTGCTAGTACTCCTACACAAGACTAAGTTGGTGATGCTGGTGTGTCTGACCATTAGATCTACATCTAACGATTGTGAGGTAAGTTGTTGCCTTTTCTCACCAACATCTCACTTGTCTACCAATTTGCAGAAAAACCCATAATTAGTATCTTAAAACCAACCACATCCCTCCCTGACCTCACCAAAATAGCCCAAGGAATATATTCTAATTGAAACATAATATATCTCTAGTGACATATGTATATCAAAATTATAGTGTTTTGTACCAAGTTTGTGAATAAGTATTATTCTAATTATGATTCGTTGCAACGGACATGAACATTGCTAGTATTTCCAACCATGCATTTTTTCCTAGTATTCCATAGTTTCGAGTTTTCCATCAAGATATTAGTCACTCATGGTTCATATTTACTTTCAATCATGTACACATATGCACTATGTAACTAGCCTTGCTTATTGGGTTCCAAAGCTTAACTTCTCCTACTTACAATATGTAGAGTATTTAACAAAAAACTACCACTTTCAACCAGCGCTAGGAAGAATCTATTGTACAAAAAATAGCAAAAACATACCCAAAATTTCTTAATCCACGCCAAAAACTACCTAGTACTCCTACCGATTAGGTTCGTTTAAACCCATTTATGACAGGGTTGGCCCACACGTCCGTGCTGACGAGGCAGCTTAAACCAACACATTTTGTTTGACCGTTGACACGAGGGACCCACATCTGACCTTCTATCCTGTTATTCCCCCTCAAATCATTATTTTTCCTAAACATTACTTCAAACAGTATTGATGCATGTTCGTCGGTGGCGCCGGTGATGAGCGAGTTGGCCGCCGCTCCGCCGGACGGGCCGGACGCTGTGCTGGCTTCCGCACGGGTTGGCAGGCTGGCCCGAGCATGACTCACGAGCGAGCAAGCCGCCACACTGGCCTTCGCTCGAGCCAGTTGCCTGGCCTTAGCGCGGCGCGCGAGCAAGCCACCGCGCTGCCGTGCCAATCTAGCTAGCAAACCTTGCAGACAAGCAGCTGGACGGAGCTATCTTGGCTAGCTAGCGGCCGCGAGCGCCGGATGGAGCTGGCATCCGGGCTGCCGCAACATGGGCTCCACACCGCCAGCGGTTTTGACCTCGCCTTCTGCCGGCGGCGGTAGCTGTGTCCCATGGCCGAGGATGACTAGGTGGATGGGCCAGAGGTAGGAGGTCACTCAAGGATTTTTGTTGGTAAGAGCATGTACAATGGTTGACAAGGTAGTCTTATCTTAAGTCTGCCACATATGCAAGTGGTAGTAGTTTCTTGGCATTTTAGTGGTTTCTTGTATTATTAGAGCAAGTACAATAGATCTGAGTCAGCGGGCTATAAGAAATAAACTAGTATATTTCTGCTTAGTTGGAGGAAAGAGAAGAGGAGAGAGAAGGTACGCGGGCTCTTCGTGAAGAGCCAGCTCTAGCACGTGCTCCTAGGCACTTTGTGAGAATGAGAAGTGGGCCACATAATAAAAAAGTAGTACACTCTTTTGATCTATTATTGTACATGTTGGCTATAAGATGGGCTGTAGATGACATGGCACTGTATTATAGCCAGTAGCTGGCTATACTATTAACCATGCTCTTAGCGGTTTCTTGTAAGGAACAATGTACGTACTACTAGCGACAAAAGGTGATTCTAGGTTGCGTTGAACTCCAACGAGTACACTAGTGGTCGTGGGAGTGTATACCTTGTTTTGTGGGTTCGATCTCGGCCGAACGCACGGCGGCCTTTTAAAAAAATAGTACTACTACACTTCGCTGCGAGCCAATATTTTACATGGGTAGTTTGAGTTTTGAAGTCAAACAGATGTGCGGCCCCACAATCTGGGTGCACCGGACAGCCTAGCCATGTGAACGGGTTTTCCTTCCCAGCATCCTCTGGCTCGCGTGCTCGCCCTAGCCGCACCCGCTTGCAGCTTCCTCATCAGCTAGTAGCATATTTAAACTAGTGCCTCCCAATTAAGCCCGAGGAGCCGGAAAAGCCTGGCGGGGCACTGGGAACTGTGCAATATGGCTTTGTACGTAAAGTGCTCTACTACTACTCTATAGCTTGTGGCGTTGCACGCATGGACTTCACTCCATTATCGGCTCTACTATAAAAGAAATTCCTCTTGACGTGTTTTTTTTGAAACGGAGGCAAAAGCTTTGCTTCATCTCATTCATAAAGAAGGAACTACTAACAAAGTTCGACGAGATCCATTACACCTCCACAAATGGAAGCGAAAAGCCTAGTCTCGCTATATCAAATAACTCAAATGTTCTGCCCCCACAGTAACCGTCACTGATAAACAGGCTGCTAGTGTGTGTGAGAGAGGAGCGGCTGAGTAGGCCAGCTACGTGAGAGGAGAGGCTGAATAGAGCACCGAGAGTACCCACTAGGCCAATACACAGGTGTACTTCCCCTGCATTGATAGTACAACGATGGTTCTAGAGAACAATAGTACGCTCCACTTCCAGCTGTAGCTCCTTGGCCCTGAGATTCAAGACTGGTGCACTATACTACACTAGACTAGAAGTACAGTACATCGCACTACTAGTTGAGAAAAGTAGTGCTAGTACTGCTACAGTACGAGTACGTACTCCTCCATCACATAATGTAAGTCGTTTTTTGACACTAATTGGCGTGTACAAAAAATGGCGAAAACATGCACAAAATTTCTTAATCCACGCTAGAAACTACTACCTAGTGCCAAAAATTTCTTACTAGTGCTATTATTTACAGTATAATGCAATCACATAACGTTCCATAATGCTAGTACTAGTAGTAAATAATAGCCTCACCCCTTCGCTGAGGAACGATCTACAATTGGAAGGGACGAGGCCCTGCGGTTACTACGCTCTTATCTCCTCCTCGCCAATTCCCCTCCCCCCGAAGAGAAGGCAGTTCGTCGCTCCTCCCATGGAATCGCCAGGCAGTTCTCCTCCTCGTCGGGGCTGGGAGACCTTGGACGACGATCCTCTGGGAGAAATCGCACGCCGCTCCAACGTCCTCACCGCCGCAAGACTCGATGCTTCCTGCACCAACTTTTTCAAGACGTTGCTTAAACAAGCTTGGGAAAAGGCCATGCTTGTTGGTCTTCCATGCGTCCTCGAGGAGAAGGTTCTTCTATGGGACAATCCTTCGAACAGTCCACCGCTCCCTGGCCATGGTTGCACGTTGACTCCGCTAGAGTTGCCGACGTTGAGAGGTTGTCGGATTTTGTCCAATGAGCAGGTCAGTAATGGAGTTTGATCATGTAGTACTTAGTTATTCCATTTCCATCCCGTAATTTCTCCGCTGCCCACCGTCTTATATATTGGTCTGGGTCGGTGCCAACAAAGATTGGCTTGCATACCTCCGGCCGGATACCACCATCATTTTACACAACATCAACAGCAGTGCGGCCGTTCCGGTAGACCCCTTCTCCACCATTGGGATCGGCCTTCCGGACTGGCTAGGCTTGAATACATATGATGATGCCTACATGAGGTTAAAGAAGATAGCAATTGTGGACCCGCCGACAAAGTGACGCGGTTACGACTGTTACTATCTCATCGCGGTGTTCGACATAAGGATTGCCATCAATGCAAGAGGCAGTAACGGCAGAGGCTGGCGCATGTTGGCGGCGGCAGATTTGTACCCCTACATGTTCGAAGACGTCGTGTGCCATCTAGGCCGCATCTTCACGGTGACAAGCCAGGGGACTTGTTTCATCTGGTTGCCATCCTACGGTACGGGAGATTACAAACGAAATGCACAAACCATCATTTGCATCCCTAACGGTACTCCATTATTTTGCAGGGACCAGTCATCCCCCGATCAAAATAAGATCGCCAATCCTGGATGTGCATTTGCATCCGCGATTCGGTCTAACCTGGAACCTTGTAGCTGACTTTGGCATATTGGGATCAACTATCTTAGCAGTCATTACCCATGGTACCACTGATGTGCAACATGGTCACACAATCTACCACGATCGGACCGTCACCATCTACCCAGGTATTCCATTTTTTAACCCTCTCACCTTCTCTTTCATTGTTGTACTAGTAGTATACTTTGTAGTACTAGTAGGAGTACTTTTTACCTTGGAGGACGCGTATAGCTAGCTAGGCCCTTGAAGACTTGAACCCACTAGCTGCCACCATTTTTGTTTTTCAATGTCTTACTATCTCATCGATGTAGCCAAGAGTGGCTATATATAATAAGCCGGTTATTTTACTTCCTCTATACCGGAGTAGTACTATTTGCTGCACAATATTACTGACCGCCATATTTGAGCACAACATTATTATGCATGGACCTTGACTATGCACGTCACCATGTGTCCAGATCTGGGATGCCGCATGTACCAGATGAACGACGCCAAGTTCGACCCCCCGTGATGCTACGTGGGTGCCGAGGAACACTCTTGGAGAGTACTCGCTTTTCATCGGGGACAGCTACCCCATTGTGAAGCGGATGCCACCTTCCGTGCACAACACGGAAGGCCTACCGTTCATGAAGCATGGTTGTGTCTTCAGTGCGCACCGCCGGATGAACGACATGCTAGGACACGCTATCCCTGATTTATGCCGCTTTAGCTTGGATGAGTCTCCATCGTGTGGAACCGAACTAGAAAGCTGCGACAATGATTCCCGTTGCCCACCGCTATGGATCGTGCCATCCATGAAGAACACCTGGGACTGGAACCTGGAGGACGACATGTAGCCCATCTATAACATGTAAGTGGAGTACGGTAATTGTGAACGGTAGCGCTGTGAATATATGCAGACTAGTCGTGCACAAATTTATCACATGAATTGGAGATGAACTTGTGTGGCATACTGGCATTTTTCCGTTAGAATTTATTACTAGTAAATGTGTTATGTGTACGTGCAACTTGTGTGGTTGTTGCACGGGCTCCAACATGCTCTTTGAGAAAAAAAGGTGCCACATCTTTGGATATACATGACGTGGCGGCATCATACAGTAGCATCATTCACTATAGTTGTAGTACACTCCTACTAGGATGACAACTCCTATAAAACCTTGCGCTTGGCTCTTTGCCTCTTTGGGAGGTTCAACAGTTCGTACTCGTGTGAACCTTGCACTTGGCTCTTCACCTCTTCGGAAGGTCCAAAAATGATGATACTACGATACAATATGCTTCTAGCAATCTGACACCGATTGAACTGTTGCACGTCCACCGTGAGGGCGAGGGAGAGGGAGAGGGAGAGGGAGAGGGTGCTGTAGACAAAACCCTCTCCTCGTCCTGCGAACCACCACGCGCGTGGGCAAGGGAGAGGCGTAGTAAGCAAGCTTCTCCTCGTTCGGCGAGTTGACGGGACACATCAAAGCAGTACTAGTACTAGTACTAGTAGTCCATACTGCATCCTTTCCGATTAATATAGCTTAATTTGAAATGAGAAAAATACATTGGCGGTTAACATATGTAACAATACGCTCTTTACGGTCACTATACATAGTTTTGCAGCGATTATACGATCACTAGCTCATCGTAGAGCACCGTATTGCACCCTACTGACCGGCCACATAGTCGATGTGGCACTTGGTTGACTGGTTAAATTGTCACCTGGTTTCTGGGTCCCACCTATCAGCTGGCAGAGCAAAGAAATCAGTTAAACAAAACTTTACGTAGGCGTGACACGAGTCCAACCCTTGCGTGCGAACCGCCCTGGCTGTGTATGTGAGTGCATGCACGTGTCCTCCCTCGGTCTTCCAACAAAGAGTGTACATCGGCTATAAAACAAAGAGTGTAGTACATGATGTACATTTACACTTCCAATGCATTTAGCCTTTAATCTAAATCGATATTGATTGTGACTAATGCACCAACTTGTGTTGTAGGTATAGGCTACATGTCTATCCTTAATTACAGCATGCAACGGCCTTCATTTAATCTTCTTATCTCAATGGTCGCATGCACACATAAGTCTGCTACTTTTGGGCGTTAATTATGCCCTGGTCAATGTGTAAATCTCTAAATGTACAGTCTTTCACGGACGTAGGGAGTAGGTTGAGCACTTGAGCGTGAGCGTGTGTGTTGTGTCGTGTGCTGTGTGCCGCATGGGTGCGTGAGTGTTGCGTGCGTCCATGTGTACGTGTGAGTGTTGCATGTTGCATGCATGCATGCATGGGGCTTACTCCCCCCCATTGACATGTTCATATTTCAAGCTTCCTCTGTTCCCTCCATATGGTGATACTCCCTTTGTTCCCAAATAGTATGGAGTAAAAGCCTCCCTCTGTTCCCAAATATGGAGTGTTTGTCTTTCTACAGATTTCAACAAGTGACTAGGTACGGAGCAAAATGAGTGAAGTGAGCGTAGAGGCATAGGGATACTGTAGAAAGGAAGTCCTCGCGATCCATTATTCTCCATCTCGGTCAGAGAGAACTATTAAACTAGTCTTCGCACTGAAGTGACAATACACGCTGCAGCAGATGGGACACGTAATTAATAAGCTGAACCAGCGTGTTAGTGTTACTAAATCGGCCTTACCCAGTACTTCCATCATGTTTGCCAGTAGAGCACGCTTCCGCGAATACGCCTACGCACCTCTGTCCTCCATTAACTGACATATGGGCCCTGTGGTGGTAGACCCACATGTCATCGGTGTAACTATTTACACTCCGAAGGATGGTATATCCTGGTAGTAGTACTAGTAGAATTGAGATTGAATGCACTTTCTTCCCCGTCTTCCACTCTTCTTCCTCCTCTCTTCCCCATCGTCGGCCGCACACCATTTACCCCCGCTCGTTGCTCGCCCGCCTGTGCCATCTTCCTTGGTAGCTCGCGCGTACCATATCCCCCGCTCATTTCTCGGCCACACGAGGAGAAGCTTCTTCGCTCGCCCGCCCGAATCCACTTCCCCGCTGGCTCGCAGGCACACCCCAATGGGAGAACCGACTGACACGCAGAGCCGCGATTGGAATTCCCTCCCCGATGTTCTCTTGGAGCAGATCTATAGTCGTATGGACCTACTCAGCACCGTCCGTCTGGCCGCATGCTCGGTGTCTTTGTATCGTCTACTCGTCTGCAACCGGCCGACTCTTTTCAAGAAACCCTGCTTGCTGATGCCCGGTCCTCGCAGGTGGCCCAGACACCGACTTGACGATCCTACGGAGGTTGCCGTGGTGCCCCTCGACATGCTACCACCACCCGTCCACCTGTCCTTCATGCACGGCCACTACTGGGCGGGCATGAAGGCCAACTGGATTGTCCTCATCCACCACACCGGTAGTCCATGGCGTCTCGTGGATATCTACACCCAGTGAGAGATCACCCTTCCATCGTTGGATACCGCGTCCATCGAGCCTCGCGGCCCGCCGGACACTCCTGCCTACTACGCATGAGATGCGTCAAGCTTTTGGCTCGACCTCTGTTTGCAGAAAGTTGTAATCTGCGAAGTGCCCACACCATCAGAAGACTACATGGATTACAAGCTCATTGCCTTGTTCAACATGGGATTAGTCTATCTGGAATCCGGTCGCCATACATGGTTATGGCTCATCATCAATCCTGCTGAGGCAACATTTCTGTCTGATGCTATTGTGCACGATGGCATCGTTTATGCGGTCGACGCACAGATTGGCTGCCTATACTGGTGGAATCTATCATCGTGTAATTGTTCTATCTCATCTCATCTTTACCTTATGAATACGACTGCCTGTTCATTTGTTACAAATTTAGAATGCATAGCATGTCTATAACCACATCATTGCTATATGTTCCTCTCATTTCCTAGATTTTTATGACCACACATGTTATTGTTAGAGTTGATATGAGAACAATTGGCATCTAATGATTGTTAGAATACATATTATGAGCATAACATCATGATTGCTATATGTTACTCTCGTTTACAAGATTTTTATAACAACGCATGTTATTGCTTAGAGTTGATATGAGAACAGTAGTAGTAAGTGCTATGGTAGAATATGAGTAGGCGTTGTCATAGTTGTTTTCCTCTCATTGTTACATGATGTTTGAACCATGACATATTGCTAGAATATGAAAGCCATTGGCTTATTTTTTAACTTGGGGTATGATTATGACCATGGCATTGCAATTCTTTGTCTATGATATGTGTCACTGTTATAATAATCTTAATTCCACACATACTCTGAACATGATTGTTTATTTTTGTCCTTTTGGTCTCCAATTAGAATTGTTGCAGCAGACGCAAATGCGCTGGCCTTCATGATTCCAGGACCTGGAATCATACCAGCCGATGGGTGGTGGTTTATTGCTCGTTCAGCTCACGACGGTCATTTGATGCTCATTCGCACGTACCAAATTGACCAAACCATTACATCAAACCACATGCAGTACAATGTGTGGGGCGTTCGTGACATTGATGGCTATGGCTGCTTCATGTTCAAGAAATATCCCAGCTCTGTTGGGCCAGGCGTATTCAACTGGAGGCGGGTTTACAGCCTCGGCAACCACTCCTTGTTCCTCGGGCTCAATTATCCGATCATCCAACCAATTGATACGTCTCCAACGTATCTATAATTTTCGATTGCTCCATGCTATATTATCTACTGTTTTGGACAATATTGGGCTTTATTATCCACTTATATATTATTTTTGGGACTAACCTATTAACCGGAGGCCCAGCCCAGAATTGTTGTTTTTTGCCTATTTCGGTGTTTCAAAGAAAAGGAATATCAAACGGAGTCGAAACGGAATGAAACCAACTGGAGAAGTTATTTTTGGAAGGAAAGCTACAGGAAAAACTTGGAGTGCACGTCAGCAAAGGAATGAGGGAGCCACGAGGCAGGGGACGCGCCCACCCCCCTAGGGCGTGCCCTCCTCCCTCATGGGCCCCTCGTGGCTCCCCTCACGTATCTCTTTCACCCATATATACCCACGTCCCCTAAAGCTATCGAAGGACACAATAGATCAGGAGTTCCGCCGCAAGAAGCCTCCGTAGCCATCGAAAGCTAATCTAGACCCGTTCCGGCACCCTGCCGGAGGGGGAATCCCTCTCCGGTGGCCATCTTCATCATCCCGGTGCTCTCCATGACAATGAGGGAGTAGTTCTCCCTCAGGGCTGAGGGTATGTACCAGTAGCTATGTGTTTGATATCTATCTCTCTCTCGTGTTCTTGAGGTGATACGATCTTGATGTATCGCGAGCTTTGCTATTATATTTGGATCCTATGATGTTTCTTCCCCCCTATACTCTCCTATAATGGATTGAGTTTTCCCCTTTGAAGTTATCTTATCGGATTGAGTCTTTAAAGATTTGAGAACACTTGATGTATGTCTTGTCGTGCATATCTGTCGTGACAATGGGATACCACGTGATTCACTTGATGTATGTTTTGGTGATCAACTTGCGGGTTCCGCCCATGAACCTATGCATAGGGGTTGGCACACGTTTTCATCGTGATTCTCCGGTAGAAACTTTGGGGCACTCTTTGAGGTTCTATGTGTTGGTTGAATAGATGAATCTGAGATTGTGTGATGCATATCTTATAATCATACCCACGGATACTTGAGGTGGCATTGGAGTATCTAGGTGACATTAGGGGTTTGGTTGATTTGTGTCTTAAGGTGTAATTCTAGTACGAACTCTAGGGCTGTTTGTGACACTTATAGGAATAGCCCAACGGATAGATTGGAAAGAATAACTTTGAGGTGGTTTCGTACCCTACCATAATCTGTTCGTTTGTTCTCCGCTATTAGTGACTTTGGAATGACTCTTTGTTGCATGTTGAGGGATAGTTATATGATGCAATTATGTTATTATTGTTGAGAGGACTTGCACTAGTGAAAGTATGAACCCTAGGCCTTGTTTCCTAGCATTGCATTACCGTTTACGCTCACTGATACGTCTCCAACGTATCTATAATTTTTGATTTCTCCATGCTACATTATCTACTGTTTTGGACTATATTGGTCTTTATTTTCCACTTTTATATTATTTTTGGGACTAACCTATTAACCGGAGGCCCAACCCAGAATTGCTGTTTTTTGCCTATTTCAGTATTTCGGAGAAACAAAATATCAAACAGAGTCCAAGCGGAATAAAACCTTCAGAAACGTGATTTTCTCACCGAACGTGATCCAGGAGACTTGGACCCTACTCCAAGGAGTCAAAGACGCGGTCACGAGGGTGGGGAGCGCACCCACCCCCCTAGGGCGCGCCCCCTGCCTCGTGGGACCCTCGGTGCTCCACCGATGTACTCCTTCCTCCTATATATACCTACTTACCCCCAAACGAGCAGAAACGGAGCCAAAAACCTAATTCCACCGCCACAACTTTCTGTATCCACGAGATCCCATCTTGGGGCCTGTTCCGGAGCTCCGCCGGAGAGGGCGTCATAACGGAGCGAAAAACCTAATTCCACCGCCGCAACTTTCTATATCCATGAGATCCCATCTTGGGGCCTGTTCCCGATCTCCGCCGGAGCGGGCCGTCATCACGGAGGGCATCTACATCATCATAGCCTCTCCGATGAAGTGTGAGTATTTTACCTCAGACCTTGGGGTCCATAGTTATTAGCTAGATGGCTTCTTCTCTCTTTTTGGATCTCAATACAAAGTTCTCCCCCTCTCTCGTGGAGATCTATTCGATGTAATCTTCTTTTTGCGGTGTGTTTGTTGAGATTGATGAATTGTGGGTTTATGATCAAGTCTATCTATGAATAATATTTGAATCTTCTCTGAATTCTTTTATGTATGATTGATTATCTTTGCAAGTCTCTTCGAATTATCCGTTTGGTTTGCCCAACTAGATTGGTAGTTCTTGCCATGGGAGAAGTGCTTAGCTTTGGGTTCGATCTTGCGGTGTCCTTTCCCAATGACAGAAGGGGCAGCAAGGCACGTATTGCATCATTGCCATCGAGGATAACAAGATGGGGTTTATTTCATATTGCATGAATTTATCTCTCTACATCATGTCATCTTGCTTAAAGTGTTACTCTGTTTTTAACTTAATACTCTAGATGCATGCTGGATAGCGGTCGATGAGTGGAGTAATAGTAGTAGATGCAGAATCGTTTCGGTCTACTTGTCACGGATGTGATGCCTATATACATGATAATGCCTAGATATTCTCATAACTATGCTCAATTCTGTCAATTGCTCAACAGTAATTTGTTCACCCACCGTAGAATACTTATGCTCTTGAGAGAAGCCACTAGTGAAACCTATGGCCCCCGGGTCTATTCTCATCATATTAATCTCCATCACTTTAATCTTGCTTTGCTTTCTACTTTGCCTTTTACTTTTCACTTTGCATCTCTATACCAAAAATACTAAAAATATTATATCTATCAGATCTCACTCTCCTAAGTGACCGTGAAGGGATTGACAACCCCTAATCGCGTTGGTTGCGAGTAGCTACCTTGGTTCACAAAAACTGAGGGAAATACTTACGCTACTCTGCTGCATCATCCCTTCCTCTTCGGGGAAATCCAACGCAAGCTCAAGAGGTAGCAAGAAGAATTCCTTGCGCCATTGCTGGGGAGTCTACGCAAAAAGTCAACATACCAAGTACCCGTCACAATCCCTATCTCTCGCATTACATTATTTGACATTTGCCTCTCGTTTTCCTCTCCCCCACTTCACCCTTGCCGTTTTATTCGCCCTCTCTTTCCCAATCCTCCCTCTCTTTTTCGTTTGCCTTTTTCTCGCTAGCCTGCCCGTGTGTTGGATTGCTTGTTTGTCACGATGGCTCAAGATACTACCAAATTGTGTGACTTCACCAATACCAATAATAATGATTTCCTTAGCACTCCGATTGCTCCTCTTGCCAATACTGAATGTTGTGAAATCAATACTGCTTTGTTGAATCTTGTTATGAAAGATCAATTCGCCGGCCTTCCTAGTGAAGATGTCGCTACTCATTTAAATAGCTTCGTTTATTTATGTGATATGCAAAAGAAAAAAGATGTCGATAATGATGTCGTTAAATTGAAGCTATTTCCTTTTTCGCTTAGGGACCGTGCTAAAGCTTGGTTTTCGTCTTTGCCTAAAAATAGTATTGATTCTTGGAACAAGTGCAAAGATGCTTTTATCTCTAAGTATTTCCCTCCCGCTAAGATCATCTCTCTTAGAAACGATATTATGAATTTTAAGCAACTTGATCATGAACATGTTGCACAAGCTTGGGAGAGAATGAAATTAATGATACGTAATTGCCCTACTCATGGTTTGAATTTGTGGATGATTATACAAAAAAAATATGCTAGGTTGAATTTTGCTTCTAGAAATCTTTTAGATTCGGCCGCGGGAGGCACTTTTATGGAAATCACTTTAGGAGATGCTACTAAACTCCTAGATAATATTATGGTTAATTATTCTCAATGGCATACTGAAAGATCTTCTAATAAAAAAGTGCATGCGATAGAAGAAATCAATGTTTTGAGTGGAAAGATGGATGAACTTATGAAATTATTTGCTACTAAGAGTGTGTCTTCTGATCCTAATGATATGCCTTTGTCTACTTTGATTGAGAATAACAATGAATCTATGGATGTGAATTTTGTTGGTAGGAATAATTTTGGTAACAACGCTTATAGAGGGAATTTTAATCCTAGGCCATATCTTAGTAATCCTTCTAATAATTATGGAAATTCGTACAACAACTCTTATGGAAATTACAATAGTGTTAAAGAGTTTATGAATTCACAAAAGAATTTTAATGCTTTGCTTGAAGAGAAATTGCTTAAAGTTGATGATTTGGCTAGGAACATTGATAGAATTTCTCTTGAGGTTGATTCTTTAAAGCTTAGATCTATTCCTCCTAAGCATGATATCAATGAGTCTCTCAAAGCTTATGGACATTATAATAAGATGCCCTCTGAATTTGAGAATAGTGTTAAAGAGTTGATGAATTCACAAAAGAATTTTAATGCTTTGCTTGAAGAGAAATTGCTTAAAGTTGATGATTTGGCTAGAAACGTTGATAGAATTTCCCTTGAGGTTGATTCTTTAAAGCTTAGATCTATTCGTCCTAAGCATGATATCAATGAGTCTCTCAAAGCTATGAGAATTTCCATTGATGAGTGCAAGGAAATAACCGCTAGGATGCATGCTTCCAAAGATGCCTTTATTAAAGCATGCTCTTCCAATTCCTATGAAAATCAAGATGAAGATCTAAAAGTTATTGATGTGTCTCCTATTAAATATTTGTTTTGCAATATGAATCTTGATGAAACTGAATATGATCTTCCTTTACCTAGAAGGCGTGCTAAACCCACTATATTGGATTTCAAGGAATTTAATTATGAAAGTTGATCTTTAATTGATTGCATTTCCTTGTTGCAATCCGTGCTAAATTCTCCACATTCTTATAGTCAAAAGAAAGCCTTCACTGAACATATTGTTGATGCCTTAATGCAATCTTATGAAGAAAAACTTGAGTTGAAAGTTTCTATCCCTAGAAAACTCTATGATGATTGGGAACCAACTATTAAAATAAAAATTAAAAATCATGAGTTTTATGCTTTGTGTGAGTTGGGTTCTAGTGTTTCCACTATCCCCAAAACTTTATGTGATTTGCTAGATTTCCGCGATTTTGATGATTGCTCTCTAAACTTGCATCTTGTGGATTCTACTATTAAGAAATATATGGGAAGGATTAATGATGTTCTTATTGTTGCAAATAGAAATTATGTGCCCGTAGATTTCATTGTTCTTGATATAGATTGCAATCCTTCTTGCCCTATTATTCTTGGTAAACCTTTCCATAGAACGGTTGGTGCGATTATTGATATGAAGGAAGGGACTATTAGATTTCAATTTCCATTGAAAAAATGGCATGGAACACTTTTCAAGAAAGAAAATAAAATTTCCATATGAAACTATCATGAGAGCCACTTATGGATTGCCTACCAAAGATGGCAATGCCTAGATCTATCCTCGCTTCTATTCCTAACTAGGGGCGTTAAACGACAGCGCTTGTTGGGAGGCAACCCAATTTTATTTTTATTCCTTGCTTTTTGATCCTGTTTAGTAATAAATAATTTATTTAGCCTCTGTATTGGTTGTTTTTTTGTGTTTAATTAGTGTTTGTGCCAAGTAGAACCGCTGGGAAGACTTGGGGAAAGTCTTGTTGAACATGCTGTAAAAAAAGAAACTTTAGCGCTCACGAGAACTGCTGTCATTTTTATTTGGAAAGTGCTATTTAGTTAATTCTTTTTGAAGATGATTAATATATAAATTCCTCACGTCCAGAAATTTATTTTAGAATTTTTTTGGTTCCAGAAGTTTGCGTTAGTTACATATTACTACAGACTGTTCTATTTTTGACAGATTCTGTTTTTCGTGTGTTGTTTGCTTATTTTGATGAATCTATGGTTAGTAAAATAGTGTATAATCCATAGAGAAATTGGAATACAGTAGGTTTAACACCAATATAAATAAATAATGACTTCATTACAGTACCTTGAAGTGGTCTTTTGTTTTCTTTCTCTAACGGAGCTCACGAGATTTCTATTTGAGTTTTGTGTTGTGAAGTTTTCAAGTTATGGGTGAATTCTTTTGATGGATTATGGAACAAGGAGTGGCAAGAGCATAAGCTTGGGGATGCCCATGGCACCCCCAAGATAATCCAAGGACACCAAAAATTCGAAGCTTGGGGATGCCCCGGAAGGCATCCCCTCTTTCATCCACTTCCATCGGTAATTTGCTTGGAGCTATATTTTTATTCACCAACATGATATGTGTTTTGCTTGGAGAGTCTTGTATTATTTGTGTATTTTTGTTTTAGTGTGCCACAATCATCCTTGCTGTACACACCTTTTGAGAGAGCCATACATGAATTAGAATTTGAAAGAATACTCTATGTGCTTCACTTATATCTTTTTGAGCTAAGTAGTTTTTCTCTATGTGCTTCACTTATATCTTTTGAGCGTTATAATTTTTCTCTATGTGCTTCACTTAGATATTTTAGAGCAAGGTGGTGGATTTGTTTTAAAGAAACTATTGATCTCTCATGCTTCACTTAAATTAATTTGATAGTCTTAATAGCATGGTAATTTCTTAATAATAACATGTTTGGTATTCAAGATTTGTGAAACTTTCTTTTGAGGATGTTGAATACTAAGAAAAGATTGAAGCATGATAATTGTTTTGAGACATGGAGGTGATAATATTAGAGTCATGCTAGTTGAGTAGTTGTGAATTTAAAGAATACTTGTGTTAAAGTTTGTGATTCCCGTAGCATGCACGTTTGGTGAACAGTTATGTGATGAAGTCGGAGCATGATTTATTTATTGATTGTCTTCCTTATGAGTGGCGGTCGGGGATGAGTGATGGTCTTTTCCTACCAATCTATCCCACTAGGAGCATGCGCGTAATACTTTGCTTTGATAACTTCTAGATTTTTGCAATAAGTATATGAGTTCTTTATGGCTAATGTTGAGTCCATGGATTATACGCACTCTCACCCTTCCACCTTTGCTAGCCTCTCTAATACCGCACACCTTTCGTCGGTATCATACACCCACCATATACCTTCCTCAAAACAGCCACCATACCTACCTATTATGGCATTTCCATAGCCATTCCGAGATATATTGCCATGCATCTTTCCACCGTTCTGTTATTATGACACACTCCATCATTGTCATATTGCATATCCCGGTACACCGTCGGAGGCATTCATATAGAGTCATATTTTGTTCTAAGTATCGAGTTGTAATTGTTGAGTTGTAAGAAAAATAAAAGTGTGATGATCATCATTTTTAGAGCATTGTCCCAAGTGAGGAAAGAATGATGGAGACTATGATTCCCCCATAAGTCGGGATGAGACTGTGGACAAAAAATAAAAGAGGCCAAAGAAGCCCAAGAAAAGAGAAAAAAAGAGGCCATAAAAAAGAGAAAAGGCCCAAATAAAAAAATTAGAGAAAAAGAGACAAGGGACAATGTTACTATGCTTTTACAACACTTATGCTTCAAAGTAGCACCATGATCTTCATGATAGAGAGTCTCTCGTTATGTCACTTTCATATACTAGTGGGAATTTTACATTATAGAACTTGACTTGTATATTCCAATGATGGGCTTCCTCAAAATGCCCTAGGTCTTCGTGAGCAAGCAAGTTGGATGCACACCCACTTAGTTTCTTTTGATGAGCTTTCATGTACTTATAGCTCTAGTGCATCCGTTGCATGGCAATCCCTACTCACTCACATTGATATCTATTGATGGGCATCTCCATAGCCCACTGATACGCCTAGTTGATGTGAGACTATCTTCCCCTCTTTTTGTCTTCTCCACAACCACCATTCTATTCCACCTATAGTGCTATATCCATGGCTCACGCTCATGTATTGCGTGAAGATTGAAAAAGTTTTGAAAAAGTTAGAGTATGAAACAATTGCTTGGCTTGTCCTCGGGGTTGTGCATGATTTAAATACTTTGTGTGGTGAAGATAGAGCATAGCCAGACTATATGATTTTGTAGGGATAACTTTCTTTGGCCATGTTATTTTGAGAAGACATAATTGCTTTGGTAGTATGCTTGAAGTATTATTATTTTTATGTCAATATAAACTTTTGTCTTGAATCTTTCGAATCTGAATATTCATATCACAATTAAGAAGATTTGCATTGAAATTATGCCAAGTAGCACTCCGCATCAAAAATTCTCTTTGTATCATTTACCTACTCGAGGATGAGCAGGAATTAAGCTTGGGAATGCCTGATACGTCTCCCACGTATCTATAATTTTTGATTGCTCCATGCTACATTATCTACTGTTTTGGACTATATTGGGCTTTATTTTACACTTTTATATTATTTTTTGGACTAACCTATTAACCGGAGGCACAGCCAAGAATTGCTGTTTTTGCCTATTTCAGTATTTCGGAGAAACAGAATATCAAACGGAGTCCAAACGGAATAAAACCTTCGGGAACGTGATTTTCTCACCGAACGTGATCCAGGAGACTTGGACCCTACTCCAAGGAGTCAAAGAGGCAGTCACGAGGGTGGGGGGCGCGCCCACCCCCCTAGGGCACGCCCCCTGCCTCGTGGGCCCCTCAGTGCTCCACCGACGTACTCCTTCCTCCTATATATACCTACGTACCCCCAAACGAACAGAAACGGAACCAAAAACCTAATACCACCGCCGCAACTTTCTGTATCCACGAGATCCCATCTTGGGGCCTATTCCGGAGCTCCACCGGAGAAGACCGTCATAATGGAGCCAAAAACCTAATTCCACCGCCGCAACTTTCTGTATCCACGAGATCCCATCTTTGGGCCTGTTCCCGAGCTCCGCCGGAGCGGGCCGTCATCACGGAGGGCATCTACATCATCATAGCCTCTCCGATGAAGTGTGAGTAGTTTACCTCAGACCTTGGGGTCCATAGTTATTAGCTAGATGGCTTCTTCTCTCTTTTTGGATCTCAATACAAAGTTCTCCCCCTCTCTCGTGGAGATCTATTCGATGTAATCTTCTTTTTGCGGTGTGTTTGTTGAGACCGATGAATTGTGGGTTTATGATCAAGTCTATCTATGAATAATATTTGAATCTTCTCTGAATTCTTTTATGTATGATTGGTTATCTTTGCAAGTCTCTTCGAATTATCCGTTTGGTTTGGCCAACTAGATTGGTAGTTCTTGCCATGGGAGAAGTGCTTAGCTTTGGGTTCGATCTTGCGGTGTCCTTTCCCAGTGACAGAAGGGGCAGCAAGGCACGTATTGCATCGTTGCCATTGAGGATAACAAGATGGGGTTTATTTCATATTGCTTGAATTTATCTCTCTACATCATGTCATCTTACTTAAAGCGTTACTCTGTTTTTAACTTAATACTCTAGATGCATGCTGGATAGCGGTCAATGAGTGGAGTAATAGTAGTAGATGCAGAATCGTTTCGGTCTACTTGTCACAGACGTGATGCCTATATACATGATAATGCCTAGATATTCTCATAACTATGCTCAATTCTGTCAATTGCTCAACAGTAATTTGTTCACCCACCGTAGAATACTTATGCTCTTGAGAGAATCCACTAGTGAAACCTATGGCCCCCGGGTCTATTCTCATCATAATAATCTCCATCACTTTAATCTTGCTTTGCTTTCTACTTTGCCTGTTACTTTTCACTTTGCATCTCTATACCAAAAATACCAAAAATATTATATCTATGAGATCTCACTCTCGTAAGTGACAGTGAAGGGATTGACAACCCCTAATCGCGTTGGTTACGAGTAGCTACCTTGGTTCTCAAAAACTGAGGGAAATACTTACGCTACTCTGCTGCATCATCCCTTCCTCTTCGGGGAAATCCAACGCAAGCTCAAGAGGTAGCAAGAAGTATTTCTTGCGCCGTTGCTGGGGAGTGTACGCAAAAAGTCAACATACCAAGTACCTGTCACAATCCCTATCTCTCGCATTACATTATTTGCCATTTGCCTCTCATTTTCCTCTCCCCCACTTCACCCTTGCCGTTTTATTCGCCCTCTCTTTCCCAATCCTCCCTCTCTTTTCCGTTTGCATTTTTCTCGCTTGCCTACCCGTGTGTTGGATTGCTTGTTTGTCGCGATGGCTCAAGATACTACCAAATTGTGTGACTTCACCAATACCAATAATAATGATTTCCTTAGCACTCTAATTGCTCCTCTTGCCAATACTGAATATTGTGAAATCAATACTGCTTTGTTGAATCTTGTTGTGAAAGATCAATTCACCGGCCTTCCTAGTGAAGATGTCGCTACTCATCTGAATAGCTTCGTTGATTTATGTGATATGCAAAAGAAAAAAGATGTCGATAATGATGTCGTTAAATTGAAGCTATTTCCTTTTTCGCTTAGGGATCGTGCTAAAGCTTGGTTTTCATCTTTGCCTAAAAATAGTATTGAGTCTTGGAACAAGTGCAAAGAGGCTTTTATCTCTAAGTATTTCCCTCCCGCTAAGATCATCTCTCTTAGAAACGATATTATGAATTTTAAGCAACTTGATCATGAACATGTTGCACCATCTTGGGAGAGAATGCAATTAATGATACGTAATTGCCCTACTCATGGTTTGAATTTGTGGATGATTATACAAAAAATTTATGTCGTGTTGAATTTTTCTTCTAGAAATCATTTAGATTCGGCCGCGGGAGGCACTTTTATGGAAATCACTTTAGGAGATTCTACTAAACTCCTAGATAATATTATGGTTAATTATTCTCAATGGCATACTGAAAGATCTTCTAATAAAAAGTGCATGCGATAGAAGAAATCAATGTTTTGAGTGGAAAGATGGATGAACTTATGAAATTATTTGCTACTAAGAGTGTTTCTTCTAATCCTAATGATATGCCTTTGTCTACTTTGATTGAGAATAACAATGAATCTATGGATGTGAATTTTGTTGGTAGGAATAATTTTGGTAACAGCGCTTATAGAGGGAATTTTAATCCTAGGCCATATCCTAGTAATCCTTCTAATAATTATGGGAATTCCTACAACAACTCTTATGGAAATTATAATAAGATGCCCTCTGAATTTGAGAATAGTGTTAAAGAGTTTATGAATTCACAAAAGAATTTTAATGCTTTGCTTGAAGAGAAATTGCTTGAAGTTGATGATTTGCCTAGGAACGTTGATAGAATTTCTCTTGAGGTTGATTCTTTAAAGCTTAGATCTATTCCTCCTCAGCATGATATCAATGAGTCTCTCAAAGCTATGAGAATTTCCATCGATGAGTGCAAGGAAAGAACGGCTAGGATGTGTGCTTCCAAAGATGCCTTTATTAAAGCGTGCTCTTCCAATTCCTATGAAAATCAAGATGAAGATCTAAAAGTTATTGATGTGTATCCTATTAAATATTTGTTTTGCAATATGAATCTTGATGAAACTGAATATGATCTTCCTTTACCTAGAAGGCGTTCTAAAAATTCAGAGTATTTAGATCTTTATGATGAAATTGATGAAAGTGGGATTGAAAGAAATAAAAATCTAGATGTTGCTAAACCCACTATATTGGATTTCAAGGAATTTAATTATGAAAGTTGCTCTTTAATTGATTGTATTTCCTTGTTGCAATCCATGCTAAATTCTCCACATGCTTATAGTCAAAAGAAAGCCTTCACCGAACATATTGTTGATGCCTTAATGCAATCTTATGAAGAAAAACTTGAGTTGAAAGTTTCTATCCCTAGAAAACTCTATGATGAGTGGGAACCAACTATTAAAATAAAAATTAAAAATCATGAGTTTTATGCTTTGTGTGATTTGGGTGCTAGTGTTTCCACTATCCCCAAAACTTTATGTGATTTGCTAGATTTCCGTGATTTTGATGATTGCTCTCTAAACTTGCATCATGCGGATTCTACTATTCAAAAACCTATGGGAAGGATTAATTATGTTCTTATTGTTGCAAATAGAAATTATGTGCCCGTAGATTTCATTGTTCTTGATATAGATTGCAATCCTTCTTGCCCTATTATTCTTGGTAGACCTTTCCATAGAACAGTTGGTGCGATTATTGATATGAAGGAAGGGAATATTAGATTTCAATTTCCATTAAAAAAGGGCATGGAACACTTTTCAAGAAAGAAAATAAATTTTCCATATGAAACTATCATGAGAGCCACTTATGGATTGCCTACCAAAGATGGCAATACCTAGATCTATCCTTGCTTTTATTCCTAGCTAGGGGCGTTAAACGATAGCGCTTGTTGGGAGGCTACCCAATTTTATTTTTATCCCTTGCTTTTTGCTCCTGTTTAGTAATAAATAATTTATTTAGCCTCTGTTTTGGTTTTTTTGTGTTTAATTAGTGTTTGTGCCAAGTAGAACCGTTGGGAAGACTTGGGGAAAGTCTTGTTGAACATGCTGTAAAAAACAGAAACTTTAGAGCTCACGAGAACTTCTGTCATTTTTATTTGGAAAGTTATATTTAGTTAATTCTTTTTTAAGATGATTAATATATAAATGCCTCACGTCCAGCAATTTATTTTAGAGTTTTTGGGTTCCAGAAGTTTGCGTTAGTTACAGATTACTACAGACTATTCTGTTTTTGACAGATTCTGTTTTCCGTTTGTTGTTTGCTTATTTTGATGAATCTATGGTTAGTAAAATAGTTTATAATCCATAGATAAGCTGGAATACAGTAGGTTTAACACCAATATAAATAAAGAATGAGTTCACTACAGTACCTTGAAGTGGTCTTTTGTTTTCTTTCTCTAACGGAGCTCACGAGATTTCTATTTGAGTTTTGTGTTGTGAAGTTTTCAAATTTTGGGTGAATTCTTTGGATGGATTATGGAACAAGAATTGGAAAGAGCCTAAGCTTGGGGATTCCCATGGCACCCCCAAGATAATCCAAGGACACCAAAAAGTCGATGCTTGGGGATGCCCCCGAAGGCATCCCCTCTTTCGTCCACTTCCATCGGTAATTTACTTGGAGCTATATTTTTATTCACCAACATGATATGTGTTTTGCTTGGAGCGTTTTGTATTATTTGTGTATTTGTGTTTTAGTGTGCCACAATCATCCTTGCTGTACACACCTTTTTAGAGAGCCATACATGAATTAGAATTTGATAGAATACTCTATGTGCTTCACTTATATCTTTCTGAGCTAAGTAGTTTTGCTCTATGTATCGAGTTGTAATTGTTGAGGTGTAAGAAAAATAAAAGTGTGATGATCATCATTTTTAGGGCATTGTCCCAAGTGAGGAAAGAATGATGGAGACTATGATTCCCCCATAAGTCGAGATGAGACTCCGGACAAAAAATAAAAGAGGCCAAAGAAGCCCTAAAAAGAGAAAAAAAGAGGCCATAAAAAAAGAGAAAAGGCCCAAATAAAAAAATGAGAGAAAAAGAGAGAAGGGACAATGTTACTATCCATTTACAACACTTGTGCTTCAAAGTAGCACCATGATCTTCATGATAGAGAGTCTCTCGTTATGTCACTTTCATATACTAGTGGGAATTTTACATTATAGAACTTGACTTGTATATTCCAATGATGGGCTTCCTCAAAATGCCCTAGGTCTTCGTGAGCAAGCAAGTTGGATGCACACCCACTTAGTTTCTTTTGATGATCTTTCATATACTTATAGCTCTAGTGCATCCGTTGCATGGCAATCCCTACTCAGTCACATTGATATCTATTGATGGGCATCTCCATAGCCCATTGATACGCCTAGTTGATGTGAGACTATCTTCCCCTCTTTTTGTCTTCTCCACAACCACCATTCTATTCCACCTATAGTGCTATATCCATGGCTCACGCTCATGTATTGCGGGAAGATTGAAAAAGTTTTGAAAAAGTTACAGTATGAAACAATTGCTTGGCTTGTCATCGGGGTTGTGCATGATTTAAATACTTTGTGTGGTGAAGGTAGAGCATAGCCAGACTATATGATTTTGTAGGGATAACTTTCTTTGGCCATGTTATTTTGAGAAGACATAATTGCTTTGTTAGTATGCTTGAAGTATTATTATTTTTATGTCAATATAAACTTTTGTCTTGAATCTTTCGAGTCTGAATATTCATATCACAATTAAGAAGATTTGCATTGAAATTATTCCAAGTAGCACTCCGCATCAAAAATTCTCTTTTTATCATTTACCTACTCGAGGACGAGCAGGAATTAAGCTTGGGAATGTCTGATACATCTCCAACGTATCTATAATTTTTGATTGCTCCATGCTACATTATCTACTATTTTTGACTATATTGGGCTTTATTTTCCACTTTTATATTATTTTTGGGACTAACCTATTAACCGGAGGCCCAGCCCAGAATTGCTATTTTTTTGTGCCTATTTCAGTATTTCGGAGAAACAGAATATCAAACGGAGTCCAAACGGAATAAAACCTTCGGGAACGTGATTTTCTCACCGAACGTGATCCATAGACTTGGACCCTACTCCAAGGAGTCAAAGAGGCGGTCACAAGGGTGGGGGGCGCGCCCACCCCCCTAGGGCGCGCCCCCTGCCTCATGGGCCCCTCGGTGCTCCACCGACGTACTCCTTCCTCCTATATATACCTACGTATCCCCAAACGAACAGAAATGGAGCCAAAAACCAAATTCCACCGCCGCAATTTTCTCTATCCACGAGATCCCATCTTGGGGCCTGTTCTGGAGCTCCGCCGAAGAGGGCCGTCATAACAGAGACAAAAACCTAATTTGTCGGATTTCGGGTTCCGGCAGACCCTTGAGGTTCGAACACTGGGGTGCGCGCGAAGATTTCGCCTCCTACCTTCCGACACCCCTCCGCCATGCTAGGATCAAGGCTATGAAAAGAATAGCACAAGGGACACAGGGTTTATGCTGGTTCGGGCCACCATTGTGGTGTAATACCCTACTCCAGTGCGTGGTGTGGTGGATTGCCTCTTGGGCTGATGATGATGGACAGTACAAGGAAGAACAGCCTCGCGAGGGTCTGTTCTTGGCTGGGGCGATGAACTGCTGGGGGGAGTTCAGCCACCTTTCTCTATCTCACTCTCTCTCTCTCTCTCTCTCTCTTTACCACCTCTCTACTTGTCGAGCCCTTGGAGGAAACTGAGCCGAACCGACTTGCTACGTGGGTGGCCGGTCCTATTTATAGTGGCCCTGGTCCTCTCCCCAAATATTGAGCGGGAAGGGAGCCAACAATGGCGGGCTAATTTGAAGGGGGACATCAAGTATCAACTATCCTGACAAAAGTAGTCTTCACCTACGCAAAGCTCTGGTGATGATGTTGTCTTGGGCTCCACGGTGACCTCCGTCTCGTAGTCCTCCTGGCCTTGGTCTCGTTGCACCGAAATGGCAACCTTTGCCTGATGCCTCGGTACTCCGCGGCTGCGCTTGCCCCCTTGGCACCAAAGAGGAAAGGAGGACGCTGCGCGGGCTAGCACCCGCCAGGCACCCTGAGTCGTCATGGCTTGTGTCACGGGCACCTCGCGAGGTACCCCGCCTTGATCTCTCCGCCTCCTCATGAGCCAGCCTGACGAGGCCGCACCTGAGGAAGCTCCGTGCCGTCCGCCCCACGCGGCTTGGCCCCTCGCGAGGGTCTTGAGTTTGTGTTGGTGAAGATGGGCCGTGCTGGGCCCCCCTTTGAGCCACGCCGCAGGCCGCAGGCAGGCAAGTCTGGGGACCCTCGTTCCCAGAACACCGATAGTAGCCCCCGGGCCCAAGGCGCGCCTGGACTTGGCCGTGCAGGGAGGCGGAAGGGCAAGAGTGAAGCGCCGCGGGCCCTAACAGCCTGCAGCCTTGCGCGCTGTGTGGCAGTTGATTGGACGTGGGCGCCTTAGCAGCCGCACGAGTTGATAAGGGGTGGCGTCCGCCTAGGCCCTTCTTCTTGCTTCCCCTGGTTGCTGTTCAGATCCCCTTTCCTGTGCTTCTCCTTCCTTCCTCCGAAATCTCCAGATCTGCCCTGACCGTGCGACCCAGGAAGCCATGGCGCCTCGTCAGCCCCCGGCCGCAGCTTGGTACTCATCTGCCCTGGACCCGCCGAACGTGTCGGAGGCGGGCCTTGCCCGATTGCGCCGGATAGCGACGGCGCGAGGCATCGACGGGGCGAAGGTGTTCAAGGCCGGCTCCGCCACCCCTGAGGGTCAGAGGAGCACCTTCTATCCACTCTTCGTAAGTGCCATTGTTGCTGGCCTGGTGCCTCCCTTCTCCGAGTTCTTCTTCTCTGTCCTCCGCCATTACAAGCTGCAGGCTCTGCATCTCCATCCCAACTCCGTCCTTCTCCTCGCGATATTTGCTTATTATTGCGAGGCCCACGTTGGGGTGCAGCCCTCAGTGGCCTTGCTGCGCCACTACTTCTCCCTACGGACCTCTCGCGGTCCTGCTTCCGTGTGCTCGAGCTTCGTTGCGTACGGTGGCGCCATTGCCATCTCGAACTCTGGGAAGAGGATTGAGGGCTTCAGGAGCAAGTGGGTCTTGGTGGACGCTGAGCGCATCCACCCTCGGCTGATCTTGCCCACCGAGCAGCCCACGAGCTCCAGCAACTGGGGTTGAGCGGAGCTCACGGATCCCCGTGCGAAGATGGTGTTGGAGAAGATGGACGCGGATTTGAGGCCGGCCGACATGGCGGCGGCGAAGCTGACCGGCGCGTCGTTGCTGAGGGAGTTCCTGGAGCACCAGCTGGCTCCGCTTCGGTAGTACTCGCTTCCAATGTGGAGGCCCCGTCCGAGCCTCGTGGCCTAGGCCGACGGAGACTTGGCTGCGGTTCTCCAATTTCTGGTCGGGGGCAATGTGGCAAGGTTGGAGGGCGCTCCTACGCCCTTGTTCCTCCGCGACGACTGGGAGCGGGTAGTAAAGTCCATGCCCATCTTGAATGGGGAAGGGCCCGTGCCCCTGGAGGCTCCCGAGGGACCGGTGAACGTGCCCTCCGGCGACTCCAGCAAAGAGGAAGAAGGAGGGGAGCGCGGAAAAGGGCCTGACTCCGAGGCGACTGACGGAGAGTCGAGGGCTCCCCTCCCCCAGCACAGGTCCCGCGTTCTCCGCCTCTCTCCGAACGACGACGACGAGGATGACGACGAAGACGATGACGAGCAGGACAGCGGGAGCTCGCCCCCAATCCCGAAGAAGGACAGGACCGGGCTGATCTCCCGCGGGTCTCCCCCGGCCCCGGGGCGATCCGCAGACGCACCTTCCGCCTCCAAGCTTAGCCGAGATTGACCCTTCCAACCAGCTTTCGGGCTTCAAATTTGGCCGGAGGCCGCTTGAGCTCACTGGCGACGACCCGTAAGCATTCGATTCTCATCTTTATCTCTTGCTCTGCTTCTGAGGCTTGACGTCCGCGTCTTGGGATAGGTTGGCGCCCGCAGCAAAGAAGTCAAAGGGGGCTCCTGAGGTTCCGTTCGTGACAGCGCCCCTGAAGGAAGGTGACCGCGACGCAAAAGCTTCTTCCGCCCAGTCATCCTCGCGGGGCTTGACCGAGCCAGCTGGGGCGAGCTCATCCCCCACGGCCCAAGTGGCTCCCGAGGTGCTCCCATCTGCCGCCGCTACTACAGGTGTCGGGGCGCGGCAGACTCCGCCTCAGGATGCTGCGGCCGTGCCACCGCCTTCTCCTCCTACTCCACCGGCTGCTATCTCCCCGGCTCCTTCCGCCGTTCCGGACCGCGCTGTTGCTGAGCTGGACAGGTTGTGGCAGGATCTTCTCGGTGCCGACCCTCACCTGGTGGCCGGGCACTTGGAGCTGGTTTCTGGGTGGGTTCGCTCCGACGCTTCGATTCGGGCGGTGCTGGCCCAGGCCACGACGGCATGCGACGAGGAGAAGCAGGCCGTCCTTGAGGCGAAGGCTGCTCGCGATGCAGCCCTGGGAAAGGTGGTCGATGTCCGTGGTCGCTGCAAGGTGCTGGAGGACGAGCTGCAAGGCATGCGGGATCAGCTTGTGAAAGAGGTTCGCCTTCGCCAAGAGCAGGAAGAAGGCGTGAAGGCTCGCGAGGCGGCCGTCGAGGGCCGGGAGGCCAAGCTCAAGAAACGCCGCGACCGCCTAGGCACGCTGGAGCAGGAATTGGGGGCGAGGAAGGCCGAGCTGGACGGCAAGGCCCTAGTCCTCGCCAAAGACCGCGCGGCCTTCACGGAGCTGGAGGCGAAGGCTCACTCCTCGCTGAGGATGCTTTACGACAGCGGCCTAGAGAGCCCGCTGGCCGGCGCCGAGGACGGCCCTGCCAACCTGCTTCCCTTCTTGGTCCACGCTCTTGAAGATGTCGCCCTTGGCCTCGTCCCCACGGCCGAGGCCATAGCGTGTACTGTCTTCTGCTGCACTAATGCGGGTTCTCACCCACATCCACCTTCGCGATCCCGGGTTCAACCTTGACAGCCTGCTGGAGCCCATGAGCGGCAAGCGTGCGGCGGCTGCTGCCGAGGCCGTGAAGGGTCGCGCAGAGGCTCTGCTGGGGAAGTTCCGGGCCTTCAGCACCAAGCCGGAGCAAGGCGCTGTCGACCCCGCTGCTCCTTGAGGCGAACCCACGCCGCGCTGCTCCCCCGCCGCCAAGTGACTCCATCACAGCTCGTGTCCTGCTTTTGATTCCTGCACATGTGTCATGCCTCGGGGAGGCACTTAAACTTGCGCCTGATATTGGGATAATAGTGTGGACTGTAATATTTGCTTTCGAATTCCTTTGAAATTTGTGCTTTTCCTTCCTACTTGCTTATGTTCTACGCCGGCAGAGCCCGGCCCCGCGCGTACCTCACCCAGCAGTAGCCCCAACCAGAAACCAGGACGGGACCAAGGAGTGAGGGGCTATGTGACAAGTTAGGCTCCTGAGTCGTGATGCTCAGGAGTCCCCCTTGGCGCACGAACAGCAAGTAGGGAGGTGTGATGTGGGTGGATCCACCGTTCTACGTCTGCAGAGCCCGGCCACGCGCGTACCTCACCCAGCAATAGCCCCGACCGGAAACCAGGACGGGACCAAAGGAGTGAGGGGCTACGTGACCAGTTAGGCTCCTGAGTCGCGATGCTCAGGAGTCCCCCTTGGCGCTCAAACGGCCTTCATACCTTGGCTCCACTCGGGGAGAGGCGCGCGACGAACCAGGCCCGTGGGGACCTGGCCGGGCGGCGTGCGTCTGGGTGTGACCCTGGCGCAGCCCCCGTGCCCAGCCCCCTCGCGCGGCACTCCCGAGGGGAGGCATTGCGATCAGGCTAGACACTGAGCACTGGGCTCCCTGAGGTTGATGCGGCCCGGGGGCCACCCTCAATTGTTTATCACCAGCGCGGAGCATAGCACTTCCGTATGAGTACGGGCATAGCCGCTCCTCGGTAGTGTCGTCAGCCAGCACGGAGCATGGTGCTTCCACTGGTGCGTGGGAGGGGGGGCCCTCCGGGAGGAGCCCCCGGGGCGTGTACAGCCCCGCCCTGACACGTGGCTGGCACGGTAGGGCCTGGTGAGGTGTATCTGGGCACCCGTGAGCCAGCGCGGGACTCATGGGGCCCTACCTCTAGGCGGGTTGCGCCTGGCACTGGGCCTTATCTTGTGTTGTGCCCCTGCAAGTTCGGTTAGATGCCTGCACTCTACGTCCTCGGGTCCCGGCCCTCGAGCTGGTCTCAGCCGTCGCTGGTATGCCAGGTCGCGATGCCGTGGTCAAGGCCAGAGGGTGAGGGCTAGAAAGCCAGTAAGAGCCCTGAGTCATGATGCTCAGGTACCCCCCCTTTAATGTGCAAGTGGTCAACATGAAGAAGAGGAGGCGCCGCGGACCGGCATCAAATAATCAAGCATGGCAGTTCTAACGCATAACCGGGAATGAACGCAAACAGGGTACATGCCGCTGAGCCTAGCCCGAGCGGCATGGGGACCACGCAGCCCGAGGGGCGCCCCCAACAAGGTAAGCTAACGACGCGAAATAAAAGGGATACACACCACAGGGACGGACCCACGCGGCCTGGGAATAATGCAGCCCTGGGGGCGCTCCCAGCTGGAAGCGAAACTTGAAAGGTGTCACCTGATGACGCTAAAGACGAAGGGGTGTTGGTGTAGCCGGCTCGATGGGCTGCGGAAGCCGATCCTCACGAGCCCCCAGGCCCAGGGGCCTCAGGAGGCTCCGGAGGCGCTGGCGGTTCCTCGCGGGCCATCTCCATCTTCGCCAGGGCTACGGAGCACCTGGCCTCTTGCGCCTCCGTGATGCCCCTCATGAGGCGCTGGTACGCGTCAGCCGCGCTCGGCAAGCCGTAAGGCATGTGAACGTAGCTGTGGGGTGGACCTCCGCAGGGCCCCACTCGCGAGGGCCAGAGGCGCTCCAGGGAGGCAACTCAGTTGAGCCCTGGTACGTCGATGCAGACGCGCAGCCCGCCGTCCTCGCCTAGATGGGGAGCCACCGCTGGTAGGCGGCGGGCGCCTCTCATGACTCTGGACTCCTGTAGCTCCTGAATGGCCTTGCTGACGAACTCCTGTGGGTCTGGATCTCCTTGCCTTGCTCCTTCTTGAGGGAAACGTGCTCTGAAACACGCCTCCATGTGGTGCCCCAGTGCCTCCCTCGTGACCCTTGCTAGGTCGGTGGCCCTCCAGGGGAGAGCCCCCGAGCCCTGCCTGAGGAGGGCGCCGGGCGCACTTTCCTATGCGACGGAAGGAGGTTCCCCTTGGGCAGGCACGGGCCCAGAGGGGCCTATCTCCTGAGGGGCCAGGCCGGATGATGTCTTCTTCTTCTTGGGGGGCGGCCTCGGGAAGCCTCCTGCTTCCGCGATCCGGGTCCTCCAGTGATGCGGCCTGAAAGGCTCGCTCCAGGGAAGACACTGCGTCCTTCTCTTCACAAGGCACCGTGATGACTCCGCCGCTTCCTAGCATCTTGAGGACGTTGTAGCCGTGATGAGTTACGACCATGAACTTGGCCAGCGCCGGGTACCCGAGGATGGCATTGTATGGCAGGCGGATGTGAGCGACGTCGAAGTCGATGAGCTCGGTGCGGTAGTTGTCGTGTGCCCCGAAGGTGGCGGGGAGGCGGACCTGCCCGATCGGGACCGTGGAGCCGTCGGTGATACCGGAGAAGGGCTTGGTTGGCTGAAGCTGGCTGTAGGGCACTTGCAGGTTGTTGAACGTCTCTACGGACAGGACGTTGAGCCCTTCCCCACCAATGATGAGGGTCTTGGTGACCACCACATTGCTGATGATTGGGGAACAAAGCATCGGGAGGACTCCGGCTGTAGCCGCACACTTGAGTTAATCTGCTGAGCTGAAGGTGATGGCACACGCAGACCACCTGAGAGGGCGCGTGGCTTCGAGCCTGGGGAGGGCTGCATTCACTTCACGGGCGAACTGCTTAAAGATGCATTGAGAGGTTGGGGCCTGAGCTCCGCCCAGGATGCAGGTGATCGCGCGAGGCTCCTGGAAGCCCCCAGCCTCCTCGTCCTGGTGGCGGTCCTCGTTCCTCCTCGGCTGCGGCGGCAGTGGTGGGAGGTCTGTGTTGCCTTGCGGGCGATCCTCGCGAGGCTGATCCCTCCAGCCTCCCTCGCGAGGTGGGTCTTGCCAGCGATCCTCACGAGGTTGGTCACGCCACCCCTGGTGCAGGCCACGGTCTTCCCAGCGCCCTGCGTTCCTTCCTCCTCCTCGGCCGTATCCCCGGTGACCACGGTCAGGGCGACGGCCGATCCTTCCTTCACGCACGGCTCGGAGTTCTTGGCATTCGTTGGTGCTGTGGGTGTGGAGGTCGTGGTACACGCAGTACCGGCTGCCCTTGGGAGGTTCGGGTTGATCTCTGCACCGCTTGGTGTCTGGTTCTGCCGCGAGCACGGCAGCCCCCTTGCGCTTCACTTCCTTGGCCTTGAGCTTCTTCTCTTCTGGGTCTGCGGCAGGCAGCTCAAGGAGGGAGAGACGCCCTTCCTCAGCCCTGGCGCACTTGTTCGCCAAGTTGAACAGCTCCAAAGAAGTGCACAGGTCTTCATGCATCGCCAGCTCCTCCTTCATCTTGACGTTGCGCACGCCGTCGGAGAAGGCTGAGATGATGGCCTCTTCAGTCACCTTGGGAATCTTGAGGCGTGCGTTGTTGAAGCGTTGGATGTACTTCTATAGGGTCTACCCGGGTTGTTGCTTGATGCGGCGCATGTCGCTCACGGCGGGTGGCCGGTCGCGAGTACCTTGGAAGTTGGCGATGAAGCGGGTGCGCATCTCTTCCTAGGAGGAGATTGTGCCTGGAGCCAGGTTCAGGAGCCAGGTGCGGGCCCCGTCCTTGAGCACCATGGGAAACCAGTTCGCCATGACCTTCTCGTCTCCGTTGGCAGCTTCGATGCCCAGCTCATAGAGCTGGAGGAACTCCGCAGGGTCGGCCGTGCCGTCGTAGCGAGGAGGCAGGTCCGGCTTGAACTTGCCCGGCCACGCGACGCTGCGTAGTTCGGTGGTGTAGGCGCGGTAGCCTGCCGTGGCCACGGGAGGCCTTGGGTGATGGAGAGCCTGGTCCTGCACGTCCCCACGCGCCGGAGCAGGAGGATGGTCGCGACGTGCTGGGTCAGGGAGTGCCCGGACAGCTTCTGGCGGGCGAGGGACTTCTTGGCAGCTCTGCTCTTGCCGCGCTGGCACCTGACGGAGCGGGTTCCTCCCAGGGGCCACGCGTCTTGGAGCCATGGCATCTTCTTAAGGGGGAGGCGTCCGGGGCGCTGCCGGAGCATCGTCCACCGCGCGGGGCAGGGTGCGGTGCAGCGGAGCGGACGGCGCGGTGGAGCCCCCTGCGGCGCGGATGAGTTCGGCGACGTGGTCGAGCCATTCTTCGTAGACATTGTCGACGGGACAGTAGCGCAGGAGCTCGTTTGCCGCGATGAGTGCAGCCCGAGCCTTCATGGGCGCGTGAAGCGCGCGGGACGAAGATCTAGCCGAGGCGAGTGAGGGAGTCGCGGTGCGGCTGTCTTGGCGCACGGATGGATGCTGAGACGATGCTTGCTGCTCGTCCCCCGTCGGGCCGGTGGCGGCGTTGACGGCGGGCGGCGGGGAACGGCGAGGACGCCCGCCGACAGGGGCTGTCTGGGCGACGCGGGAAGCGAGGGCGGCCCAGCGCTCCGCGCGGGCCCGACGTGCGTCAGACATGAGTGTGATGGTCGGAGGAGAGCGGAGCGGTGGAAGACGAATTCCGGCGCACCCCTACCGGGCGCACCAAATGTCGGATTTCGGGTTCCGACAGACCCTTGAGGTTCGAACACTGGGGTGCGCACGGAGATTTCGCCTCCAACCTACCGGCACCCCTCCGCCACGCTAGGATCAAGGCTATGAAAAGAACAGCACAAGGGACACAGGGTTTATACTGGTTCGGGCCACCGTTGTGGTGTAATACCTTACTCGAGTGTGTGGTGTGGTGGATTGCCTCTTGGGCTGATGATGATGGACAGTACAAGGAAGAACAGCCTCGCGAGAGTCTATTCTTGGCTGGGGCGATGAACTGCTAGGAGGAGTTCAGCCACATTTCTCTACCTCACTCT
The DNA here is from genome assembly GCF_002162155.2 of Triticum dicoccoides. Taxonomy (NCBI): domain Eukaryota; kingdom Viridiplantae; phylum Streptophyta; class Magnoliopsida; order Poales; family Poaceae; genus Triticum; species Triticum dicoccoides. The sequence continues at coordinate 567,282,972 of NC_041386.1, forward strand.
CTCTCTCTTTACCACCTCTCTACTTGTCGAGCCCTTGGAGGAAACTTAGGCGAACCGACCCCGTGCTATGTGGGTGGCCGGTCCTATTTATAGTGGCCCTGGTCCTCTCCCCAAATATTGAGCGGGAAGGGAGCCAACAATGGTGGGCTAATTTGAAGGGGGACAGCAAGTATCAACTATCCTGACAAAAGTAGTCTTCGCCTGCGCAAAGCTCTCGTGATGACGCCGTCTTGGGCTCCACGGTGACCTCCATCTCGTAGTCCTCCAGGCCTTGGTCTCGTTGCACCGAAATGGCAACCTTTGCCTGATTCCTCGGTACTCCGCGGCTGCGCTTGCCCCCTTTGCACCAAAGAGGAAAGGAGGACGCTGCGTGGGCTGGCACCCGCCTGGCACCCTGAGTCGTCATGGCTTGCGTCACGGGCACCTCGCGAGGTACCCCGCCTAGATCTCTCCGCCTCCTCGTGAGCCATCCTGACGAGGCCGCGCCTGAGGAAGCTCCATGCCATCCTCCCCGTGAGGCTTGGGCCCTCGCGAGGGTCTTGAGTTTGTGTTGGTGAAGATGGGCCGTGCTAGGCCCCCCTTTGAGCCATGCCGTAGGCCGCAGGCAGGCAAGTCTAGGGACCCCCGTTCCCAGAACCCCGACATAATTCCACCGCCGCAACTTTCTGTATCCAGGAGATCCCATCTTGGGGCCTGTTCCGGAGCTCCGCCGGAGAGGGCCGTCATCACGGAGGGCTTCTACATCATCATAGCCTCTCCGATGCAGTGTGAGTAGTTTACCTCAGACCTTCGGGTCCATAGTTATTATCTAGATGGCTTATTCTCTCTTTTTGGATCTCAATACAAAGTTCTCCCCCTCTTTCGTGGAGATCTATTCGATGTAATCTTCTTTTTGCGGTGTGTTTGTTGAGATCGACGAATTCTGGGTTTATGATCAAGTCTATCTATGAATAATATTTGAATCTTCTCTGAATTCTTTTATGTATGATTGGTTATCTTTGCAAGTCTCTTCGAATTATCCGTTTGGTTTGGCCAACTAGATTGGTAGTTCTTGCCATGGGAGAAGTGCTTAGCTTTGGGTTCGATCTTGCGGTGTCCTTTCCCAGTGACAGAAGGGGCAGCAAGACACGTATTGCATTGTTGCCATCGAGGATAACAAGATGGGGTTTATTTCATATTGCATGAATTTATCTCTCTACATCATGTCATCTTGCTTAAAGTGTTACTCTGTTTTTAACTTAATACTCTAGATGCATGTTGGATAGCGGGCGATGAGTGGAGTAATAGTAGTAGATACAGAATCATTTCGGTCTACTTGTCACGGACGTGATGCCTATATACATGATCATGCCTAGATATTCTCATAACTATGCTCAATTCTGTCAATTTCTCAATAGTAATTTGTTCACCCACCGTAGAATACTTATGCTCTTGAGAGAAGCCACTACTGAAACCTATGGCCCCCGGGTCTATTCTCATCATATTAATCTCCATCACTTTAATCTTGCTTTGCTTTCTACTTTGCCTTTTACTTTTCACTTTGCATCTCTATACCAAAAATACCAAAAATATTATATCTATCAGATCTCACTCTCGTAAGTGACCGTGAAGGGATTGACAACCCTAATCGCGTTGGTTGCGAGTAGCTACCTTGGTTCTCAAAAACTGAGGGAAATACTTACGCTACTCTGCTGCATCTTCCCTTCCTCTTCGGGGAAATCCAACGCAAGCTCAAGAGGTAGCAAGAAGAATTCCTGGCGCCGTTGCCGGGGAGTCTACGCAAAAAGTCAACATACTAAGTACCCGTCACAATCCCTATCTCTCGCATTACATTATTTGCCATTTGCCTCTCGTTTTCCTCTCCCCCACATCACCATTGTCGTTTTATTTGCCCTCTCTTTCCCAATCCTCCCTCTCTTTTCCGTTTTCCTTTTTCTCGCTTGCCTGCCCGTGTGTTGGATTGCTTGTTTGTCGCGATGGCTCAAGATACTACCAAATTGTGTGACTTCACCAATGCCAATAATAATGATTTACTTAGCACTCCGATTGCTCCTCTTGCCAATACTTAATGTTGTGAAATCAATACTACTTTGTTGAATCTTGTTATGAAAGATCAATTCGCCGGCCTTCCTAGTGAAGATGCCGCTACTCATCTGAATAGCTTCATTGATTTATGTGATATGCAAAAGAAAAAAGATGTCGATAATGATGTTGTTAAATTGAAGCTATTTCCTTTTTCACTTACAGATCGTGCTAAAGCTTGGTTTTCGTATTTGCCTAAAAGTAGTATTGATTCTTGGAACAAGTACAAAGATGCTTTTATCTCTAAGTATTTCCCTCCCGCTAAGATCATCTCTCTTAGGAACGATATTATGAATTTTAAGCAACTTGATCATGAACATGTTGCAAAAGCTTGGGAGAGAATGAAATTAATGATATGTAATTTCCCTACTCATGGTTTGAATTTGTGGATGATTATACAAAAAATTTATGCCGGATTGAATTTTGCTTCTAGAAATCTTTTAGATTCGGCCACGGGAGGCACTTTTATGGAAATCACCTTAGGAGATGCTACTAAACTCCTAGATAATATTATGGTTAATTATTCTCAATGGCATACTGAATGATCTTCTAATAAAAAAGTGCATGCGATAGAAGAAATCAATGTTTTGAGTGGAAAGATGGATGAACTTATGAAATTATTTGCTACTAAGAGTGTTTCTTCTGATCCTAATGATATGCCTTTGTCTACTTTGATTGAGAATAACAATGAATCTATGGATGTGAATTTTGTTGGTAGGTATAATTTTGGTAACATCGCTTATAGAGGGAATTTTAATCCTAGGCCATATCCTAGTAATCCTTCTAATAATTATGGGAATTCCTACAACAACTCTTATGGAAATTATAATAAGATGCCCTCTGAATTTGAGAATAGTGTTAAAGAGTTTATGAATTCACAAAAGAATTTTAATGCTTTGCTTGAAGAGAAATTGCTTAAAGTTGATGGTTTGGCTAGGACAGTTGATAGAATTTCTCTTGAGGTTGATTCTTTAAAGCTTAGATCTATTCCTCCTAAGCATGATATCAATGAGTCTCTCAAAGCTATGAGAATTTCCATTGATGAGTGCAAGGAAAGAACCGCTAGGATGCGTGCTTCCAAAGATGCCTTTATTAAAGCGTGCTCTTCCAATTCATATGAAAATCAAGATGAAGATCTAAAAGTTATTGATGTGTTTCCTATTAAATCTTTGTTTTGCAATATGAATCTTGATGAAACTGAATATGATCTTCCTTTACCTAGAAGGCGTTCTAAAAATTTAGAGTATTTAGATCTTTATGATGAAATTGATGAAAGTGGGATTGAAAGAAATAAAAATCTAGATGTTGCTAAACCAACTATATTGGATTTCAAGGAATTTAATTATGAAAGTTGCTCTTTAATTGATTGTATTTCCTTGTTGCAATCCGTGCTAAATTCTCCACATGCTTATAGTCAAAAGAAAGCCTTCACTGAACATATTGTTGATGCCTTTATGCAATCTTATGAAGAAAAACTTGAGTTGAAAGTTTCTATCCCTAGAAAACTCTATGATGAGTGGGAACCAACTATTAAAATTAAAATTAAAAATCATGAGTTTTATGCTTTGTGTGATTTCGGTGCTAGTGTTTCCACTATCCCCAAAACTTTGTGTGATTTGCTAGATTTCCGCGATTTTGATGATTCCTCCCTAAACTTGCATCTTGCGGATTCTACTATTAAGAAACCTATGGGAAGGATTAATGATGTTCTTATTGTTGCAAATAGAAATTATGTGCCCGTCGATTTCATTGTTCTTGATATAGATTGCAATCCTTCTTGCCCTATTATTCTTGGTAGACCTTTCCATAGAACGGTTGGTGCGATTATTGATATGAAGGAAGGGAATATTAGATTTCAATTTCCATTAAAAAAGGGAACGGAACACTTTTCAAGAAAGAAAATAAAATTTCCATATGAAACTATCATGAGAGCCACTTATGGATTGCCTACCAAAGATGGCAATACCTAGATCTATCCTCGCTTTTATTCCTAGCTAGGGGCGTTAAACGATAGCGCTTGTTGGGAGGCAACCCAATTTTATTTTTATTCCTTGCTTTTTGAACCTGTTTAGTAATAAATAATTGATTTAGCCTCTGTTTTGGTTGTTTTTTTGTGTTTAATTAGTGTTTGTGCCAAGTAGAACCGTTGGGAAGACTTGGGGAAAGTCTTGTTGAACATGTTGTAAAAAACAGAAACTTTAGCGCTCACGAGAACTGCTGTCATTTTTATTTGGAAAGTGTTATTTAGTTAGTTATTTTTGAAGATGATTAATAGATAAATTCCTCACGTCCAGAAATTTATTTTAGAATTTTTGGGGTTCCAGAAGTTTGCATTAGTTACAGATTACTACAGACTGTTCTGTTTTTGATAGATTCTGTTTTTCGTGTGTTGTTTGCTTATTTTGATGAATCTATGGTTAGTAAAATATTTTATAATCCATAGAGAAGTTGGAATACAGTAGGATTAACACCAATATAAGTAAAGAATGAGTTCATTACAGTACCTTGAAGTGGTCTTTTGTTTTCTTTCTCTAACGGAGCTCACGAGATTTCTATTTGAGTTTTGTGTTGTGAAGTTTTCAAGTTTTGGGTGAATTCTTTTGATGGACTATGGAACAAGGAGTGGCAAGAGCCTAAGATTGGGGATGCCCATGGCACCCCCAAGATAATCCAAGGACACCAAAAAGTCGAAGCTTGGGTAGGCCCAGGAAGGCATCCCCTCTTTCGACCACTTCCATCGGTAATTTACTTGGAGCTATATTTTTATTCACCAACATGATATGTGTTTTGCTTGGAGCGTCTTGTATTATTTGTGTATTTGTGTTTTAGTGTGCCACAATCATCCTTGCTGTACACACCTTTTGATAGAGCCATACATGAATTAGAATTTGATAGAATACTCTATGTGCTTCACTTATATCTTTTTGAGCTAAGTAGGTTTGCTCTATGTGCTTCACTTATATCTTTTGAGAGTTATAATTTTGCTCTATGTGCTTCACTTAGATCTTTTAGAGCAAGGTGGTGGATTTGTTTTAAAGAAACTATTTATCTCTCATGCTTCACTTAAATTATTTTGAGAGTCTTAATAGCATGGTAATTTGCTTAATAATAACATGCTTGGTATTCAAGATTTGTGAAACTTTCTTTTGAGTGTGTTGAATACTAAGAAAAGATAGAAGCATGATAATTGTTTTGAGATATGGAGGTGATAATATTAGAGTCATGCTAGTTGAGTAGTTGTGAATTTAAAGAATACGTGTGTTAAAGTTTGTGATTCCCGTAGCATGCACGTTTGGTGAACCGTTATGTGATGAAGTCGGAGCATGCTTTATTTATTGATTGTCTTCCTTATGAGTGGCAGTCGGGGACGAGCGATGGTATTTTCCTTCCAATCTATCCCCCTAGGAGCATGCGCGTAATACTTTGCTTTGATAACTTCTAGATTTTTGCAATAAGTATATGAGTTCTTTATGACTAATATTGAGTCCATGGATTATATGCACTCTCACCCTTCCACCTTTGCTAGCCTCTCTAATACCGCACACCTTTTGCCGGTATCATACACCCACCATATACCTTCCTCAAAACAGCCACCGTACGTACCTATTATGGCATTTCCATGGCCATTCCGAGATATATTTCCATGCAACTTTCCACCGTTCCGTTATTATGATACACTCCATCATTGTCATATTGCATATCCCGGTACACCGCCGGAGGCATTCTTATAGAGTCATATTTTGTTCTAAGTATCGAGTTGTAATTGTTGAGTTATAAGAAAAATAAAAGTGTGATGATCATCATTTTTAGAGCATTGTCCCAAGTGAGGAAAGAATGATGGAGACTATGATTCCCCCATAAGTCGGGATGAGACTCCGGACAAAAAATAAAAGAGGCCAAAGAAGCCCAAAAAAAGAGAAAAAAAGAGGCCATAAAAAAAGAGAAAAGGCCCAAATAAAAAAATGAGAGAAAAAGAGAGGAGGGACAATGTTACTATCCTTTTACAACACTTGTGCTTCAAAGTAGCACCATGATCTTCATGATAGAGAGTCTCTCATTATGTCACTTTCATATACTAGTGGGAATTTTACATTATAGAACTTGACTTGTATATTCCAATGATGGGCTTCCTCAAAATGCCCTAGGTCTTCGTGAGCAAGCAAGTTGGATGCACACCCACTTAGTTTCTTTTGATGAGCTTTCATATACTTATAGCTCTAGTGCATCTGTTGCATGGCAATCCCTACTCACTCACATTGATATCTATTGATGGGCATCTCCATAGCCCATTGATACGCCTAATTGATGTGAGACTATCTTCCCCTCTTTTTGTCTTCTCCACAACCACCATTCTATTCCACCTATAGTGTTATATCCATGGCTCACACTCATGTATTGCATGAAGATTGAAAAAGTTTTGAAAAAGTTACAGTATGAAACAATTGCTTGGCTTGTCATCAGGGTTGTGCATGATTTAAATACTTTGTGTGGTGAAGATAGAGCATATCCAAACTATATGATTTTGTAGGGATAACTTTCTTTGGCCATGTTATTTTGAGAAGACATAATTGCTTTGTTAGTATGCTTGAAGTATTATTATTTTTATGTCAATATAAACTCTTGTCTTGAATCTTTCGAGTCTGAATATTCATATCACAATTAAGAAGATTTTCATTGAAATTATTCCAAGTAGCACTCCGCATCAAAAATTCTCTTTTTATCATTTACCTACTCGAGGACGAGCAGGAATTAAGCTTGGGAATGCCTGATACGTCTCCAACGTATCTATAATTTTTGATTGCTCCATGCTACATTATCTACTGTTTTGGACTATACTGGGCTTTATTTTCCACTTTTATATTATTTTTGGGACTAACCTATTAACCGGAGGCCCAGCCCAGAATTGTTGTTTTTTGCCTATTTCAGTATTTCGGAGAAACAGAATATCAAACGGAGTCCAAATGGAATAAAACCTTCGGGAACGTGATTTTCTCACCGAACGTGATCCAGGAGACTTGGACCCTACTCCATGGAGTCAAAGAGGCGGTCACGAGGGTGGGGGGCGCGCCCCCTGCCTCGTGGGCCCCTCAGTGCTCCACTGACGTACTCCTTCCTCCTATATATACCTACGTACCCCCAAACAAACAGAAACGGAGCCAAAAACCTAATTCCACCGCCGCAACTTTCTGTATCCACGAGATCCCATCTTGGGGACTGTTCTGAAGCTCTGCCGGAGAGGGCCGTCATAACGGAGCCAAAAACCTAATTCCACCGCCGCAACTTTCTGTATCCACGAGATCCCATCTTGGGGCCTGTTCCGGAGCTCCGCCGGAGAGGGCCATCATCACGGAGGGCTTCTACATCATCATAGCCTCTCCGATGAAGTGTGAGTAGTTTACCTCAGACCTTCGGATCCATAGTTATTAGCTAGATGGATTCTTCTCTCTTTTTGGATCTCAATACAAAGTTCTCCCCCTCTTTCGTGGAGATCTATTCGATGTAATCTTCTTTTTGCGGTGTGTTTGTTAAGACCGATGAATTGTGGGTTTATGATCAAGTCTATCTATGAATAATATTTGAATCTTCTCTGAATTCTTTTATGTATGATTGGTTATCTTTGCAAGTCTCTTCGAATTATCCGTTTGGTTTGGCCAACTAGATTGGTAGTTCTTGCCATGGGAGAAGTGCTTAGCTTTGGGTTCGACCTTGCGGTGTCCTATCCAGTGACAGAAGGGGCAGCAAGGCACGTATTGCATCATTGCCATCGAGGATAACAAGATGGGGTTTATTTCATATTGCATGAATTTATCTCTCTGCATCATGTCATCTTGCTTAAAGTGTTACTCTGTTTTTAACATAATACTCTAGATGCATGTTGGATAGCGGGCGATGAGTGGAGTAATAGTAGTAGATACAATATCATTTCGGTCTAACTTGTCACGGACGTGATGCCTATATACATGATCATGCCTAGATATTCTCATAACTATGCTCAATTCTGTCAATTGCTCAATAGTAATTTGTTCACCCACTAGTGAAACCTATGGCCCCCGGGTCTATTCTCATCATATTAATCTCCATCACTTTAATCTTGCTTTGTTTTCTACTTTGCCTTTTACTTTTCACTTTGCATCTCTATACCAAAAATACCAAAAATATTATAGCTATCAGATCTCACTCTCGTAAGTGACCGTGAAGGGATTGACAACCCCTAATCGCGTTGGTTGCGAGTAGCTATCGTTTTCTGCAGGTACGAGGGACTTGAGTGTGGCCTCCTACTGGATTGATACCTTGGTTCTCATAAACTGAGGAAAATACTTACGCTACTCTGCTGCATCATCCCCTCCTCTTCGGGGAAATCCAACGCAAGCTCAAGAGCACTCACTTTTATCATTTCTTACCTTGCTGTTTTTATATTTTCAGATTACAAAAACCTTTATCTACCATCCATATACCACTTGTATCACCATCTCTTCGCCGAACTAGTGCACCTATACAATTTACCCTTGTGTTGGGTGTGTTGGGGACACAAGAGACTCTTTGTTATTTGGTTGCGGGGTTGCTTGAGAGAGACCATCTTCATACTACGCCTCCTACGGATTGATAAACCTTAGGTCATCCACTTGAGGGAAATTTGCTACTGTCCTACAAACCTCTGCACTTGGAGGCCCAACAACGTCTACAAGAAGAAGGTTGTGTAGTAGACATCAAGCTCTTTTCTGGTGCCGTTGCCGGGGAGGTGAATGCTTGAAGGTATATCTTTAGATCTTGCAATCGAGTCTTTTAGTTTCTTGTTTTATCACTAGTTCTGTTTATAAAAGAAAATTACAAAAAATGGAATTGAGTTTGTCTCATACGCTTCACCTTTTTAATATCTTTCGTGAATATGATGGAAAGGATAATTGTGCTCAAGTGCTAGAAGAAGAAATCTATAAAATGTTTGGCACTAAATATTTGAATGATGAGCATGATTGCAATGTTGTTAGTATGAACTCTTTGAATATCCATGATACTAATGATGATTGCACTAGTTATGATGAAAATGTCTCCTATAAACATGTCAAGTTTTGTGGAGTGCATTGGGTTTGTAAGTACACACCAAATAGGGAAGAAAGATATTGCAAGAGGCATAAGTACTTAGAAACTAAACTGTTGCAAGAAAGGCTAGATGAATGTGCTGAAAATTTAAATTATCTTGGCCGTACTTGTGGACTTTGCAATGAGCAGGGTCATTTAGCTATCCGATGCAAATTGTTCCATGATCTAATCGTGTCCAAAAATTGTGATGACTAGATTTACCTTGCACATTATAATGAACTTAGTTTGCTTATGGGTTATGAAGAAATGAAATGTTTAACTAATCATCTTCCAGAATTTGTCTGTTACAAACTTCTTTGCTTTGATCTAGAGGAAATTTATATGTATTGTGCGGTGAATTGCATTGAAAATCCTTATATTGCCAATTACATAAAGAAAAGAAAACAAATAGAAGATGAAGAGAATACTAATAAAATGGAAGAGACTTCCCAATATCCTCCTAGTATTTCTTATGATGAATCAGGTAACGAGGAGGAGCCTCATATTCAACCAATCTCATTAATAAGGAGCTACAAAAAGAGGATTGAACCCACACATGATGTGGTGAAAAAGAAGAAAATAAAAAGGAAGAGAGGTAAAAAGATATCTCCCCCAAATAATTCTTCTCCTATTACTATTGTGCCTCATGAAAATATAATTGTGGAAGATAATGATACTTCTTATGATCTTGAAAATCTTTTTGGCACTTGCTTGGAAGAATATGATAATTGCTATACTATTGGTGCTATCCATACTATTAATGATGAGAGTGATTATGATTATGATATGAAAAGGCCCAAGCTTGGGGATGCTATGTTTGATGAACATGATGTTTTTGAGAATATATTTGCTGAAATTAATGTTTGTCCAAAGCTTGGGGATGCTACGTTTAATGAAGATGATATTTTTAGTCTCCCAAGTTTTGATATGCAAGTTTATAATGATGATAGCATGCCTCCTACTTATGATGATTATTGTGATGATACTTATGCTATAAAAAGTAGTGATTATATTTATAAAACTTGCCATGATTATGATTACCCCTTTTCTGAACATTACTCTTTTAATGTGGAAACAATTTATAGTATCCAAGTCTCTTATAATACTCCCACTATCCCGAATGAGAAGAATTTTGCTTATGTGGAGAGTAATAAAATTTCTATGCTTGTAGATCATGAAAAGAATGCTTTAGGTGCTGGTTATATTGTTGAATTCATTCATGATGCTACTGAAAATCATTATGAGGGAGGAATATATGCTTGTAGGAATTGCAATAATATCAAGTTTCTTCTCTATGTGCTTAAAGTTTTGAAGTTGTGCTTGTTTTACCTTCCTATGCAAGTTGATTCTTGTTCCCATAAGTTGTTTGCTCACAAAATCCCTATGCATAGGAAGTATGTTCGACTTAAATGTGCTAGTCATATTCTTCACGATGCTCTCTTTATATTTCAATTATTATCCTTTATGTGAGCATCATTGAAATCATCATGCCTAGCTAGGGGCGTTAAACGATAGCGCTCGTTGGGAGGCAACCCAATTTTATTCTTGTTCCTAGATTTTTGTTCCAGTTTAGTAATAAATAATTCATCTAGCCTCTGTTTAGATGTGGTTTTATGCTTTTAATTAGTGTTTGTGCCAAGTAGAACCTTTGGGAAGACTTGGGAGAAGTCTTGTTGATCATGCTGTAGAAAACAGAAACTTTAGCGCTCACGAGAATTGCTGCCATTTTTATTTGGAGAGTGCTATTTAGTTAATTCTTTTTGAAGATGATTAATAGATAAATTCCTCAGGTCCAGCTATTTATTTGAGAATTTTATGAGTTCCATAAGTATACGTTTGATCCAGATTACTACAGACTGTTCTGTTTTTGACAAATTCTGTTTTTCATGTGTTGTTTACTTATTTTGATGAATCTATGGCTAGTAAAAGAGTTTATAAACCATAGAGAAGTTGGAATAAAGTAGGTTTAATATAAATATAAATAAAGAATGAGTTCATTACAGTACCTTGAAGTGGTGATTTATTTTCTCATACTAACGGAGCTTACGAGTTTTCTATTAAGTTTTGTGTTGTGAAGTTTTCAAGTTTTGGGTAATGATTCTATGGACTATGGAATGAGGAGTGGCAAGAGCCTAAGCTTAGGGATGCTCGAGGCACCCCAACGTAATATTAAAGGATAGCCAAGAGCCTAAGCTTGGGGATGCCCCAGAAGGCATCCCCTCTTTCGTCTTCGTTCATCGGTAACTTTACTTGGAGCTATATTTTTATTCGCCACATGATATGTGTTTTGTTTGGAGCGTCATTTTATTTTATTTACTTTTGCTTGATGTTTGAATAAAATACCAAGATCTGAAAATCTTAAATGTTAGAGAGTCTTCACATAGTTGCTTAATTATTCGACTACTCATTGATCTTCACTTATATTTTTCGGAGTAGTTTGTCATTTGCTCTAGTGCTTCACTTATATCTTTTTAGAGCACGGTGGTTGTCGGTGTCAAAACCAGCGGATCTCGGGTAGCGGGTCCCGAACTATGCGTCTAGGCTGGATGGTAACAGGAGGCAGGGGACACAATGTTTTACCCAGGTTCGGGCCCTCTTGATGGAGGTAAAACCCTACGTCCTGCTTGATTAATATTGATGATATGAGTAGTGCAAGAGTAGATCTACCACGAGATCAAGGAGGCTAAACCCTAGAAGCTAGCCTATGGTATGATTGTTGTATATGGAGTTGATTGCCTACGGACTACAACCCTCCGGTTTATATAGACACCGGATAGGGTTAGGGTTACATAGAGTCGGTTACAATGGTAGGAGATCTTGAATATCCGCATCGCCAAGCTTGCCTTCCACGCCAAGGAAAGTCCCATCTGGACACGGGACGAAGTCTTCAATCTTGTATCTTCATAGTCCAGGAGTCCGGCTGAAGGTATAGTCCGGCTACCCGAACACCCCCTAATCCAGGACTCCCTCAGTAGCCCCTGAACCAGGCTTCAATGAAGACGAGTCCGGCGCGCAAATTGTCTTCGGCATTGCAAGGCGGGTTCCTCCTCCAAGTCCTTCATAGAAGATTGTAAACACCAAGAGTAGTGTCCAGCTCTGCAAAATAAGCTTCCACATATTGCCATAGAGAGAATAATATTAACACAAATCAAATCTGCTGACGTATTCCGCAGTGCGTCATCACACTACAGCCAAGTCATTCACTCGAATCATTTTCACTTTTCCACGTCAGCGTGTTCTGTGAGGCGGTTTCCTTGGCACGTCCTGTCAAAGCAGAGATCGTGTACCCCCCCCCCTTTACGGGATTCTCATCAATACGGACATGGGTAACCCAACCGCGCCACTTATCATGGCGCTTGGGAGGCAAGCGAGTTTTACTAGGCAGGTGGGGACGCACAACCGCGTCCGCCCATATAAGGGGACAAGGATCCACCTTTTTACCTATGCCTTCTTCCTCCTTTGCCTATCCATCTCCTGCGCACCCGAGCTCTAGCGCCCAAGCCCTCCTTTGCCTATCCATCTCCTGCGCACCTGAGCTCCAGCGCCCAAGCCCGCACTTCCCACCTCAACCTTCTCCAGCAATGTCCGGAGCGGGAGGTAAGTGGATGGTCTCCTCCGTCACGGAGGGTAAAGTCAAGAAGCTAAGGAAGGCCGGATACCTGTCCAAGGACATCGCGCACCGGCTTCCTGAAGAGGGGCAGCTTCTCCCCACCCCAAGGCCCCATGAGAGGGTAGTATTTCTCCCCCACTTCCTCCGCGGACTGGGTTTTCCACTCCACCCATTTGTCCGGGGGCTCATGTTCTACTACGGCCTGGATTTCCATGATCTGGCTCCGAACTTCATCCTCAACATCTCAGCGTTTATCGTCGTGTGCGAGGCTTTTCTCCGCGTCCGCCCCCATTTCGGCCTCTGGCTCAAGACCTTCAACGTCAAGTCCAAGGTGGTGCGCAGCAGCCAGGCGGAGTGCGGAGGCGCCATGGCGGGCAAGATGGCCAACGTCCTATGGTTCGAGGGCTCTTTCGTGGAGACCCTAAAGGGATGGCAATCCGGGTGGTTTTATATCACCAAGCCGCGCGATCCGGAATGGACCGTAGCCCCCGAGTTCCGATCCGGACCGCCCACGCGCCTTATGTCCTAGAAAGAGACGAGCCTGTCGTAGGGTGACGAAAAAGAGGTGACCGGATTGCAAACATGCATCCAGTCCCTGGTGAACAAGGCAGTCCGGCTCGTTAATATAATCCAGGTTATGCTCGTCCACCGGATCCTCCCGTGCCAACAACGAGATTTTAATCTGTGGGAGTTTGACCCGGCGCAGCATCAAACCCTCAGCAGGCTCTTCGACACGACGTACGAAGACGCCTGGAAGATGCTATTCAAGGGCGCCGAGGCTCCCGCATCCGCTTCCGAGGACCGCGGATACAGCTCGCAGCGTCATGCTAGCGAGGTAAGCTATCTACAGCTTTTACAGGATGTTAAGCTTTTTTCATAGTTTGACTCTATGCGGGATCTCAACTCCCTTACCTTTGACAGGCTTGGCGAGCGATATCCGGACCGATTAACTGTCCGGCTCCGCTGCCCGAAGACCCAGCCCCAGCTCCACTAGTGAAGCTACTGGTTCCGGCGCCTTATGCGGTGCCGGAGAAGAAGGCCAAGAAGAAGATGACCACGGGGACTCGAAAGAGTACCCGCAACATGGTGGTGTCGGACTCATCATCTGACGAGTCCGAGACGCCCTCCTCCCGCAAAAACGAGGAGGAGGAAGTAGAAAATTCTCCCCCCCCCCCCAGCGGAGGGAGGAGAGAAGAGGAAGGCCGCCCCAACGGGGGAGGCCGAGGGGTCTAGGAAAAGGAAGAACCCTCCGCCGGACTACGCCCCCAACGCCGAAGAGGGCAAAGAGGAGTAGCCAAACAGGGCCAAGCGTCCGGCGAAATCGTAAGTTCAGATATCAGAGTAACTCATGATGTTCCTTTGTTGCACAGCTTTCCCTAATGTCGAATGTAATTATGCAGTCCGCCCCAGGCCAAATTCGACGAATCGTCGGGCGGCTCCCTGGACTCATCGGACGTGAACTCAGTTCCGCCTGATGTCTCCCCCCGCACTGCAGACGACGCCGAAGTGGCGTCGCGACAAGCTCCGGGGCAGGAGGAGGTGGTCCCGGACGAGCTGCAAGGCAACCTCCCGGACTCCAGGAGTGAAGGGGACAAGACCCCCCTGGGCTCCAAGTCCGGCTTTAAGCCGACACTGCGCCGGAATCATCAACAGTTCCGGACCGCGGTAGGCGAACTCCTGCAAAGAGGAGCAAGCCTACTAAGCCGGCATCCTCCGTCCAACTGGAGGCGCCGGAAATCTGCTGGAGGAGCTTAAGGGCGCCTCCATCGACGAGGAGCACTGTGCCATCATGAGTACGGTGGTCCAGAAGGTTCGGTCCGCCAAAACCGGACAGACTGAAGCTTGTGCTAGCCTTCTAACAGGCTTCGAGGTAAGTAAAAATATGTAAAAATATTACCGTATAGACAGTAGCCCCTGATGCTCTGTTTGGCGTTCGGAAAGAAAATCCGAATAGAGGATCTATTAAATATCGCAGGAGTCTAAAAAAGGAGTCAATATACGTATGCACGCTTTGCTGCTGGCCACCGCCGCACTGACTGCGGAGGTGGGTGCCCTGAAGCAGGGCCTCGAGTGGACCGAGCAAGAGCTCGGCCTTGCCGAACGGCAGGTCGAGGAGAAAGAAGGTAAGAGATACCTTATAGAAAAAATGCCTATAGGAAGGCTCAATTGCAAAAAATGACAGGAGTATACTGCTTATTGTAGGGGCCACAACTGAGGTGGCAACCCTCAAGCAGGCGCTGTCCGAGGCCGAGAAGAAAGCGGCCACGGAGCGCGCCGAGCGGGAGAAATTTGAGGCGTAGGTCGGCAAGGTGCGGCAAGAGCTTCAGGTTCTCATGCAAAAACATGAGAGTTTGGAGCTCGACTCGAAGACGCGAGCATCCGAGCTTGCTGCGGCCCTTAAAACTGCCAAATCTGCCAAGGCCGAAGCCCAGAAGGCCCTCCAGGAATTGGATGCGGTGAAAAAGATAGCGGCGGGTAAGGCATTCTATATGCAAAGCAGACATATAAAAGTAAACTACTTGTTACTTACCCGAATCCGGAGCTCTCCAGGGGCATTCGCAAATCTTCCCCGCAGCGTATTTGATGCCGCCGCATTCTACCGAGCCGAGGAAGGCAGCTCGACGGAGAAGGTGTTCTGGTCGCAGTACGCTGAGGCCGGACACCCTGTGCCCTTGAGCGACCAGCTGAAGCAGCTGGTCGAGCTCCACAAGGCGGCCGAACAGGCCCTGAAGGGCTTCATAGTTTGGCTGTGGCCTGGAGAGGCCCTGCCTGGGAGCTACATTGGACTGGTGCGGTGGCTAGTGGAGGCTTTTCCAAGGCTCGAGGTCATCAAGTGCTCCGTCTGCATCGAAGGTGCCCGTAGGGCCCTTGCCCGTGCAAAGGTGCACTCGGGTAAGCTGGACGGTGAGTAGCTTGTGAAGGACGGGCCGCCGCCGGGGAAGGAGCATCGCAAGCCCGAGAACTATTACAGGGATGTTCTTGCTGGTGCCCGCCTTGTGGCGGATGAATGTACCAAGGATGTAATTTTGCAATGAACTCCCTCGTGTTATCCTGTGCGCTGAAAACTTGTTCATATGCGCTAAGCAATGTTTGAATTTAAAATCTTACTTTCTGTGCGGCCGTTTATCAAAAAATTGAGAGATGGCCAGTCATCGGCTTCTGCCCCCATGCCACTAGTGCTGGGGTGTTCGGGATAAACCTGAGCGCTCTTTTTCCCATGATTGGGTCCGTCGAGGGAGGCGGTTAGCACAACGAACAAGGCAATCAAACTACAATGCTTGAACACTCTCGCTTAGCCATAGAACTCTATAATTTTAAATTTCGGCGAGGCCCCTAGTTCGGAAGACCAAGTTCGGGGCGCTATCCATGCCTTGACCGGATAAAGCCAGCTCCTCGCTCGAAGCGGCATAAGCCTTTAGGGACTCGAAAAACCTCTCAAACAGCGACTGGTCTCTCGCCACATCATGACAGTCAGTTTTAGCTTTCTCCACTAAGGTGCTTAACCCAGCTGAACCGGGGCACAATCGCAGTGGTTCTCCTAGTGCTACCTTAGCCAATAGAGCGGAACATAAGGCACCAAAACATAGGAGCCGGGCAAACCCAACTATTGACCCAAATCATGATTCGGAGCCGATGCATATAGTGCTATAGGTTCGGGGTGCCGCACTTGTGAAAGTGTACGGACTTCTCACACCATTATGAGGGGTACTGAAGCCCCTGGCGTGTTTGCCGTACCATGGTGTACGGGTGCAATCATGTTATTTAATAAACATAAATGTGAAAAGAAGATAATGCAAAAAATAGACAAGAAGCTAAGCATTGTTTATAGAGAGGCTATTTATCAAAGCCGAACGATACAAATAGTGCAGTAAGCAAAAGATATTGGACTATTTAGTATGTCCTGGCCAGGGGCAGGCCACGGAATTGTATTTAAAACAGGTATACCGCTCGTAACAGAGACCACCTGGGAGTTCCATAATGCGGCATGGCTTGTCTGCCTCCTTGGAGCTTGCATCGTTTGTGCGGCAGTCGAATTGCCGAACAGGTCATCCGAAATATGGAGTCCTGAAAGTAAGAAAAAATTAAAAAAGAATCCGGCAGCCCCTAGTACGTTTTAAGCCGTATTTTGGGCGTGCCGTTATTGTGCCCCTTCCCCTGTGCCCATGGTATTTCAAGGGCGTAGTTATGTACGCGAGGTACTGGTTTCGCTATGTCGCGAAAGCTGGGGTTGGGGCCGCATTGCTACGCTTGCTCAGAGTGTGCCAGGCGGTCCTGCTGTGGGTTACTCCGGGCGCACTTGGCAGTGTCTGGCTTTATAATGGCCGGACTGGAGAATTGCCTGAGAAGGCTACTTTGTACCTCCGCTGCGAGAGCCGCCGTATGCTCCTCCGTACGGAGGGAGCGTTCGGTGTTTCCGTTGACCGTAATTACTCCTCGAGGGCCTGGCATCTTGAGCTTGAGATATGCGTAGTGCGGCACCGCATTGAACTTTGCGAGTGCGGTTCGTCCGAGCAGGGCGTGATAGCCGCTGCGAAACGGGACTATATCGAAGATTAACTCTTTGCTTCGGAAATTGTTCGGGGATCCGAAGACGACGTCGAGTGTTACTGAGCCTGTACAGTTGGCTTCTACACCTGGTATAACGCCTTTAAAGGTCGTTCTTGTGGGCTTAATCCTTGAGGGATCTATGCCCATTTTCCGCACTGTATCTTGATAAAGCAGGTTCAGGCTACTACCGCCGTCCATGAGGACTCTTGTGAGATGAAATCCGTCGATGATCGGGTCGAGAACCAATGTAGCGAAGCCGCCATGACGGATGCTAGTGGGATGGTCCCTTCGATCAAAAGTGATCGGGCAGGAGGACCATGGGTTGAACTTTGGGGCGACTGGCTCTATCGCGTATACGTCCCGCAGCACACGCTTCCGCTCCCGCTTGGGAATGTGGGTTGCGTATATCATGTTCACCATCCGCACTTGTGGGGGAAAGCCCTTCTGTCCATTGTTGTTCGGCGGCTTGGGCTCCTCGTCGTCGCTGTGCAGCCCCTTGTCTCTGTTTTCGTCCCTTAACTTGCCTGCCTGCTTGAACACCCAACAATCCATGTTAGTGTGATTGGCTGGCCTTTCGGGGGTGCCATGTATCTGGCACAAGCGATCGAGTATTCGGTCCAAACTGGACGGGCCCTGAGTATTCTTTTTGAATGGCTTTTTCCGCTGACCGGATTTATAGCCTTTGAATCCGGCATTTACTGTCGTTTCTTCATTGCTGTCGCTGCTAACGCGGTGTTTTTGCTTATTCCGACGTGTCCTGCCACTTTTGTCCTTGGTATCCGAATTACCAGGGTTCTTTGATAAGTTGTTACTGCGAGCTAGCCAGTTGTCTTCTCCCGTGCAAAAGCGGGTCATGAGTGTCGTGAGGGCTGCCATAGATTTCGGCTTTTCCTGTCCCAGGTGCCGGGCAAGCCACTCGTCGTGGATGTTATGCTTGAAGGCTGCTAGGGCCTCTGCGTCCGGACAGTCGACTATCTGGTTTTTCTTTGTTAGGAGCCGTGTCCAGAATTGTCTGGCCGATTCCTCTGGCTGCTGAATTATGTGGCTTAAGTCGTCGGCATCCGGTGGTCGCACGTAAGTGCCCTGGAAGTTGTCGAGGAATACGGCTTCCAGGTCCTCCCAAGAACTGATTGAGTCTGCTGGCAAGCTGTTAAGCCAATGCCGGGCCAGTCCTTTAAGTTTGAGCGGGAGGTATTTGATGGCGTGTAGATCATCGCCGCGTGCCATGTGGATGTGAAGGAGATAATCCTCGATCCATACCGCCGGATCTGTTGTGCCATCGTATGATTCGATGTTTACGGGTTTGAAACCCTCTGGGATTTTATGATCCATTACTTCATTCGTGAAGCATGGAGGGTGTGCGGCGCCTCTGTACTGGGCTATATCACGACGTAGCTCGGAAGAGCTATGTCTGTTGTGTTTGGCCCGGCCGGATTTGTTGTATCCGGAGTGAAGATCATTGTCACATGCCGTAGGGCGCCTGCATGATCCGTAGATCGATCTTGTTTGTCTTGCCTTATCCTCCAGTATGTCTCGCAGGTCTGGCGCATTTTCTCGTGCCTTGGTTGAGCGGCGTCGGGGCATGGCTTGGGTGGAGGGCCGAGAGGCCTCTTTGTCGCGGCCGCGAGGTGGCCGGTCTGCCATGTCATGCGCTGGTGATGTAGGTGCTTCCTCCTCTGATCGGGGTAACGGCCTGCGCTTCGGGTAACTCTTGGAGGGGTGTTCGAGTTCATACTCTTCGGCCGCAAGGACTTCAGTCCATCTGTCAGCTAGCAAATTCTGGTCAGCTCTAAGCTGTTGCTGCGTTTTCTTGAGGCTGCTTGCCGTGGCTAAAAGCCTGCGTTTAAAACGCTCTTGTTCGGCGGGGTTTGATGGTATGATGAATTCGTCGTCATCGAGGCCTGCCTCGTCTTTGGAGGGAGGCATATAGTTATCATCCTCGACCTCTCGGTCTGCCGCTCTCTCATGAGGGCTGGCTTCTCCATCTTCCTGTGCCGAATCTTGCTGAGGTGGGTGTTCTTCGGCGCTATCCGGGGTAGTATTATCTCCCGTGCCAGAATCACCGTTTTTGCTTTGGCGGGATTAAGAGCGGCGCGGACGCCGGCGCTTTGGCTGTTTCTTGGGGGCGTCATCCCCCACTGTTCCATCGCCATCTCCATCTTTTGGAGTATCCACCATATATATGTCATATGACGAGGTGGCCTTCCAGCGCCCTACAGGTGCTGGTTCCTGTTCGTCTCCTACATCGTCGTCCATGCCGTCGATGTCTTCGGATCCAAAGTCAAGCATGTCGGTCAGATCGTCGACAGTGGCTACATAGTGGGTGGTGGGTGGGTTTTGAATTTCCTCATCGTCCGTATCCCACCCTCGCTGACCGTAGTCCAGCCACAGCTCTCCTGATAAAGAGAGAGACTTAAGAGAATTCAGGATGTCGCCAAAAGGCGAATGCTGAAAGATGTCTGCGGCAGTGAACTCCATTATCGGCGCCCAATCGGATTCGATTGGCAGGGGCGCGGGGGGTTCGGAGTCTGGGAAGGAGTCCGGATCCTCGGAGTCACGGGTAGTGCAGAGTGCAGGGCTAGCGTTCGGCTCGATCACTTTTGGGATCGCAGCCCCCGAGGTGACGTCCAACCGCTCATCCTCGATTGGCGCAATAGGCTCCGAGTTAGGGGTCGGAACCGATGCGTGTGTGGCCTCCAGGACACTGTCCGGGAGCAAAGCTAGATCATGCCCCTCGAGATAGTGCGGCGCGCTTGGCCGTGGCTCGAGCCCGTCGAAGATCAAGTCTCCGCGGATGTCAGCCGTGTAGTTTAAGCTTCCAAACCTGACTTGATGGCCAGGGGCGTAGCTTTCGATCTGCTCCAGGTGGCCGAGCGAATTGGCCCGCAGAGCGAAGCCGCCGAAGACGAAGATCTGTCCGGGGAGAAAAGTCTCACCCTGGACTGCATCGTTGTTGATGATCAAAGGAGCCATCGGGCCTAAAGGCGACGACACAGAGGAACTCTCAATGAAAGCACCAATGTCGGTGTCAAAACCGGCGGATCTCGTGTAGGGGCTCCCGAACTGTGCGTCTAGGCCAGATGGTAACAGGACGCAGGGAACACGATGTTTTACCCAGGTTCGGGCCCTCTTGATGGAGGTAAAACCCTACGTCCTGCTTGATTAATATTGATGATATGGGTAGTGCAAGAGTAGATCTACCACGAGATCAAGGAGGCTAAACCCTAGAAGCTAGCCTATGGCATGATTGTTGTATATGGAGTGGATTGCCTACGGACTACAACCCTCCAGTTTATATAGACACCGGATAGGGTTAGGGTTACATAGAGTCGGTTACAATGGTAGGAGATCTTGAATATCCGCATCGCCAAGCTTGCCTTCCACGCCAAGGAAAGTCCCATCCGGACACGGGACGAAGTCTTCAATCTTGTATCTTCATAGTCCAGGAGTCCGGCTGAAGGTATAGTCCGGCTACCCGAACACCCCCTAATCCAGGACTCCCTCAGTGGTGGTATTATAGAAATATATGAACTCTCATGCTTCACTTATATCATTTTGAGAGTTTTAAATAGCATGGTAATTTCCTTAAATAATCCTAATATGCTAGGCATCCAAGAATAGTAAAAACTTTCATATAGAGTATTGAATACTAAGAGAAGTTTGATGCTTGATGATTGTTTTGAGATATGGAGATGGTGATATTAGAGTCATGCTAGTTGAGTAGTTGTGAATTTGAGAAATACTTGTGTTGAAGTTTGTGATTCCCGTAGCATGCACGTATGGTGAACCGTTATGTGATGAAGTCAGAGCATGATTTATTTATTTATTGTCCTCCTTATGAGTGGCGGTCGGGGACGAGCGATGGTCTTTTCCTACCAATCTATCCCCCTAGGAGCATACGCGTAGTACGTTGTTTTGATAACTAATAAATTTTTGAAATAAGTATGTGAGTCCATGGATTATACGCACTCTCACCCTTCCACCATTGCTAGCCTCTCTAGTACCGCGCAACTTTCGCCGGTACCATAAACCCACCATATACCTTCCTCAAAACAGCCACCATACCTACCTATTATGGCATTTCCATAGCAATTCCGAGATATATTGCCATGCAACTTTCAACCTTTCCGTTATTATGACATGCTCCATCATTTTCATATTGCTTTGCATGATCATGCAATTCACATTGTATTTGTGGCAAAGCCACCGTTCATAATTCTTTCATACATGTCACTCATGCATCATTGCACATCCCGGTACACCTCCAGAGGTATTCATATAGAGTCATATCTTGTCCTAAGTATCGAGTTGTAATTCTTGAGTTGTAAGAAAATAAAAGTGTGATGATCATCATTATCAGAGCATTGTCCCAGTGAGGAAAGGATGATCGAGACTATGATTCCCCCACAAGTCGGGATGAGACTCCGGACGAAAAAAAAGAGGCCAAAGAAGCCCAAATAAAAAAAGAGAAAAGAGGCCATAAAAAAAGAGAAAAGGCCCAAATAAAAAAATATAATAAAAAAGTGAGAGAAAAAGAGAGAAGGGGCAATGCTACTATCCTTTTACCACACTTGTGCTTCAAAGTAGCACCATGTTCTTCATGATAGAGAGTCTCCTATGTTGTCACTTTCATATACTAGTGGAAATCTTTCATTATAGAACTTGGCTTGTATATTCCAATGATGGGCTTCCTCAAAATGCCCTAGGTCTTCGTGAGCAAGCGAGTTGGATGCACACCCACTAGTTTCTTTTTGTTGAGCTTTCATAAATTTATAGCTCTAGTGCATCCATTGCATGGCAATCCTTACTCACTCACATTGATATCTATAGATGGGCATCCGTTGCATGGCAATCCCTACTCACTTTCATCCGTATGCTTGAAGTATTATTATTTCTATGTCAATATGAACTTTTGTCTTGAATCTTATAGATCTGAATGTTCATACCACCATTAAGAAGAATTACATTGAAATGATGCCAAGTAGCACTCCACATCAAAAAAATTTGTTTTTATCATTTACCTACTCGAGGACGAGCAGGAATTAAGCTTGGGGAAGCTTGATACGTCTCCAACGTATCTATAATTTTTGATTGCTCCATGCTATATTATCTACTGTTTTGGACAATATTGGGCTTTATTATCCACTTTTATATTATTTTTGGGACTGACCTATTAACCGGAGGCCCAGCCCAGAATTGTTTTTTGCCTATTTCAGTGTTTCGAAGAAAAGGAATATCAAACGGAGTCGAAACGGAATGAAACCAACTGGAGAAGTCATTTTTGGAAGGAAAGCTACTGGAAAAACTTGGAGTGCACGTTAGCAAAGGAACAAGGGAGCCACGAGGCAGGGGGCGCGCCCTCAACCCTCGTGGGCCCCTCGTGGCTCCCCTGACGCATCTCTTTCACCCATATATACCCACGTACCCTAAAACTAGCGAAGGACACAATAGATCAGGAGTTCCACCGCCAGAAGCCTCTGTAGCCACCGAAAGCTAATCTAGACCCGTTCCAGCACCCTGCCGGAGGGGGAATCCCTCTCCGGTGGCCATCTTCATCATCCCGGTGCTCTCCATGACGAGGAGGGAGTAGTTCTCCCTCGGGGCTGAGGGTATGTACCAGTAGCTATGTGTTTGATCTCTCTCTCTCTCGTGTTCTTGAGGTGATACGATCTTGATGTATCGTGAGCTTTGCTATTATATTTGGATCCTATGATGTTTCTTCCCCCCTCTACTCTCTTGTAATGGATTGAGTTTTCCCCTTTGAAGTTATCTTATCGGATTGAGTCTTTAAATATTTGAGAACACTTGATGTATGTCTTGCCGTGCGTATCTGTGGTGACAATGGGATACCACGTGATTCACTTGATGTATGTTTTGGTGATCAACTTGAGGGTTCCGCCCATGAACCTATGCATAGGGGTTGGCACACGTTTTTGTCGTGATTCTCCGTTACAAACTTTGCGGCACTCTTTGAGGTTCTATGTGTTGGTTGAATAGATGAATCTGAGATTGTGTGACGCATATCGTATAACCATACCCACGGATATTTGAGGTGACATTGGAGTATCTAGGTGACATTAGGGTTTTGGTTGATTTGTGTCTTAAGGTGTTATTCTAGTACGGACTCGAGGGCTGTTTGGACACTTATAGGAATAGCCCAACGGATTGATTGGAAAGAATAACTTTGAGGTGGTTTCGTACCCTACCATAATCTCTTCGTTTGTTCTCCGCTATTAGTGACTTTGGAGTGACTCTTGGTTGCATGTTGAGGGATATTTATATGATCCAATTATGTTATTATTGTTGAGAGTACTTGCCCTAGTGAAAGTATGAACCCTAGGCCTTGTTTCCTAGCATTGCAATACCGTTTACTTTCACTTTTATCATTTGTTACCTTGCTATTTTTATATTTTCAGGTTACAAAAACCTTTATCTACCATCCATATATCACTTGTATCACCATCTCTTCGACGAAGTAGTGCACCCATACAATTTACCATTGTATTGGGTGTGTTGGGGACACAAGAGACTCTTTGTTATTTGGTTGCAGGGTTGCTTGAGAGAGACCATCTTCATCCTACGCCTCCTACAGATTGATAAACCTTAGGTCATCCACTTGAGGAAAATTTGCTACTATCCTACAAACCTCTGCACTTGGAGGCCCAACAACGTCTACAAGAAGAAGGTTGTGTAGTAGACATCACCAATCATCGATCATATCACCGGCGATGATTACTGTGCTATGCAACTTCCATTCGCGAGGGGGGGGGTTGTGTTTACACATCATACCATGGGTTTCATGAATCACCATATCCAGAGATTCGTCGACACAGCTTGTTGCCAGATAATATTCAGTGTGTGAAAGGCATCAAGCTTCCATGCGATGGATGGCTTTTGCAAACCCGACATGCAGCGATGTGGTTCATGCCAACAGCAAATATGCACAACTTGATTCGTGCTGATATCTAGACTGAGCCATGTATTCTACTGCTGTAGCACGACCCTCTTTTGTTGGATATTATGTACTATTTTTAGTTTGAAGCACTCCTCTAGTTTGAAGGATAGATACCTTCCTGGGATCAAGTGCATCCTAACTCACCTGCGTAGGATGTACTGATAATGATGATGGAGATGCTGTACAGAAGCCATATATATATATATATGTATGTATGTATAAATTGTGACACTAAATACGACTAGTAATTAGTACAGTAGCAGTACTAGTATACGTCGGTCAAATTATTCATCATGTCCACACATTGAATTGACGTGACAACACGCTGCGCGTGAGGTGACACAAGAATCTCGGCGGCGTGTTCGAGTATTCTGGACTTCAGATTTGGAGTACCACTTATCTGTCGAAATCTTTCATCTTTCACTTAAAATAGTTGATTGATCATACATTGAGTACCATATAACTGGAATTACCGATGCAAGCCGAAGAAGGATTGGCCGGTGCCGCCGGCTGGCATCAAGTTCGATCCCACGGATCAGGAGATGGTCGAGCACCTTGAGGCCAAAGTGAGTGCTGACAGTGCGAGATTTCAGTCTCTCATCGATTTGTTCATACCAACCATCGACAGCGAGCACGGCATATGCTACACCCAACCTGAGAAACTTCCAGGTAAGACACCGATCGACCGTCTACTTGCACAAACATATTCCTTTGTTTATAGCTCTATTTTTCTTTTTAGAGGCAGACCTGGTGAAGCAATTACAATTTGACAGTTAATAAAAAGTGAAACAAGTGACTGCAACATGCCAAAGATGTTATGAAAATGCCAACTAGTACACTAAAACCTGTATTCCACAATACTGCAGGTATCACACTGAGTGGCCTAAGGAAGCATTTCTTCCAGCGCAATTCCAGGGCGTTCAAAAGGGGCACGTGGACGCGTTGCAAGATACAGTCAGAGTGCAGCATGAACGCGATGTGGCACAAGACCAGAAATACCTTGCCGGTGATGGTCAACGGCCGGCAGACAGACAGCTAAAAAGGTTCTGGTGCTGCACACCAACAAGAACTTCGACTAGCAGAGGACCAACTGGGTGATGCACCAGTACGACCTCGGGGACCTGGAGCAAGAGAAGGAGCGGGAGCTGGTCCTCTGCAAGATTTTCTACCAGACGAACACTAGGGCAGGAGTAAAAAGATGATAAGTTAGTTTGGTATTGGTAGTTGTACTACCTCGTCGTCCGCATGTTGGTATTGTTGTTAACGATCTTTTGGTATGAACTTGCATTTGCTTCCAACCATCATGCCGAGGGTCGATGTGGATATAAAGCTGAATCATTTGTTTCGAAACAAATTTTCAGGCATCTGGTTTTTATTTGATGGGTAGCATAAGCACCCGCTGTTCGAATTCCTAGTTCTCCATTTTTTTCGAAACAAGTACATGCACTTATTATCACGATAAAAAACAATATTCGTGTTGCATCCCAGTTATCAGTTTGTACTTGCAGAATTCTCTCGTTTATTGAGCACGTATATTGTTTTTTCAAGTCGAGCAAGTTTCAACTGGGCTGTAGACTGCCTAGTGTTGGTTTTGTTTTTAACAGGCTGGCGGGACTGCCTGCTCCCTCCTCCCCGTGGCCGGCTCTGCTGCCGCGCAGGCCTCACCGCCCCACCATAATCCCATCGCTGGCCTAGCCATCCCTCTACTCACCCACACCTGCTATTATTCTCCGGCGACGGAAGACGAACCAGTAAACCCTCGTACAGTCGTACTCTCCTCCGCGTGAGAAACAACTATCGAGTCTTCCCTGCCTCTATGTCGTTCCCTTCCTAGGCCTCGCCGTCGTCCACCGCCCTAGTGCTCTAGGCGCGGCCTAGTCAACGTGGTCAACGACCGACATGCATCTGAAGTGGATTGTACGTGGACAGGCTGACAGCTGGGTCCACGACCGTACGCAAGGAAATGCCTCCTTATAACGCGCAAAATAATGATTCCTCCACCTGACATCAGGGACCCACCGAAAGGGCCTCTATATTTCGCAAAAAAAATGTTACCGCCACTGACAGCTCGGACCCACCAGCTATATCTTCGCACGCAAGGAAGTGCCTCCTTATTACGCACAAAAAAATGAATACCCCCCCCCTGTTAGCTGGGATCCAGTATAGTGGCAGGCTGACTTGTGGGCCTACTAAGTTGACGGGGACGGAGGGCTTTTTCAACTTAGTCAATATGCACGATTCTAGCTCCAGTGACCGTACAATGTCCATCCAACGCCCGTAGTGCTTCTTCAACCTCTGGTCTTCTTGCTCCAGCCACCCAAACCAACGCCAGTCGTGCCTCATGCTCCTGCCTCCCGTGGCCGGCTGCGATGTGGTGGAGGCCTCACCGCTGGCCAGGCCATCCCTCTACTCACCCACACCCCCTATTATTCTGCGGCAACGGCAGCCTCACACCGCAGCGAACCAGTGAACCCTCGTACTCCTCTACGCGTGGATCCACCAGACAGCAGGGATCCACCAGACGAGCCACTGTATTTCACGAAAAAATGTTTCCCCCTGACTGCTGGGGCCCACCAGCTACACCTTCGAACGCAAGGAAGTGCGTCCGGGCAAAAAAACGTTTCGCCCCCCTGACTGCTGGGACCCACCAGCTACATCTTCGCACGCAAGTAAGTGCCTGACAATCGGGACCCACCTGGTCGAAGCGTACATAGCGTTGTCATTCTGGTCGTGAACGTGTACATGCATACTGGTCGATGTAGAGGCGTGCACGTGTCGTAGTAGAGGCGTGCACGTGTCGTAGTAGAGGCGTGCACGTGTCGTAGTAGAGGCATGCATGTAGCATGTACATGTACGTACAGCGGCCAGGGTGCAAGAAAGAAAATATGGCCACGTATGTGTACATACGGGCGGGGTCTCGAATGCCTACTCACGCATACGTACAGCCAGGGCTCGTGTACATGGATGGGTCAGAACGGAGAAACAACATCGTCGTCGTGATCATGGGGAGGCAACGGAATGCGTCGTGTTCATGGGGAGGCAACGAAATGCTCGTGTTCATGGGGAGGCAACGGAATGTTTCATGTTCATCGGGAGGCAACGGAACGCATGGGAGCCAACCGGCTAGGTCGAAACGGAATGTGTGGTCGTGTTCATCGGGAGGGCTTGGACGGAACATGCGATGGAAACGAGGCCTGGCATACCGCAGAACAGAGGAAACGGACCTCCTACGGTCGAAACAGGGGTCCTGATGATCGGGATGGGTGTGGCGCACCGCAAAACGGACGAAAGGGACCTCCTACGGTCGAAACAGGGGTCCTGTTGATCGGGAGGGGTGTGGCGTACCGCAAAATGGACGAAACGGACCTCCTACGGTCGAAACGGGGGTCCTGTTCATCGGGAGGGATGTGGCATACCGCAAAACGGGACTCCACGGGATATTGTTCATCTCCACCATCGACCTCCTCCAGCCTCCACGGGCTACCGTCGACCTCCTCCAGCCTCCACGGGCTCCCGTTCATCCAGCCTTCACCGTGTGCTACTCCACCGGCTACTATTCAACCACCCCTCCACCGTCTACTGTTCATCCAGCCCTCCACACCACAGGGTCCTGTTCAACCACCCCTCCACGGGCACCCCTCCATCGTCTACTGTTCATCCAGCCCTCCACACCACGGGGTCATGTTCATCCAGAGGCAACGCCACCGCTCACTGTTCATCCAAAACCCCCCGCAATGCTCACTGTTCATCCCAGAGGCAGCATCGATCGGATTCAGTTAGCAGTAGTAGTGAAGGAATCGCTCGATCGGGTTCAGTTAACAGTCATCGATCGATGTCTCGGGTTTAGTAACGCGTAGCCTGCAGCGCAATTGCTCGGGTTCAGTTAGAGCCCAAGGCCTTGCTCGGGTTCAGTTAGAGCCAATGCCTCGCACACACGCGCGTATGTGTACGAGAGAAACGAGCATCGCTCGGCCCTGACCTCCCACCGTAACCGGGAACTCCCCGAAATTTTCCTCACCCTTGCTTCTACCATAGTTTTTTTTTGTCATGGACGGCCCAAAAAATGTCATGCAGCTGCGTCTCCGGCCCGCCCAGGACGAAAAGCCCATTTTCTGTCATGATTTTTTGTCATAGAAGTAGGAGCCCACCACATCTATGATGATACTGGGTTTTGTCACAATTATCGTCATAGAAGTGTCATGTGTATGACAGAAAAAAATTTCGTTCGACCCAAAATGTCACGGATGTGTCTTTTTTTTGTAGTGTAGGCGATAAACCTGGACTAGAGACTTGTGTGGTTAGTCAGGTCGTGGTCTACACCCACGTCGGCTTTAGCTTGAAGTCTGCCGAGCACATGTCGTGTGCAGACGCTAAGTGGTGGAAACATGTGTGAAGAAGTACACCCCTGCAGGGTTATAAATGATCTATTCGAATAGCCACGTCCGCGGTAATGGACTTCTGGGTTGCCTGTTCAGTTCATAGACAAGTGAAAGTGGATACTCTAAAATACGCTAGATAAGCGTGAGTGCTATGGATGGCATTCTCGTAAGGAGATGGGAGCGGATCCATAGTGGTGTATTGATTGGTGAATATGTGGACTCGTGTGCGCCACCTCAAAAGAGGTAATTGCAGTCGTAGTTCAGGTTAGCCACTGAGTCAAAGCTGGCTTGCTGCAGTTAAACACCACCACCCCCTTTGTTGATACCGATGCATATGTAGATAGTTCTGATGTAAGTCTTGCTGGGTACAATTGTACTCACGTTTAATTAACTTATGTTTTGTAGAGAGACTTCAGTCTCGCTAGTAGTTCCGTGTGGACTTCGACGTTTAGCTTGACATCTCATCTACGATCTTGTGCCCTCGGCAGGATCTGGTAGATAGTCAGGCTTCTCAGCCTTTTTCATTTGTAGATGTCTGTACTCAGACATGTTAAACTTCCGCATGTGCTTTTACTTGTATGCTCTGAATGTTGGGTCATGAGACCCATGTTTGTAATATCTAGCTCCTCGGAGCCTAATGAATAAATACTTTGAGTCACAGAGTTTTGTTGTGATGCCATGTTGTATTTGCACATATCGAGCATATTGTGTGTGTGTGTGTGTTATTGAAATGCTTGGTATGTGTGGGATCCGACAATCTAGTTGTTTATCCTTGGTAGCCTCTCTTATGGGGAAATGTAGTCTGGTGCTTCCACTAAGCCTTGGTAGTCTGCTACAGCCCGGTTTACCGCAGTCCTGCTAGCCCAGCACTACTGCTCCGGAACACTTAGACTGGCCGGCATGTGATTCACTTCGTTCATGTGTCTGTCCCTTCGGGGAAATGTCACGTAGTGACATTCAGAGTCCTGCTAGCCTGCTACAGCCCGGGTTTCTGGAGTCCTGTTAGCCCAGTTGCTATAGCCCAGATTCACACGCTGTTGACCGACATGCTTGATGTTGATTCATGTATGCATGTCCCCGTAAGTTAGCGCCACTTTGGGTTCACGACTAGTCATGTCGGCCCGGGTTCTCTGTCATATGGATACTAGCGACACTATCATATACGTAAGCCAAAAGGCACAAACGGTCCCGAGCCAGGTAAGGTGGCACCCATGGGAATACCATGCGTGAGGCCGCAAAGTGATATGATGTGTTACATGCTAGATCGGTGTGACTTGGGATCGGGGTCCTGACAGCTTTGGTATCCGAGCCTGACTGCGTGTAGGATTACCAAGCCAAACTGGTCGAAGTTGAGTCTATAAATGCTTTAGTTATATAAGGGAATTGACTATGGAAGGGAATATAAGGCTCTTTTTACTCCTTTACCTTATGCCCTTCTAATCTGAGTTAACCTCTTCTTTTCTACGGGGATTAAGAACTAGGCCTTCTCATATATCTATCAGGATGTCGTGTTACTAATCCGTAGAATCTTAGGATTGTTGGTTCCAGGCCTCAGTTCAGTTTCTACTACTTTTAGTATGTTGTCAGTTGAACCAGAACCATGATATGATGTTGTTAGGTGACTATGCAAATCCTTGTGAATGTCTCAAATCTTTTTCTGAGCATTTACAGCTGTTATGCTGTTCGAGTCATCCCAGGTTTCGAAATAGTCTGATGCATTTGCAAATCCCTTCCTTCCGTTCCCGATGTCCCTTTGGGCCAGTTCAACCACACTAATCGGTGAGTTGAGGTACTCTATTGCCTCGACATATATGTTGGAGCTATTATTATGACCCTAGGTGTCTTAGGGAGTCACCTAGTAATCTAGCAATGCACTGTATCCCAGTGTGATGATTTTGGCCACCATTCTCGAAACCATCTCGTGATGTTATTAGTTAGTAGGTATCCTTTTCCTGGGTTCTTCAACCAAAGATTCACCCTACTTACTTCATGTTGATAGTGTTGCTAGTTCCTTTAGGATATTAGTAACCTTGTGAAAGTCCTCGAGATCCGTGGTATTTCCTTCTTCCAAATACCATGAACCATTATGGCAGAAGTTCTTTGAACCAAAAGATCACAACCAAAATGCTCCTAATGAGTTCTCCATTCTATATTGTGAATCTGCCAGTTCTACCGTTCTGCATGGGTTATCCGGAAGAAATGTTGAGCTTTGCTCGACATACTAATCTATGCATCCACAACACAGAAAGATATATGTTCCTTGAGTTGTTACTCTTCACTTGTATTCTGACCACTGTATCAATCGATAGTCTAGAGTATGTGTGTGATCGTGTTCATCGATGCCTATTATTCATGAGGTCCGTCAAGCCATTCTATTCCGGAATGACTAGGAGAAACAAACTCCAGTACCTCATCCATATCTAGGATTGGGTCAAAGTAGTTCTGCTCTGCAGATCAAATGCCAATCCAGCTTTTGCTATGTTCTACCATGGAGTATTACCCCCTTTATGTCAGGATTGTCATGAGAATTGCACCATCTCTTATGAATTCTTGACGCAGTGATACTTCTCGTCATCATTGTTTCATTCCTTGGTTCCGTGTTATTATAACCGGAATACCGACAAGTGAATTGTGATGTGTGAAATCAATACCCCTAGCAACTCTGTTGCTTGGTAGTTAATGGACAATACTCTCATTCTTAGTGTGCTGGTTATTGAATCATCATCCTAAGATTGATCGTGCTACCTAGTCCATATTTCTGGTGCACTCCTCGATCAATGAGTTAGGATTGTGTCAACCCCTTGTTTATTTAATCACATCATCTTGCCTCGAAGGCAAGATTGTTCTCGAGCTTAGAGACATATTGGTGGTTCATGATTTTCCGGATATCTTCACGGAAGTATCACCAGGTCGTCCCATGATTGATATGTTGAGTTCGTGATCAAGTTGGTTTAACAATAAACCACTCTTTCTCCAAGAATCTGTGTTGGATACCCCTGAGCTAGTTTGTTAAGCCAAACAACAACCTTGAGAGTTGGAAGATAAAAGCTTGTCTGACTTAGTTTATGTTAAGGGATATCTTGTGTGTGTGTGTGTGTTGAAGAAAGATGATATCTTCATCGATTGGTCCTCGTGATCAGTTATTGGATCTATTGCCTTGTCAAAACTTTGACTTGAGTATGGGCTATCGTCAATTCAAATCAAAACCAACGATGTTCGTAATGTTGTCTTACTCGTGGTTGATCCCTCGAGCATACATCATTACATCTTTTGGTCTAACCAATGCTATCATCGTGTTCACATTATGGTGGAAGTCCAGTGATATGGAAATTCCGATGAGTTGCTGTTGAGCCCATCAGCAGCATTTTGTCTCCCCCATGATTCATGTTGAACATCAACCTAGTGTTGGAAACCTTGTAAGCAATGCCTTCGTGTTCCATCCATGAAGCTTATGCTTGGATGGAAGAAGTGACTTCCTCGAATTCATGTGCATTTGATGTAAGTTGCCGCCGTGAATTAGAGAAAGCTGGTTTTTGCTTCCTCTGGAAACATCCCAAGTTAGTCATGCATGTGCAAAGTATATTATGGTCTGATAGACTGATCATCTTCATTCCATACGTATTCACTAGCACACAAAGCCACTGATTGATTTGTTCAAGGGAAAGGAGTTCGTTGTGCTAATCCTAGGTCATGCACAAGACTTTGTTACCAAGATAATGGTTCCCAACCAAAACTGGGTAGTATTTATGTTCTAAGACTACTATGTGGTCATGCTTGTCTGGGACAGCGTGTTCTTATGTTTATAGCAGAACCAGCTCATGTTTTGGAGCTTACTTCCATAGTTCGTTTCCTGAGAATCTCGCAACGTCTTCTTGTCGATTTGTGTTGGCACCCTTTCCTTTTCCAGACATGCTGTCTAAAATATCATGTTACCAAGCAGATCTGAATCTTAGGCAGATATGATGGTTGGAACATTCCTAGCATTTGCATTTTGTTCCCAGCTTGCACCACCATTGTGCCAATCTCCCATGGGTTGCCCTTCTCAGCAATTGCTGTTCAGGATCATCTTCAAAAGTGGTCCTACCATGGGTCCCATCCATTTCCGATGATAAGCAAAAATCATCCATTGCATTGTCTTCAACAATGTAGTCCACATCATCCATTTTAGTCCTAGTATGACATTCTTCCGAACTCGTTCAAATGATCGATTGAGATTTGCCATAGGCTGGTACAGAGAGTTTCAATGATCTAGATATCAAAAGTAATTCTTTTTGCCACTTAAGGGAATAATTCTACGAGTTACCTTCCCTAAGGTGCCACGTTATAGAATCATGGCAATTACTTCCTCACTACTTTGAAAACTATGCACCATCTTACTCAAGTGTGGAATTGTTGCCTACCAACTTGAACCTTTGTCATTTGTTTCTTTCCCATCACCCCTGATGTGTGTTTTATGTCTCAGCTGAAGAGATGTTCAACGTCTCACACCATGAGTTGATCTTGAGTGCTCGGTCTTTGAGGAGATCGATTCTTGTAGAGTTTCTTTCTGTCGTCATCGTGTTGGATGAAGATCCTGAAAGCAAAGACGTTAAGATCAATTTGAGGCAATGAATCAACATCTTTGAGAAGGGAAAATGGACCATGAAGATTGTGATAGCTTTGTGACCCCCTTTCCTCTTACCTCACGTCTTGAATCTCGGGACGATATTCTTGTTTAGTGGGGGTGAGTTGTCACAACCCTAGATTTGTTTTTGTTTGTCTTTGCTTGATCATCATGTCATCATGTTTATATTCGAATGAATTTGAAATGGGGATGTTCAAACCCTAACACCAAATGAAATCCAACTAGGATCAAAATGAAATATTTTCAATGAACCTGAAATGCCCTTCATAAATGTTCATCATTTTTTTGGTCCAGAACCTCTGCCAAAAATGGTGCACACTTTTCTAGGACACTCTGGGTTATTGAATTAAACAATACAATATTTGTTCTTAGACATTTAAATGCTATAAATAATTCTAAATGTCCAAATAATCTTGAAGGTAAATGAGGGCTATTGGAAATAATCCAAACAGTGCCCACAAATATATTCGGGATTTTTGAAAATGCTCTGGCATTTTTAATAAAGCCTAAACAATTGCAGAAAATAGAAAACAGAAATTTTTTGAAAAGAGAGAGAGAGAGAGAGAGAGAGAGAGAGAGAGGAAGGCTTACCTTGGCCACCTACCTGACTGGGCCGACCCACCTGGCCTGTGCCAGTCGTCACCCACCTCTGCCAGTAGACAGAGGAGGGACAGCGCACGGCGCGCGTGCGGGCGCCACGCCACCAGGTTGCCTGCTTGCGTCGCCTGGCCATCGCGAAGCCTCATGTCTTCCCCTTGGTGCCTCCTCGACCCCCTGGACACCACTCTCCCCTCCTCTGCTCTCTCCCTCGTCCTCTCCCACTATGGCCAACGTGCCCGTAAGCCATCGCCGCAGTAGTCGACGCCACCGCCTCTCCCTCGACCCCTAGCCGTGCCTGCGAGCTCCGCCTCGACGTCCTCGACCTCCTCGCTTTGCCGTACGTAGCCGGACGCGCTCCTCTGCCATCACCGAGCTCGTCCCCGACCGCCCGTCGCCGGAGATCCCCTTCGCCGCACCACCCGCTCCGGACCGTCTCCGAGCTCGCCGACATGCTCGTCCGACTCTACGTGAGCCTCTAACCTCGGCCATCCCTCTCTTCTTCTTCGTAGGTTGTCGTAGCCACCAGACTGCCTACGCCCGAACGCGCTGCCGCCTGAGCTCGTCACCGACATAGCTCCGGTGACCAAATGGTCACCCCGGCGAGTCCACTTTGCTCCCTCCAACGCGTACCGCCCCACTAGCCCTTCGCCTCGCTCGTTTGCGCACCGTAGAGCTAACCCCACGCGCACCGAGCTCCGGCCACCGCGGCTGAGCTCCTCGCCATCACCTCCGGCCATCCCAGGCCCGGTTGGTGCCACCGACTGACGCGTGCTGATCTGGGCTCTCGAATGAGCCCAGCCACGCTGCGAACGGGGCACCACAGCCCTTGCTTGAGTGCCCCGCCGCATCTGCTGCCGCCGCCAGCTAAACGCCGGCGAGTTGACCAGTTTGACCCGGGTTGACCCTAGTTTGACCCGGGTTGACCCCAGTTTGACCCCCCTGGGTCACTGACGTGTGGTCCCCATGCCACTAACTAAACTAGATTAGTGTTAGTTTAACGCTAACTAAATTAGATTAGTTAGGTTAGTCACTGACAGACGGGACCCACAGGTCAGGTTTGACCTGGACCATCTCCGTTAACTGCTTACATCACCCTTACGCAATGCTGACGCAATAACTCATTTACTGGATTATTCTTATTCGGGGAATTCCAGAAAATAGTGCTAACTTCTAAAATTCATAGAAGTTCAACCATAACTCAGAATGAAATAAGTTATATATGAAAAATGATCAAAAAAATCCAATCTATCCATCTGTATTGGTTTCATGCATGTTAGAGCAACCTAACCTTGATGTTTAGATGAAACAAGATAATGCATTTATATGAGTTCATATTTTGGGTTTGCATTTGAATCTTTGATTCAAATGAACTCAAACCACCCTGTTCAAAGCTACATTAGCCAAAACACACTCATTTTGCCATGTCATTGCATGCATCATATTGTTGCATATTGCCATGTAATGATTGTGTTACCGGTGTGATCTTCGTGGTAGGTTCTGCCTCTGAGGATATTCACGAGTATCCAGCTGAAGGGCAGTACCCCTCGACCACTCTGCCAGGCAAGAAAAACCCCCTTGTTCATTCTGATACAATCCCACTTTCTCACTCCTGCTCTCTTTTACTGCATTAGGACAACAACGATTCAACTGTTACATGCTGCGGTAGTTGAACCCCTTTCCTCTGCATGATCTGTCATTGCCACAGTAAATAGATGAAACCCACTAGCATGAGTAGGAGTTGTTTGAGCCCTGATGTGCCTACTCATTCATGCTTGTTTGTCATGCCTACTACTGCTTAGAGTTGAGTCAGGTCTGATTCATCGGGAATGAATTGGAATGGTGATGAACATGTCCTACTGTGTGTGTGCTAATTGTGTGAACACAATTTGGTAAAGGTAGCGGTGAGAGGCCATGTAGGAGTTGATACATCTCCAACGTATCTATAATTTTTGATTGTTCCATGCTATTATATTATCAACCTTGGATGTTTTATATGCATTTATATGCTATTTTATATGATTTTTAGGACTAACCCGTTAACCTAGAGCCCAGTGCCAGTTTCTGTTTTTTCCTTTTTTTTAGAGTAACGCAGAAAAGGAAAATCAAACGGAGTCCGATTGACCTGAAACTTCACGGAACTTATTTTTGGAACATAAGAAGCCCACGGAGTATCAGAGTTGGACCAGGAGAGTCCCGGGCTGCCCACGAGGGTGGGGGGCGCGCCCACCCCTCATGGACAGCCCGGAAGTCCACCAACGTACTTCTTCCTCCCATATATACCCATATACCCTAAAAACTTCGGGGAACAGAATAGATCGGGAGTTGCGCCACCAGAAGCCTCCATAGCCACCGAAAACCATTCTAGACCGGTTCCGGCACCCTGTCGGAGGGGGAACCCTTCACCGGTGGCCATCTTCATCATCTCGACGCTCTCCATGACGAGGAGGGAGTAGTTCTCCCTTGGGGCTGAGGGTATGTACCAGTAGCTATGTGTTTAACCTCTCTCTCTCTCTCTCTTGTGTTCTTGAGGTGATACGATCTTGACGTATCGTGAGCTTTTCTATTATAGTTGGATCTTATGATGTTTCTTCCCCCCTCTACTCTCTTGTAATGGATTGAGTTTTCCCTTTGAAGTTATCTTATCGGATTGAGTCTTTAAGGATTTGAGAACACTTGATGTATGTCTTGTGTGGGATAACCATGGTGACAATGGGTTATTCTATTGATTCACTTGATGTATGTTTTGGTGATCAACTTGCGGGTTCCGCCCATGAACCTATGCATAGGGGTTGGCTCACGTTTTTGTCTTGACTCTCCGATAGAAACTTTGGGGCACTCTTTGAGGTTCTATGTGTTGGTTGAATAGATGAATCTGAGATTGTGTGATGCATATCGTATAATCATACCCACGGATACTTGAGGTGACATTGGAGTATCTAGGTGACATTAGGGTTTTGGTTGATTTGTGTCTTAAGGTGTTATTCTAGTACGAACTCTAGGGCTGTTTGTGACACTTATAGGAATAGCCCAACGGATTGATTGGAAAGAATAACTTTGAGGTGGTTTTGTACCCTACCATAATCTCTTCGTTTGTTCTTCGCTATTAGTGACTTTGGAGTGACTCTTTGTTGCATGTTGAGGGATAGTTATGTGATCCAATTATGTTATTGTTGTTGAGAGAACTTGCACTAGTGAAAGTATGAACCCTAGGCCTTGTTTCCTAGCATTGCAATACGGTTGGTGCTCACTTTTATCATTAGTTACCTTGCTGTTTTTATATTTTCATATTACAAAAACCTTTATCTACCATCCATATACCACTTGTATCACCATCTCTTCGCCGAACTAGCGCACCTATACAATTTACCATTGTATTGGGTGTGTTGGGGACACAAGAGACTCTTTGTTATTTGGTTGCAGGGTTGCTTGAGAGAGACCATCTTCATCCTACGCCTCCTACGGATTTATAAACCTTAGGTCATCCACTTGAGGGAAATGTGCTACTGTCCTACAAACCTCTGCACTTGGAGGCCCAACAACGTCTACAAGAAGAAGGTTGTGTAGTAGACATCAAGCTCTTTTCTGGCGCCGTTGCCGGGGAGGTTAGCGCTTGAAGGTATATCTTTAGATCTTGCAATCGAATCTTTTTGTTTCTTGTTTTAGCACTAGTTTAGTTTATAAAAGAAAACTACAAAAAATCGAATTAAGTTTGCCTCATACACTTCATCTTTTTAATATCTTTCGTGAGTATGATGGAAAGGAAAATTGTGCCAAATGTTAGAAGAAGAATGCATTAAAATGTTTGGCACTAAATCTCTGAATGATGAGCATGATTGCAATGTTGTTAGTATGAACTCCTTGAATATCCGTAGTACTAATGATGATTGCACTAGTTATGATGAAAATGTCTCCTATAAACATGTCAATTTTTGTGGAGTGCATTGGGTTCGCAAGTACACACCAAATAGGGAAGATAGATATTGCAAGAGGCATAAGCATTTAGAAACTAAATTGTTGCAAGAAAGGCTAGATGTTTGTCCTGAAAGATTCAATATTTACCACCATCCTTGTGAACTTTGCAATGAACATGGTCATTTAAAGCTCCAATGCTATTTGTTTCATGATCAAGTCCTATCCAAAAATTGTGATAACTTGATTACCCTTGAGCATCATAAAGGCCTTAGTCTTCTTTTGGGTTATGAAGAAATGAGACGTATAACTGAGGGTATTCCAAAATTTAATCGCGAGAAATTTCTTGATTTTGATCTAGAGGAAATTTATATGTATTGTGCGGTGAATTGCATTGAAAAACCTTATATTGCCAATTACATAAAGAAAAGAAAACAAATAGAAGATGAAGAAAATACTAATGAAAGGGAAGAGACTTCCCAATATCCTCCTATTATTTCTTATGATGAATCAGGTAACGAGGAGGAGCCTTCTATTCAACCAATCTCATTAATAAGGAGCTCCAAAAAGAGGATTGAACCCACACATGATGTGGTGAAGAAGAAGAAAAGAAAAAGGAAGAGAGGTAAAAAGATATCTCTCCCAAATAATGCTGCTCCTATTACTGTTGTGCCTCATGAAAATATAATTGTGGAAGATGATGCACTTGATGATGATCTCGTTATGCCTATTGCTTGTTGTGATGATTATGAGTGGGAAGATAATGATACTTCTTATGATCTTGAAAATCTTTTTGGCACTTGCTTGGAAGAATATGATAATTGCTATACTATTGGTGCTATCTATACTATTAATGATGAGGGTGATTATGCTTATGATATGAAAAGGCCCAAGCTTGGGATGCTATGTTTGATGAAGATGATGTTTTTGAGAATATATTTGCTGCAATTAATGTTTGTCCCAATCTTGGGGATTCTACGTTTAATGAAGATGATATTTTTAGTCTCCCAAATTTTGATATGCAAATTTATAATGATGATAGCATGCCTCCTGCTTATGATGATTATATTGATGAAAGTGGGTTTGGAAGAGTATCAACTTTAGGAAGTAATGATCCCACTATTTTGGAGGATGTTGAATATTATTATGATAATTATGAAAGTGGAATTGGAGAGGTCGTGACTTTATTTAGTGATGATTCCTCTATCTTGGAAGAGGTTTCAATCAATTATGATGAGAACAAAGTTGCTACTTATGATAATTATTGTGATGATACATATGCTATAAAAAGCAGTGAT
The DNA here is from genome assembly GCF_002162155.2 of Triticum dicoccoides. Taxonomy (NCBI): domain Eukaryota; kingdom Viridiplantae; phylum Streptophyta; class Magnoliopsida; order Poales; family Poaceae; genus Triticum; species Triticum dicoccoides. Next base: position 567,322,054 of record NC_041386.1, read on the forward strand.
GATTATATTTATAAAACTTGCCATGATTATGATTACCCTTTTTCTGAACATTACTCTTTTAATGTGGAAACAATTTATAGCATTCGAGTTTCTTATAATACTCCCACTATTCCGAATGAGAAGAATTTTGCTTCTGCAGAGAGTAATTAAATTTCTATGCTTGTAGATCATGAAAAGAATGCTTTAGGTGCTGGTTATATTGTTTAATTCATTCATAATGCTACTGAAAATTATTATGAGGGAGGAATATATGCTTGTAGGAATTGCAATAATATCAAGTTTCCTCTCTATGTGCTTAAAGTTATGAAGTTATGCTTGTTTTACCTTCCTATGCAAGTTGATTCTTGTTCCCATAAGTTGTTTACTCACAAAATCCCAATGCATAGGAAGTGGGTTAGGCTTAAATGTGCTAGTCATATTCTTCATTATGCTCTCTTTATGTTACAATTCTTATCTTTTATGTGAGCATCATTGAAATCATCATGCCTAGCTAGGGGCGTTAAACGATAGCGCTTGTTGGGAGGCAACCCAACTTTATTTTTGTTCCTTGCTTTTTGTTCCTGTTTAGTAATAAATAATTTATCTAGACTCTGGTATGGTTGTGTTTTTTGTGTTTAATTAGTGTTTGTGCCAAGTAGAACCGTTGGGAAGACTTGGGAAAAGTTTTGTTGATCTTGTTGTAAAAACAGAAACTTTAGTGCTCACGAGAATTGCTGCCATTTTTATTGGATAGTGATATTTAGTTAATTCTTTCTGAATATGATTAATAGATAAATTCCGCACATCCAGAAATTTCTTTTAGAATTTTTGGGGTTCCAGAAGTTTGCGTTAGTTACAGATTACTACAGACTGTTCTGTTTTTGACAGATTCTGTTTTTCGTGTGTTGTTTGCTTATTTTAATGAATCTATGGCTAGTAAAAGAGTTTATAAACCATAGAGAAGTTGGAATACAGTAGGTTTAAGACAAATATAAATAAATAATGAGTTCATTACAGTACCTTGAAGTGGTTTTTTCTTTTCTTTCGCTAACGGAGCTTACGAGTTTTCTCTTAAGTTTTGTGTTGTGAAGTTTTCAAGTTTTGGGTAAAGATTTGATGGATTATGGAATAAGGAGTGGCAAGAGCCTAAGCTTGGGGATGACCAAGGCACCCCAAGGTAATATTCAAGGACAACCAAAATCCTAAGCTTGGGGATGCCCCGGAAGGCATCCCCTCTTTCGTCTTCGTTCATCGGTAACTTTACTTGGAGCAATATCTTTATTCACCACATGATATGTGTTTTGCTTGGAGCGTCATTTTATTTTATTTTGTTTTGCTGGATGTATGAATAAAATACCAAAATCTTAAATTCTTAAATGTTAGAGAGTCTTCACATAGTTGCATAATTATTAAACTACTCATTGATCTTCACTTATATCTTTCGGAGTAGTCTGTCGTTTGCTCTAGTGCTTCACTTATATCTTTTAGAGCACAATGGTGGTTTTATTTTGAAGAAATAGATGAACTCTCGTGCTTCACTTATATTATTTTGAGAGTCCTAAACAGCATGGGAATTTTCTTTGGTTATGAATTTAGTCCTAATATGATGGGCATCCAAGAGGGATATAATAAAAACTTTCATATAAAGTGCATTGAATACTATGAGAAGTTTGATGCTTGATAATTGTTTTGAGATATGGAGATGGTGATATTAGAGTCATGCTAGTTGAGTAGTTGTGAATTTGAGAAATACTTGTGTTCAAGTTTGTGATTCCCGTAGCATGCACGTATGGTGAACCGTTATGTGACAAAGTCGGAGCATGATTTATTTATTGATTGTCTTCCTTATGAGTGGTGGTCGGGGACGAGCGATGGTCTTTTCCTACCAATCTATCCCCCTAGTAGCATGCACGTAGTACTTTGTTTCGATAACTGATAGATTTTCGCAGTAAGTATGTGAGTTCTTTATGACTAATGTTGAGTCCATGGATTATACGCACTCTCACCCTTCCACCATTGCTAGCATCTCTAATACCGCGCACCTTTCATCGGTATCGTAAACCCAACATATACCTTCCTCAAAACATCCACCATACCTACCTATCATGGCATTTCCTTAGCCATTCCGAGATATATTTCCATGAAACTTTCCACCTTTCCGTTTACTATGACACGCTCCATCATTGTCATATTACTTTGCATGATCATGTAGTTGACATCGTATTTGTGGCAAAGCCACCGTTCATAATTCTTCCATACATGTCACTCATGAGTCATTGCACATCCCGGTACACCGCCGGAGGCATTCATATAGAGTCATATATTGTTCTAAGAATCGAGTTGTAATTCTTGAGTTGTAAGTAAATAAAAGTGTGATGATCTTCATTATTAGAGCATTGTCCCAAGTGAGGAAAGGATGATGGAGACCATGATTCCACCACAAGTCGGGATGAGACTCCGGACGAAAATAAATAAATAAAAGAGGCCAAAGAAGCCCAAATAAAAAAAGAAAAAAAAGAGGCCATAAAAAAGAGAAAGGACCAAATAAAAAATAAAAAAGAGAAGGGGCAATGCTACTATCCTTTTACCACACTTGTGCTTCAAAGTAGCACCATGATCTTCATGATAGAGAGTCTCTTATGTTGTCACTTTCATATACTAGTGGGAATTTTTCATTATAGAACTTGGCTTGTATATTCCAATGATGGGCTTCCTCAAAATGCCCTAGGTCTTCGTGAGCAAGCGAGTTGGATGCACACCCACTTAGTTCCTTTTGTTGAGCTTTCATATACTTATAGCTCTAGTGCATCCGTTGCATGGCAATCCCTACTCACTCACATTGATATCTATTAATGCGCATCTCCATAGCCTGTTGATACGCCTAGTTGATGTGAGACTATCTTCTACCTTTTTGTCTTCTCCACAACCACCATTCTATTCCACCTATAGTGCTATATCCATGGCTCACGCTCATGTATTGCGTGAAGATTGAAAAAGGTTGAGAACATCAAAAGTATGAAACAATTGCTTGGCTTGTCATCGGGGTTGTGCATGATTTAAATACTTTGTGTGGTTAAGATGGAGCATAGCCAGACTATATGATTTTGTAGGGATAGCTCTCTTTGGTCATGTTATTTTGAGAAGACATAATTGCTTGGTTAGTATGCTTAAAGTATTATTATTTTTATGTCAATATTAAACTTTTGTCTTGAATCTTATGGATCTGAATATTCTTGCCACAATAAAGAGAACTACATGGATAAATATGTTAGGTAGCATTCCACATCAAAAATTCTATTTTTATCATTTACCTACTCGAGGATGAGCAGGAATTAAGCTTGGGGATGTTGATACGTCTCCAACGTATCTATATTTTTTGATTGTTCCATGCTATTATATTATCAACCTTGGATGTTTTATATGCATTTATATGTTATTTTACATGATTTTTGGGACTAACCTGTTAACCTAGAGCCCAGTGCCAGTTTCTGTTTTTTCCTTGTTTTAGAGTATCGCAGAAAAGGAAAATCAAACGGAGTCCAATTGACCTAAAACTTCACAGAACTTATTTTTGGACTAGAGGAAGCCCACGGAGTATCAGAATTGGACCAGGAGAGTCCCGGGCTGCCCATGAGGGTTCTGCCTCATGGACAGCCCAGAGGTCCACCGACGTACTTCTTCCTCCCATATATACCCATATACCCTAAAAACTTCGGGGAACAGAATAGATCGGGAGTTCCGCCGCCAGAAGCCTCCGTAGCCACCGAAAACAAATCTAGACCGGTTCCGGCACCCTGCCAGAGGGGGAACCCTTCACCGGTAGCCATATTCATCATCCCGGCGCTCTCCATGACGAGGAGGGAGTAGTTCTCCCTCGGGGCTGAGGGTATGTACCAGTAGCTATGTGTTTGATCTCTCTCTCGTGTTCTTGAGGTGATACGATCTTGATGTATCGTGAGCTTTGCTATTATAGTTGGATCTTATGATGTTTCTTCCCCCCTCTACTTTCTTGTAATGGATTTGAGAACACTTGATGTATGTCTTGCGTGGGATAACCGTGGTGACAATGGGTTATTCTATTGATTCACTTGATGTATGTTTTGGTGATGAACTTGCGGGTTCCGCCCATGAACCTATGCATAGGGGTTGGCACACGTTTTCGTCTTGACTCTCCGGTAGAAACTTTGGGGCACTCTTTGAGGTTCTATGTGTTGGTTGAATAGATGAATCTAAGATTGTGTGATGCATATCGTATAATCATACCCACGGATACTTGAGGTGACATTGGAGTATCTAGGTGACATTAGGGTTTTGGTTGATTTGTGTCTTAAGGTGTTATTCTAGTACGAACTCTAGGGTTGTTTGTGACACTTATAGGAATAGCCCAATGGATTGATTGAAAAGAATAACTTTGAGGTGGTTTCGTACCCTACCATAATCTCTTCGTTTGTTCTTCGCTATTAGTGACTTTGGAGTGACCCTTTGTTGCATGTTGAGGGATAGTTATGTGATCCAATTATGTTATTATTGTTGAGAGAACTTGCACTAGTGAAAGTATGAACCCTAGGCCTTGTTTCCTAGCATTGCAATACCGTTGGTGCTCACTTTTATCATTAGTTACCTTGCTGTTTTTATATTTTCATATTACAAAAACCTTTATCTACCATCCATATACCACTTGTATCACCATCTCTTCGCCGAACTAGTGCACCTATACAATTTACCATTGTATTGGGTGTGTTGGGGACACAAGAGACTCTTTGTTATTTGGTTGCAGGGTTGCTTGAGAGAGACCATCTTCATCCTGCGCCTCCTACGGATTGATAAACCTTAGGTCATCCACTTGAGGGAAATTTGCTACTGCCCTACAAACCTCTGCACTTGGAGGCCCAACAACGTCTACAAGAAGAAGGTTGTGTAGTAGACATCAAGAGTACATGGTGGGCTGTCTCATTAAAACCGTCCTCAGGAACTGAGTTCTGTGTTTGTGGTCCATGAACAACTACTACCACACGTTGGGCCCTGAAATATGACCCCCGCTCGACTTATTAACTACCCCTGTCCTCTGTCCAGGAGTTGCAACTAGTTTCTGGTGTTTGTAGGATATGTGTTGGAGGTCGTGCGTAGCATTGACCCTAGGGGTGGGCTATGAAGCGGGAGATAAACCGTGGCACGGTGTACCGGGTGCCCGTTTGGTGTCTCGGGAACCCTGCACACATCGTTTAGGGCTATGAGCGAAACCCCGGCCGGATCTCCTCGTGGATGGAACCCGAATAGGTGATAAACGTGGACTAGAGACTTGTGTAGTTAGTCAGGTTGTGGTCTACACCCACGTCGGCTTTCGCTTGAAGTCTGCTGAGCACATGGCGTGTGCAGACGCTAAGTGGTGGAAACATGTGTGAAGAAGTACACCCCTAGAGGGTTATAAATGATCTATTCGAATAGTCGCGTCGACGGTAATGGACTTCTGGGTTGCCTGTACAGTTCATAGACAAGTGAAAGTGGATACTCTAAAATACGCAAGATAAGCGTGAGTGCTATGGGTGGCGTTCTCGTAAGGAGACGGGAGAGGATCCATAGTGGTGTATTGATTGGTGAATATGTGGACTCATGTGCGCCACCTCAAAAGAGTTACTTGCAGTCATAGTTCAGGTTAGCCACTGAGTCAAAGCTGGCTTGCTATAGTTAAACTCCACCACCCCCTTTGTTGATACCGATGCATATGTAGCTAGTTCTGATGTAAGTCTTGCTGGGTACAATTGTACTCACGTTTGCTTAATTTATGTTTTGCAGAGAGACTTCAGACTCGCTAGTAGTTCCGTGTGGACTTTGACGTTTAGCTTGATACGTCAGCTACGATCTTGTGCCCTCGGCAGGATCTGGTAGATAGTCAGGCTTCTCGGCCTTTTTCATTTGTAGATGTCTGTACTCAGACATGTTAAGCTTATGCATGTGCTTTGACTTGTATGCTCTGAATGTTGGGTCATGAGACCCATGTTTGTAATATCTCGCTCCTCGGAGCCTAATGAATAAATACTTTGAGTCATAGAGTTTTGTTGTGAAGCCATGTTGTATTTGCACATATTGAGCATATTGTGTGTATGTTATTGAAATGCTTGGTATGTGTGGGATCCGACAATCTAGTTGTTTATCCTTGGTTGCCTCTCTTATGGGGAAATGTAGTCTGGTTCTTCCACTGAGCCTTGGTAGTCTGCTACAGCCCGGTTTGCCGGAGTCCTGCTAGCCCAGCACTACTGCTCCGGAACACTTAGACTGGCCGGCATGTGATTCACTTCGTTCTCGTGTCTGTCCCTTCAGGGAAATGTCACACGGTGACATCCGGAGTCCTGCTAGCCTGCTACAACCCGGGTTCCCAGAGTCCTGTTAGCCCAGTTGCTACAGCCCGGATTCAAACGCTGCTGACCGACATGCTCGATGTTGATTCATGTATGCTTGTCGCTGTAAGTTAGCACCACTTTGGGTTCATGGCTAGTCATGTCGGCCCGGGTTCTCTGTCATATGGATACTAGCAACACTATCATATACGTGAGCCAAAAGGCGCAAACGGTCCCAGGCCAGGTAAGGTGGCACCCGTGGGAATACCGTGCGTGAGGCCGAAAAGTGATATGATGTGTTACATGCTAGATCGGTGTGACTTAGGATCGGGGTCCTAACATGTACCGAGGAGAAGACCACGATGAAAATGTTGAGTGGCTCTCATATGAATAACTGTTGAACTAATAAGAGCCCATTTTACCTTGTCTTCTCCTATTGAATAAAATGTTTTGCAGATTCCAGCTTAGTCCATGGCACTCTTGCACTATTATTATTTTCATATCATTCGATCGTGCAAGTGAAAGGCAATAATGACGATATTCGATGAGATGGCCGTGGCAAGGATAAACTGGTATGAACTCGACTTGTTTTGTCTGTGTAAATATGTTTAACCTAGTATCCAGGCTTCAGCCCGTTATGATTAAACATGTTTGGAATGACAATTAGAGATTATAGGTTCTCATGACATGCATAAGTAGCTGGGAGTGGATAATGATTTATCTTGGATATCAACATAGCATTAAAATGATAGTGGTGTAGTATGATGATATGGTATCCTCCTCTGAATGTTCGAGTGGCTTGACTTGGTACATGTTCATGCATGTAGTTGAATCAAAACCAACATAGCCTCTATAATATTTATGTTCATGGTGATCATATCCTACTCATGCTAGTGTCCAATGTTACTTATGCATAATGCCTGGTTATGATCATTGTTGCTCTCTAGCTAGCCGCTTCCCAGTCTTAATTGCTACCCTTCACCTGTACTAAGTGGGAACTCTGCTTGTACATCAAAAACCTTGAACACAAAGTTATTCCAGATGAGTCCACCATAGCTACCTATATACGGTATTACCCTGCTGTCCTAAGTAAATTTGCATGTGCCACCTCTAAAAACTTCTAAAAAAATTCCCTTTTGTGTGCTTGGATCGTTCATGGAACGACAGGAGGTGGTCGATATCTTCCGTGCTAAGCATGCTATCCTCAGGTCGAGTGTTTATTCACTCGCCGTCGCATGAGGAAATGGGCGGTAATAGGGATACCCAGTCCCAAACTGCAAACATTAAAAAAAGAGTTCATCTCTTGAATAATCAAACAAAAACTCCCAATGGAGTCAAAACCTTTACTTTCCGCTTGGAAACCACCACTAGCATGCTTAGCATTGAAGATATTGATAACTGATGGTCGTGAAGTGAATAAGAAGGGTGCATGTCTCAAAATAATCATTTATCTCTGTTTTAAAAACTTGAGCTCTGGCACCTCTACAAATCATTGCTTCCCTCTGTGAAGGGACACTACTAGGGAAAACCTTATACCCAGAATGTTACCAGTAGCACTTGTTAAAATGAGGCGCTACTGCTACTTAGCAGTAGCGCATCTGCTAGAACGGCGCTACTTTTACCCGCTTAGTAGTAGCGCGGCAGGAACAGAACGCGGTACTGCTATAATTGCCACACCGTTCCCGATGTGCTAGGTATAGTAGTAGCACCCTTCTACGAACAGAGCCTACTACTATGGATTTTAGCAGCAGCGCGTTTTGCCTCCCCACGCTATTGTTAAATCTATTTTCACCTAACCCCCCGCGCGGCCTGATTCCCTCTCCTCTACTTCCTCCCCCAATTCTCCTCTACTATTCCTCATCGCCTCCGCCTCGCCGCCGTCTCCCCTGACCCCACCTCGCCGCCGTCTCCCCCAACCCCGCCTCGCCTCCGCCTCGTCGTCGTCTCCCCCGACCCCGCCTCGTTGCGCCTCGGTGCCGCCGTCTCCCTCGACCCCATCTCTCTCCTCGCCCTCTGTAAGCACTCTCCCCTTCCAATCCCTCTTCTCTGCTTAGTATGAACCCTAGCTAGTTAGTATGAACCCTAGACTATTTTTAGTGCTAGTTAGTTAATTACTTATATGGTAATTAGGGCAGTAGTTCCTCGGTACTAATTAGTTAGTAAGAACTAGGTACTAATTAGGTATTAGTTTATTTTTATTTATAGTAAGTTTATTTTTAGTAAGAACTAATTGAATTAATAGAACTCGTTAGTAAGAACTTGTTGCTATTTTTTAGTTAAAGCAATTTTTCTCGCATCGACGTGGATGATGCCTATCACGCATCCTCGTCATTGAGTCGGCGGAGGACGACACCTGCTTGACCAGATGGGCCATGTCCGGGACTGGGCTCCGCCGGGGTGGTACTGGGAGGCGCTACCTACCGGGGGGCGCAGGTTGGTGAGGAGCCAGCCTGTCGTTGAGCCGAACCTTCTTTGGTGGCGGTCGCGTGGGCCAGTGACGGTACAAAGGCTCGAGGACTCCGCGGAGGTGGTGCGTCACCGTGTCAGTGAGGAGGACGCGCACGTCCGTCGCTACTTGTTTGCGTTGGAGCATAGGTTCTCCAATACCTGGCAGGTTCTCCACGGATCTTACTAGAGCTATTTTCCCATGATGGTTCATTCTCTATGGGTGTCCACCGCCCGTGCCGATACCGATCGTGTGCTAGGGTTTTAGTTGTATTAGTGATGTTATATGTATGAAACTATTTGGGATGTATTAGTGATAATATTCGACGGTGTACGGACGCATGAGATGATTTACTTTTGCTTATTGAATGCATGCTAATTTGAGTCCTATAAGATATTTTGAAATGTATATCTTGTGTTGCTCAATATCCAAGTGGCCGGTCATGTTTGCAGGTTACGCCTCTGAGTGGCCTATGTTTTGCCGGAGTGTTGATTCATTTCCGTTCCGACAAATTTCAGGCGCTCGATATGTCCTATTTTAGCAAAGGTCATGCCGGATTTTTCTGTGAATTTTGGCATGACTTGTGCCAGAATATGTAGGAAATATCGAGTGCCCCGGATTTGTGTGTTGAGTATCCTGGTAGTTGTCTTCGATCGATTTTCAATTAATGTTTTAACTATGAACATAGGAAATGTCTGATGACGAAAAGGATTTCGGTATTTGCAAATACTGCAAAGACGAACGCGGCCTGTGCGACGGAATCTTCCTAGATGATGATAGGCGCTTCAGCATCAAGCTGGACGAGAACTTCGAAGTGGATACAGTAAGTCACAACGACAAGTCTTTTTTCGTAATTAAGCATGACATCTGCTTCAACTTATATATTTTTTACTATTGTACTAGCGTATCCCCTGCCATGCAAGAGTTTTTGTATTGGATAAGATAGGTTTCAGTCATACTATGGAGGTAAAGAAAGTTTACTTGAAGACCGAGCATGGTTATATTTTCCACGCAAAATTATACAATTCAGACGACTACACCTATTTTGGATGCAAAACATGGCGAGCACTATGCAAGACTTATGCATTTGAGCCTGATATGGTTATCACCTTTGATATTCGTCTGGAAGATGATATTGAAGGTAATACCGACATCTGGGTTGATGTGCAGACGCCTCCAGTTATACCATTATGTAAGTTTCTCAACCATGTTTATGTCTTTGATATTGTTTATTCAAAAATAGTTGACAACTAATTTGTATTGTCAGCTTATTTCGGTGCAAGCAAACATGTCCAGGGCTTGGTAGACAGGACCTACTACTGTCCCGAGGCTGAACTCAACTGCGAGGAGCTAAGTCATTATGTTTCATGGCTTGAGGATCTTGATACTGTCAAGACAAATTTTCTTCCTGCATTTAGAAATGTTAGTACTGAAAACGTGTGACCAATAGTGTTCGTAATGAACTACGGTCACATCTATTTAGGAAGGATGGTAAGATTTTTACTATTTGTCCTCAGTGCATCTTTTCCATACATTATTTTTGAAGCTAAACTTCATTGCTAAGTATGTTACCATACGATGTTCTTCAACAGGGACTCCCGAATGTTGTGCCTTATGGGATCGAGACTAAAGGTACCATGAGTATTATTAGCTTACGGCCAAGATATCCTACAGATTACTTTAGTGCATTCAAGATTAGCGACGGATGCTTAATAGTGCAAGACTGGACCAAATGTGTGATGGAGAAGCGCAGAGAAGTACTAGGGGGCAGCAAACAGATGCGCTACCCATGATTAGGAGACAGGTTCATTTGCATGCTCCAACTTGATCAAGGAGGAGAGCTACACGTGTTTTATGTTATTTTACCTAAGAGAGAGCAGCAGGAGTGATTAGCTAGCTAGAAATGAGTTTGAGGATGATGATGTGCTACACTATTACTATGATGATAAAATAGCTAGTGTTGGTGGTAATGACTATGATGATTATTATTAGCTAGTGTTACTGGTGATTAAATAAATACTGTTGGTGGTAATGACTATGATGATGATTAAATAGCTTGTGCTGGTGGATTAGGTTCAAGTGGAGGAAACATGTGGTGCACATCGAAAGTACTACTAGTCCAAACTAGATCAAGTTTGGATTAGTACTATACTTTTGACATGCACCACATATTGCCTCCACTTGAACCTAATCCACCTTCATTTGACACTGTTATGGACATAATGATGTAAACCTCATAACTGGTATTGTACCAATATTTGTCCTATGGCGCATAAATACACTAAAAAAATAAAAAAATACTAGTAGCGATGGCGAGAAAACACGTTGCGAGTAGTTACATTAGCAGTAGCGCGGGAGTGAACAAACGCTGCAGGTATTTGCCCTAGCAGTAGCGCGTGCGGGCACGCGTTACTGCTAAGCAATAGTTGTAGCGCCTTATTAGTAGTGCGCCTACCCGCGCTACTAGTGAGCACAAAACCCGCGCTGCTGCTAGCCTTTTCCCTAGTAGTGGGACTATCTATTTACTTTTATGTTGTGTCATCACCTTCTATAAACAAGCACCAGAAACTGAGTAGAGCACAACGGTCATGATTCATGCATTATGTATAGCTAATGTTGGGTACATCATGACTGGATCTTTTCTACCATGAATTACAATGTTTAGTCGCTGCTTGAACTTCGGAGGTGCTCTGCATTTATGTTTTACGATCTCAGAAAGGGCTAGCGAGATACCATTACTCTCATATTATATCATGGTTGTTTTTACAACATGTTGTTGTCTGAGATATCTTATTATTGCTCGCTAGATGATTATGTAACTGATATGAATCATTATAATCTTTAAGAGTTATTGTTGACATGGTCAGTTATAATGTTGGCAGAAAACCTAGGTGCTTTTTAAGCTTATTTATGCAAACAAGAGAAAAGGAGTTCATAAAAGTTTTTCTTTCTCACTTCAGTTTATCAACTAAATTGGTTGAGGACAAGCAAAGGTTTAAGCTTGGGGGAGTTGATACGTATCCAATGTATCTACTTTTTCTCATGCTTTTCCTCTTGTTTTGGACTCTAATTTGCATGATTTGAATGAAAGTAACCCCGGACTGACACTGTTTTTAGCAGAACTACCATGGTGTTGTTTTTGTGCAGAAATAAAAGTTCTCGGAATGGAACGAAACTTTGCGAGGATTTTTTATATCAATAATAAGAATTTCTGGAGCCAAGACCCACCAGAGAGGGGCCCCTGGTTGGGCACAACACACCAGGGCGCGCCCCCCCTCTCCTGGTGCGCCCAGGTGGGTTGTACCCACCTGGTGGCCCCGCTGACGACCCCCTGATACTATAAAATCACATTATTCCAGAAAAAAATCAGGGAGAAAGAATTATCATGATCCACGAGACGAGGCCGCCGCCAAGCCCTGTTCTTCCTCGGGAGGGCAGATCTGGAGTCCGTTTGGGGCTCCGGAGAGGGGGGTCTTCGTTTTTCGTCATCACCAACCCTTCTCCATCGCCAATTCCATGATGCTCCCCACCGGGAGTGAGTAATTCCTTCGTAGGCTCGCTGGTCGGTGAGGAGTTGGATGAGATTCATCATGTAATCGAGTTAGTTTTGTTAGGGTCGAATCCCTAGTATCCACTATGTTCTTAGAGTGATGTTGCTATGACTTTGCTATGCTTAATGCTTGTCACTTTGGGCCCTGGTGCCATGATTTCAGATCTGGACCGTTTATGAATTCATCATCATATCCATGTTTTAGATCCAATCTTGCAAGTTATAGTCACCTACTACGGTTATGATCCGACAACCCCGTAGTGACAACAACCGGGCCCACTCTCGGTGATGACCGTAGTTTGAGGAGTTCATGTATTCACTATCTGGTAATGCTTTGTTCCGGTTCTCTATTAAAAGGAGGCCTTAATATCCCTTAGTTTCCAATATGGACCCCGCTGCCACAAGAGGGTACGACAAAAGATGTCATGCAATTTCTTTTAATAAAGCACGTGTGACTATTTACGGAATACATGCCTACATTATATCGATGAACTGAAGCTAGTGCCATATCGCCCTAGGTTATAACTGTCACATGATGAATATCATCCAACAAGTTACCGATCCAATGCCTACGAATGTATCCTTATTGTTTCTGCTAAGTTACTACTGCTATCATCACTGTTACACTTGCCACAAATTACTGCTATCACTGTTACTGTTACCGTTGCTACTGTCACTCCTATCAAAACTATCAAACTACTTTGCTACTAATGACTTTGCTGCAGATAATTAATCTCTAGGTGTAGTTGAATTGACAACTCAACTGCTAATACCTTCAAATATTCTTTGGCTCCTCTTGTGTCAAATCTAAAAATTTAGGTTGAATACTTACCCTCGAAAACTGTTGCGATCCCCTATACTTGTGGGTTATCATTGGGTTGTGCCCACCTCGGTGGCCTCCCGCACTGCCTCTTGGATCTACAAATACCCCAATATTCCAAAAACCCTAGAGGAGTCGATGAAACACAATTCCAGCCGCCGCAAGTTCTAGAAAGCACAGATCCAATCTAGACACCATCACGGAGGGGTTCAGCATCCTCATTAGTGCCTCTCCGATGATTCATGAGTAGTTCATTGTAGACCTACGGTTCCGTAGTTAGTAGCTAGATGGCTTCCTCTCTCTCTTTTGATTCTCAATACAATGGTCTCATGGAGATCTATTTGATGTAACTCTTTTTGCGGTGTGTTTGAGTTTATGATCAGATCTATGTTTTTATCCATGAAAGTTATTTGAGTCTTTTGATCTCTTATATGCATGATTACTTATAGCCTCGTATTTGTCTTCGAATCTTTGATTTAGTTAGGCCAACTAGATTGATTTTTCTTGCCATGGGAAGAGGTGCTTCGTGATGGGTTCGATCTTACGGTGCTCAATCCCAGTGACAGAAGGGGAAATGACACGTATGTATCATTGCTATTAAGGATAACAAGATGGGGTCTATTCCTATATGACTAGATCTTGTCTACATCATGTCATCGTTCTTATTGCATTACTCCGTTTCTCCATGAACTTAATACACTAGATGCATGCTGGATAGCGGTCGATGTGTGGAGTAATAGTAGTAGATGCAGATAGGAGTCGGTCTACTGATCTTCACTACTAGGGAAAAGCCTACCAGCAGCGAGGGTTTTGGGCCTCTCAGTAGCGCGGGCACCGGCACTACTAATAAGGCGCTATAGCTAATGTATAGCAGTAGCGCCGGTTATCCCACGCTACTGCTATACATGAATAGCTGTAGCGCTCTTTGGGGAAGGGCGCTACTGATATTATCTGCAGCGCTGTTTGCTGGGACGCGCTACTGACAATGCGGCGCTACAGCTAAATTTCCCCCCTCGCTACTACTAGTTTATTTATTAGTTTTTTTCCTGCATATTTGTTTTGTATTTGAATAGGCTTTATACAATAATCTTTAGCATATCATACACATATAAATGTAATCATAGCATATACATACAATTAGTCTCATCAAATCATGTCATCATCATAATCATCATCCAACACAAAGTGGTCTCTCGTCATCATCTCGAAAATAGCAATACAAGTCTCGAATGATATGCAAATACATCGTCATCCATCTAAACAATGATATACACGAGAATAGCTATCACTTTGAGAACATGAGTTCGTATCCCTCTTTCGCATTAGCGTGAACCTCTAAACTAACTACTGCCTGTCGCTCGGAAACCGGAAGGGCCTGACACTCCGGCCACTTGTCGTATATATACTCCTGGCATAGCACTTCTTCGCCATCTATGATCTATGCACCTGCATCATCACATGAGTCGATGATATGCAACATATATAGTTGAGCAACAGAAAGAGACAGACTTGGCAAAAATAAAAACAACATATCATAAGCATAAATAACAAAGTTCATCGTACCCCAAAATGCCCTAACTAGAGTGATTTTCGCTAGTCGAGGAGGAGGACGGTTTAATTACATCACAAATAAAGTTTCACCGTGCATAACTCAAATTTTTGTCATACAGAAAGGATGGACTAAACGGACACATTGTCATATATCGACAATCACTCCAACATGTCGTTCCATCCATCCAAGTCAGGGAGATAGTCCCCGAGCCTAGTGAAAGGCTTCAGGTCGAGACGCTGAGAGGCTATCCATGTTCGGACGTCTTCCTGTGACATTTGTCCTTCTCCGTAGAACATCCCTGTTTTTCCGACGACCTCCTTCATGATGATTTGGGCAAGTTCGCGCTGGATGTTATAGAACTCAGCTCGAAGTCGATGATCCTCGATATCTCCTATGTCCTTTGCCCATTGTAGAATATGGGCATCGCCGAAAGAAGGTGCCATGCGAAGGTTCTGGTGATCCCGTCTATACTCCAGCATGTGGTGTAGGACATAGAATCCATCATTAAGAGAATCGTCCGGTTGCTGGATGCAGCAGAAGTTCGTCTTATGGCCGAAGGCGACCCTGCCACCCCTCATATTCTTGTCCCTGACCTCTCCACCCAGTGATTGGTAGTGATACATAGCACTGTCGAGAACATCCTTGATGTGGGTGTAATCCTTTTTGTGAATGTTCTTCGACGTGTCCAAGTAAAGAGCGTGGGAGAATCGGGGGTAGAGGATGATGAGGACGGCGCGCCCGCCGCTGCGCAAAATAAGTCCTCAAATTAATTAGCCTCCACCGTGCAAATGAATGATTGAAATCAAAGGAAGGATAGCAGCGCGGATGACTTACACGGGATGATAAGGCACGAGAATCGCCCCCTTGTCCTTATTGGTGAGCATGAAACTGACGATGTAATCCCTCGCGTATTCACGGTGATTTGCGCAGACTCCCAAGAAGCCCTCGTGCATGCAGTACGGGTCAACGACACAGATATGAGATATCTGCTCAACCCCGATGATGTAGTTCATGTGCAAAGCATAAAGGCGGACAAACATAAAATCCAGTTTCTTCACGTGAAACATGTCGAATATGTAATCGAATCGGAGGAAGAACTTATCCGCGGGGAAGCTGTCGACGTACGACATTTGCCGCGGAATATTAACCACGTAGAGTGGGTATCCTGGATCTTTCAAGGCGATGAGGTCTTTCTCTACCCGTAGCACATCGTCATGAAGTCTCTTTAGATCGCTGAATCTGGCCCGTAGCACTGTTGCAGGTAGGCTTGGTTGACCGGGAATATACCATTTATCCGCACCGGGGATATCTATACGGTCCTGAAGCCGAGGCTGCTGAGGCGGCTGGATCATAGAAACAGCTTTTTTGCCTTTCCTCGCTCTCTTCCTAAACTTCTTTACTACCGGAAGGTCGTCCATAATATGTAGAGACGGCAATTCAGGCACCGACTCATGACGCTCAAACCCTGAGAAGGCGCCAGTATAGACATACTGTTCAGCAGCGCCATCGTCGTCCTCATCCTCATCCATGGCGATGTCATCAGCGACTAATGGAGCCTCCTCCTTACCCCGTCCGCTATCACCCAACCCGACACCCGACGATAATTGGGTAGGTGGGGTGTTGATGTTCATACCTTGCTGAGGCTGTGTGCTCGTGGGTGTGCTCCCGGCCGCCTCCAGACGAAGCAGACTCTTTGGCCACAACAGGACCCACCCAGTATTGCAACAATCACCAAGCCGCTGTGGTGTCTCATCGTCATCCCCCAGTAGTACTGGAGGAGGCAAATTCTCGTGGCCCGGTTTGACACTGGCCACAGAAACCTTGAAGACGATCGAGGGGATCAGCCGGTTGTGGAACAATGGTTCCTTCGGCTCCATTATCGTCGCCTTCCCCACGTCCACCTTCTGGTCGCTGATGGTGTACAATATGGTGCACGGGGTTTCGTCGGCCTGCAAAGAAAAGTCTGCGACGTGAGACATCCGAAAGGCAACGAAAACGGGAGATTATACATTTATATTGAAGGGGGCCGGTGTGATAGATACCGTGAGGGCGTCGAGCTCATCCAAAGATGAAGCACCGCCTAGCACGTTCGGTGTGGGAGCCGGTGCGGGAGCAGGTGCAGCTGCAGGTGCTGGTGCAACGCTAGTCGAGCTGCTCCCCGCCAAGAAGTCAGCAAGGGGAAAGTCCGCATCTTTTTTTGGATTTTGCCTGGTCCAATTGAAAACGGCCAGAACCAAGGTAGTAGAAATATCTAAAGCCACCTGTTTTGCGGCAGCTACCGCTATTGCGACTATCTCAGTTGATTTCTTCTCAACCGCAATCTCAACCCTCTTGTCGATGTTTTCTTCATTTAACCTCCGTCTTTCCTTTCTCTCCTCAGTGGTCTCACGGTAGTACTTCTTCCACGTGGCGCTGTCTCCGACACCGTGCACGCGTCCATATGACGGTCGAGTATCCACCGGTTGTTGTTTCAATATGTTCAACTCCCGGTTGAATGGAGTGTCCCACTTGGGCCTCGCCAATGCCTCAGACGGTGAGTCGCTTTCGGCCGCAATCCTGTGCTGCTCTCTCTGCAAAAGGCACAATGATCGTTTACAAATATGACTAATGTGTGCAGTCGAATTGATCAGAAACTAAAATTACCAGCAGTCTCATGAACTCCGTAATGATCGGTGTTGTCTCGTAAACCTTTTTCACTGGGTCCCAACGGTGCCGGGCCCTGAGGACGTCACGCTCCTGTGGGACGGTGAACTCCGCCAAGGGGTCTGGGATGCCCAGACTCGTGGCTTCCGCGTCCTCCTTGGCCCATTTGGACCTCTTTCCGCCGTAACCACGGCTTCCGAGGTGGTGCTCCCAATGTTCCTCTCTTGAAGCCCCTTCATGTACTTAGACATTTTTTTGGCATCTTCGGTCTCGCAAGCCTCCTTGAATATTTGAAACTGCTCTTCCGTGATTGTCGGATTATCCTTTACAATCTCGGAGTAGGGTTCCTTCTTGTCGATGACCCTTGCTTTCACTCGATTTTTCCAGGCGGCCAACGCGTCGCTAAACTTGGTCATGGCGTGTTTGTTTATCTTCTTCATTGCCGGTTCCTCATCTGGATCTTTATAATCCTTCTCATTCTGGCCCGGGAACAAGAATATCTGGTGAAACTTCTTTAGGAAGGAGCTCCTCATATTTTCTATCTTCTGTAGTTTCTCATCGTTGATGGTGGTGGTTGTCCATACGATGCAGCCTATTTGATTGCCGTAGCATCGACGTGCTTCCTCGGGCGCCGTTGGCTCAAAATTGCCGTCGTCCACCTCCGTGACCACCACTCTAGTAGTCTTGAGTTTGTTAGGAACCCGTTGCCTCTTTGCTTTCGGTTCTACACCGGCTCCGCTCCCCGAGGCAGCGCCGGTCCCAGTCTCAGCGCCGGTCTTGATGCCGGTCTGAGCCTGAGCGCCGGTCTCAGTCTCAGCACCGGTCTGCGTGTCGGTCTCAGTCCCTGATGCCACCGGTGGGCCCAGCAATAACATCGGTTGATCATCGGTAAGGCTAAAAAATTCGTCTACCGCCCGGTAGGCGTCGTCACAATCACCAGAACCCTGTCCTTCATCGTTGCTAGCCATGTTTCCTATGATTAAATCTAGTCAATTAATTCTAGACCTAATAAAATGAATAATGACATAAAAAAGGCCTATTGTTTTGCAGGAATATTGACTCCTTCCTGGTGCGACAAATCACGGGCACTCGATATGTCCTAGTTTGTAGCACAAGTCATGCCGAAATTCACGGAAAATTTCGGCATGAGCTTTGCTAAAAAGTGGACAAATCGAGAACCTGAAATTTGCCGAAAAAGAAATGAATCAACATTCCGACAAAACATAGGCCACTAAGCATCATTCCCTGCAAACAGTGTCCAAATATACACGAGCAACCACATGTGCAAACAGTGTAGAAGAAAATTCATTTAACTACTAATAGAACAAAATTCAGTTAACTTTAGTGCTCTATAATGATGAAAGGAAAAAAATTCAGTTAACTACTAATTTCATTCATTTAGGTTATTCATTTAACAGCACCTAATTAACCTACTGTACCAATACTACTAGCAGCACTACTAACCTAATTAACCTTGCAAAACTCTAGTGCCCTAACTGAAAAACATCTAATTAACATCTAATTTTTTTCTCTAAAATACAGAGAGAGATGAGTGAGGGGGAGGGGTGGGGGACTTACAGAGAGGGGAGAGACGGTGGCGGGGAGGTGCTCGGTGACGGAGGCAGGGGCGGAGAGGGCGGGATCGGGCACGGGAAAGGGCGGTCCTGGGCGAGCTCGGGCGGTGGTGAGGTGGAGGGCGCCGATGGTGACGTGGAGGGCGGCCTTGGGCGGCGGCTGTGAGGCGGAGGGCGGCCTCGGGCGGCGGCGGTGAGGCTGAGGGCGGCCTCGGGCGGCGGCGGTGAGGCTGAGGGCGGCCTCGGGCGGCGGCGGTGAGGAGACGGCGGCGAGGGCGAGGGACGATTTGGGGAAGAATTGGTGGCCAGGGGGCGGGGTGAGGGGAAACCGCTGTTTAAGTGAAACGTAACGGTAGCGCGTTCCCGAAAACGCGCTATAGCTAAGTTAGCTATAGTGCGTTTACTGAAACCCGCTACTGCTATTCCTTTCTCCTTTTTTCCCTTTTTTCTTTTATTTTTCTTTACATTTTATTTTTTCCCTTTCTCCTTTTTCTATTTCTTTCATTTTCATTTACTTTTCTACTTGTTTTTCACTTTATTTTATTTCCGTTAGCAGCAGCGCTTTACATGTAAGCGCGCAACAGCTAAGGAGATTAGCAGTAGCGTTGGGCCATTATACGCGCTACTGCTAGGTTGGCCTAGCCATGTGCGCCCAGTTCAAACGTAGCAGCAGCGCTTTTCGCTAGTACGCGCTACTGCTAAAGTCATAGCAGTAGCGCGATTTATTTACGCACGCTGCTACTAAGTAGCAGCAGTGCTTGATCTTGTACATCGCTACTGGTAAAATTCTGTGTATAGGCTTTTCCCTAGTAGTGCTTGGACGTGATGCATATATAATGATCATTGCATGGATATCGTCATGATTATTTGAAGTTCTATCAATTGCCCAACAGTAATTTGTTTACCCACCATATGCTATTTTTCTCGAGAGAAGCCACTAGTGAAATCTACGGCCCCCGGGCCTCTTCTTTATCATATTTTCCTTCGAGATCTATTTTTATTCACTTTTATTTTCAGATCTATTAATCCAAAAACCCAAAAATACTTGCTGCAATTTATTATTATTTATTTTATCTCACGTCCACGCGAGATCTATTTATTCAATCTACTACAATTTTATCTATCTTTTTACCCGGGAGGGATTAACAACCCCTCTTTTACGCCGGGTTGCAAGTATTTGTTCTTTGTGTGCATGTGTCGTTCACGTAGTGTTGCATGGTTCTCCTACTTGTTCGATAACCTTGGTCTCATCACTGAGGACCTAGCGCAGTTGTGCTTTATCATCCCTTCCTATTTGGGAAAATACCGACGTAGTTCAAGCTGCATTAGAGGTCGGTGATACGGTAGGTGAGCCATGTTGTAAGCAAGATTTTTTGGACCGCCGTGCATACTATGGGTATGTCCATTCCCTAGTGGTTAATTGCAAGGATCAAATTTCGTAGTGATATTTAGATAAACAATAAAGAAATATTAAATTAAAGTAAATAAAGTGCAGCAAAATATTTTTGGATTTTAATATATAATAAAATTAGACCCGGGGGCCATAATTTTCACTAGAGACTTCTCTCTTGAACATAGCATACGGTGGGTGAACAAACTACTGTTGGGAAATTGATAGAAAAGTGCACAATTCTGACGATATTCAAGGCAATGATCATGTATATAGGCATCATGCCCGGGACAAGTAGACCGACTCCTGCCTGCATCTACTATTAATGCACACATCGACCACTATCCAGCATGCATCTAGAGTATTAAGCTCATAAAGAACGGGGTAACGGCTTAAGCAAGATGGCATGATGTAGACAAAGTAAACCCAATTAATATGAATAAAACACATCTTTTTATTCTTAATGGCAACGATACAAGTACATGTCATGTCCCTTTCTGTCAGTGGGATTGGGAAACTCAAGATCGGACCCATCACAAAGCATCTCTCCCATTGCAAGATAAATCAATCTAGTTGGTCAAACCAAACGGATAGATCAGAGAGAAATACAAAACTATAACAATCATGCATAAAAGAGTTCAGAGAAGACTCAAATAATATTCATAGATAATCTGGTCGTAAACTCACAATTCATCAGATCCCAACAAACACACTTCAAAAAAGAATTACATCGAATAGATCTCCAAGAACATCGAGGAAAACATTGTATTGAGGAACAAAGAGAGAGAAGAAGCTATGTAGCTACTAGCTATGGACCTGTAGGTCTGTGGTAAACTACTCGCACATCATCGGAAGGGCAGCAAGGTTGATGTAGAGGCCCTCCATGATCGATTCCCCTTCCGGCAGAGTACCGGAAAAGGTCTCCAGATGTGATCTCCGAAGAACAGAAACTTGCGATGGCAGAAAAAATATTTGGGTGGCTCTATGATGTATTAGGAATATTTGAGAATTTATAGAGCTTGAATTAGGTCAGGAGGTTCCATGAGGGGCCCACAAGCCTGGGAGCACCCCCCGGGGCATGCCTGGCACGCTTGTCGCTGCCTCGTGGCAGTTTAGGTCTTCTCCCAAAGCTTATAGGGTCCCTTCTGGTCTAGAAAAATTGTCAAAAAAATTCATAGCGTTTAGCCTCCGTTTGGTACTGATTTTCTGAAAAGCCAAAAACATGCAAAAAAAACAACAACTTACACTCGGCACTAGGTTAATAGGTTAGTCCCAAAAAGTGATATTTAATTGCATAATAAACATCCAAGATTGATACTATAATAGCATGGAACAACAAAAAATTATAGACAGGTTGGAGACATATCAACGTTGACAATGTAAGGCACTTTCCCGACAGCGGTTGTCGTGGACTGCCTACCGAGCTGCTTGGCGGCGTAGTAGTGCGGAGCCTTGTAATGCTCTGTCCATGGCGGCGTTTGGATGGTGGGCGACACCATCGGGCCTCCTTGACACTGACCGTGATCTCCACCACGTCCATGACCAGCACACCTGCCTCCACGAACGCCATCAGTATGCCATCTGCTGGCCTTCCGCTTCATGAGAGTTGTCTCCTTTGCGGCCTTCGCTTTGACGGGGAGATTTTGCCGCGTCGCCAGGTTGATCATCTGGGCAAGGGTGATGCTCGAATCCTCCAGCACCTCCACCACCTCCATCTTCGGCGGGTCCTCGTCCGGTTCTATGTGTCAGCGGCGGTAGCAAAGAAGAAATTAGGAGAAAATGGTAGGGGTGGAGAGTGGCAGGATGGAAGAGAAGAGAGTGGACGATTTTGGCGCAAAAACAGTGTGGGATGCTACAAAAGGGCGGGTCTGCCTTCTGTTTGGTTGGGACATGGATGTAAGAATTTAATGTGTCTCGTGTCCGGACTCCCGCTAAGCCACAATTGATTCCAGTTTACGGGAGAAACGTGGTTCAGACAGCTCGGCGGACGGATACAGGCCCGTGTTGGATGGCTGCCGGGTCCGAACGACGCGGTCCAGATGTATGCGGGTGGTTTGAGGATCCACGTTGAAGATGACATTACAATGTTTCATAAATTGGTCAACAGTATTATTATTCGTTTACTATACAAATTGTACTGCTTAGTATTTCTTGGAGAGTGTTTCCCTTTCTTGGAACTAAAACATTCCCTCAAACTTTTCCAACAAATTACCACATAAGTTTGAATAAAATTCAACTTATATTCCCTTTTTGGCGAGTAAATTCAACTTGTATTCGAATTACTGCAACCACTTCATTAAAAAATATTATGTTTCTCACGTAACCCGCACATAAAATAAGCCATTTTGAATGAACTCTATATAATGTAGCGACTGTCAAAACTCACGAGTCATGCCATCGCTGACCCGTTCAAGAGGCTGGATGCGTTATTCAGAAACGCGGCTATTTACCTACAAGCTTGGGGGCAGCACCGCACGGGGAACATTAAGGTGCTGATGGCTATTGCAAATTGGGTAATCTTCAGACTATACCAAATGCAAGAAAGTAGGATGCTATCCTTGGTAGAGCATTGGCTGCACAGAACGCTAAAGCTCGCGCTGCTGGGTTTAGCCTCGTTGGAAAGGACTATCGAGAGGCAGCGATCGAGGATCAGGTAGCTGAGGGAAGGGGATGTCAATACCAAGTTATTCCAATTGGTGGCAAACGGTGGGCGCTCCAAGAATTTCATTCCTAGCATCGAGCATGAGTTAGTGATCGTAACGGACCAGCGGAGGAAGGAGGAGGTCTTCTTTGAAACGTTTGAAAAACTGCTTGGTGTTGCGCACAACAGAGAGCACATGATCGACCTGGATGTCGTGGATATGGAAGCCATTGACCTCACACAATTAGAGGAGATTTTCACGGGGGAGGAGGTTTGGAATGTTATCAAGGAAATCCCTCCGGATCGGGCACCGGGACCGGATGGCTTTATTGGAGCTTTTTACCAGAAGGCGTGGGCGGTGATCAAGCCGGATATTATGGCGGCGATGCTCAAGCTGTATGTTGGCGACAACAGGGGATTTGGCAAGCTTAACAAGGCACATATCGTGCTCATTCCCAAAAAGGCAGACGCCAAGGCAGTAGGGGATTTCCACCAAATCAGTCTACCTCACAGCTTCTCCAAATTATTCACCAAAGTGCTAGCAACAAGAGCCCGCACAAGGATGCCTGAGATTGTAAGTATCAACCAATCAGCGTTTATAAAAGGAAGATGCCTGCACGATAATTACCTGCTAGTTAGGCAGGTGGCATGCAAAGTTTATAGCAGCAAGGAGCATGGGTTGTTCCTTAAACTCGACATTTCCCGCGCGTTCGACTCGTTATCTTGGCCTTTCCTCTTCGAAGTTATGAGAGCAAAAGGATTTGGTCCTCGTTGGATGAACTGGGTAGCTACAGTTCTTGCCACTGCTAGCACAAAGGTCATTGTCAATGGTGTCCCGGGACGCACAATTCATCACGCGAAGGGGCTGAGACAAGGAGACCCAGTCTCTCCCATGTTATTTGTGTTAGCCATGGATGCTCTTACAAGGTTATTTGCTAAAGCTTCAGAGATGGGAGCGATCAGCAATTTACGTGGTATTTCCCCTACACAAAGGCTTTCCCTTTATGCATATGATGTGGTTTTGTTCATAAAGCCATTAGTGCAGGACCTGAACTTTGTGCGGACTACACTTGAGATTTTTGGGAAAGCTGCAGGGCTATGCATTAACTACAACAAGACCACGGTTGTACTAATCAGATGAATGGATGAAGATAGACAACGTGTGACTGATCTGCTGCAATGCGAGATGGGATGCTTCCTTTGCAAGTACTTGGGCATCCAATTGGCAATCCGGAAGCTGACCCGAGCTGACTGGCAACCGCTGCTCGACCAAACCAAGAAGCTCATCCCGGCGTGGCAGCGAGGCCTCATGCAGAAACCAGGGCGGCTTGTCCTGGTGAAGTCTGTGCTTGCGGCGAGGCCGATACATCAGCTCATGGTTCTCAATGCACCAGACTGGGTTTTCGAAGAGATTGATAAGTGCATGAGGTCGTTCTTCTGGGCGGGCAAAGAAAAATCAAATGGAGGTCAGTGCCTAGTTGCCTGGGACACAGTTTGTCGCCCGACGAGATATGGAGGTCTTGGGATCAAGAACATCAGGATGCAAGCCCTTGCCCCGAGAGGGATATGGCAATGGTTGTGTCGCGTCAATCGCGAGAGACCCTGGCAAGGGATTGGGATGTCAAAAGATAAAGAGGCCAGCCTGGTGTTCAACAGCATGATCAAGATTATGGTGGGCAGTGGCGAGAATGTCCATTTCTGGACAGATAGGTGGATTCATGGATTTACTGTTAGCGAGATTGCCCCATTGATCAGTGCCATGGTCGGGACCCGCGAGAAAAACATCAAAACTGTGCAGCAGGCCATTGTGGACAATGTGTGGACCCATGACGTCCATGGAGAGCTCTCCTTCATGGCACATATTCAGATGGCTAATCTTTGCCAAGCAACGGCTACTGTGTCAATCAATGCAGACACAATGGACCAGTTCATATGGCCCGCGGATGCCTCATGCTACTATACTGCCAAATCTGTCTACAATAGGTTGTGCATGGGACTCCTCGCCTCCCCCACTGCAAGATGTATATGGAAAAGCTAGGCCCCTCTACGTTGCAAAATATTTGCCTGGCTCGTGGTGCAGTACCAGCTATGGACAAGTGATAGGTGAGCGCGTCATGGCCTCCAAGATGAGCCTTCCAGTTGTTTCACATGTCTACAGGAGGTTGATTGCGTGGATCACATTCTCGCCCATTGCACTTACGCCAAAGAGGTGTGGCACAGATGCTTTGACGCGTTACAGGTCAACGTGCAAGTGCCGACTCCGGAAGAGACGTTCACTAAGTGGTGGCTCGCGCAAAGATGGAGATTTTCAAGGAAAGTTCTTCGCGGATTTGACTCCTTCGTCATAGCAACTGCATGGGCGTTGTGGAAGTAAAGGAACGTCAGGGTCTTCAATAGAACCCACCAAAAAAAGAACCCCACCTGAACTAGTTGAGATGGTGTTGGCCGAGATCAAAGAGTGGAAGCTTGCCGGGCTTGGAGCTGGAGGTTTAGATCCTTTTGAGTAGGCTAGTGGTTAGCGATGTCGCGTGTGTGCCGACCTAAATGTTCGCATTTATGGTCGGCTTCTTGTAATTAACTCTCTGCCTTCTATCAAAATATGGTACGCTATTGGCGTACTCTAAAAAAAAGACAGCATACAACAAAACAATCATTTTCGACAAAACCACTCCTGATCACTGTAGACCAACAGGAAGAAGATGGCGTTGGCTTCTCTTGCAAGAGGATAGATATTATTCCGGGCATCTGTGCCTGCCGTATTACTCGACGGGAAATGTAGGGCTCCAAGGGGGGGAGAACTTTAGGGGACACGTTAGCAAACGTGAGGTGTGCGGACAAAAGCGTCACTTCGAAATAATCCACTCAGATTCTCGGCCATCATCGTGTCCCTCCCCGCCACCCCACCCCAGCTTTATTCCCGTCCCCTCCAGCTCCCCATCGACATACGCATCCCATCTACCCGTCTCCTCTCGTATCTATACAGTACTATATCACGGCATACGTACGCCACGTACGTGTATATATATTGACCGGAACCGGCGTCTTCCCCTTGTATCCATGCTGACGGGAGAGGTGACTGGACCTGCCGGGCAGAGCTAGGAGAGGACAATGTGTGGTTGCTTGTCAGGACGTGTATAAATTTTCCATCAGCGTACGGTTTCTAGGGCGTCAGACTCGTCGTTGTACGTCAGTAGGCCGTTTGAACGTGTATGGGCTCGGAGAAACGGGGCAGTGGGATGTCGTGCACATCGGAATCCCTCGAGATTAGACTCGAGATTCCAACGCCGCTGCCATGCTGCCATGCATATTTTGGCTCCGTTAAGTATCGCAGCTATTATAGTTTACTAATCTGCTCAGTTTACTGTTTGCTAGACCACTTTATGATTTGCTCTTGAAAGAGACATGAAAAAACAGGAAAAATTTTGATCAGCCAAAAAAGAGAGAGACCGTTGTGGTGGCAACGCCACAAAATCTGAAAATCCTAACATCACTGTTCGGAGAAGACGGCGACAAAGCATCGCCGTTACCGTAGCGGGCGCCATCAAGATGGGTAGGCTCAAGGAAATTTATTCGCCGGATCGTTTCGTTGCCACCACAAACAAAGCGTCGTTGCGTAACCTTTCTAAGAGCCCCAAAGCTGGGGTAACCAGAGCTCCATTCGGTAGAGATCGGGACCTCGCCGTACGTCCATACCAGCGGAGCCAGTGGAGTGATGTGCACGCAAAAAATCTTCTCTCTAGGGTTTGCATAGGAGACAAATGGTTAATTTGGGCAAAGACTGCTTTCAGAAGCTGAATTCATAATATCCATCTCAATGAGAAACGTAGCATGATGGACATTTGGCCAAAAAAGTGTCATGATGTCATTTCAGGTTACTCTAATGCTTGTCGTCGTCGTTAGGTGATCTACGAACCTGGATATAATGAATGTTACTTCTGCTGTTTTTTATATTACCATGGTGTTTGATGAATAGACCGAAAATTTCCCCCAAAAAAGAACAAAAACTTACATAAATGAAAAGTTCATACATAACTCTAAATTGCATAAATTATGTAGGTTTTCGGTGCCGATAGCTTTGAATGGTGACATGCATTGACATATGAATTTTAGAAGAATGGCGCCCACA
>NC_041386.1:567349246-567420961 GCF_002162155.2 Triticum dicoccoides
GGATTTGTGGCATGCAAGTGCGGGGGCACTAAGGTCTTTGGTGACGCCTTTTTATTTTGGCTTCCGATTTTCAACTATATGTTTTGAACAAAAATTATAAATTATATAATGTTTTCATATTCATGTTTCCGTCACCAACTCTTTCGAATAATATCCATTTTGAATTTATTTTTATGACATTTAAAAAATATGTTAAGTTTCAATGTTGGAATTTAGTACGAGCGACCGATAAAAATCAACTATTTTGTGTTTGCGACTGGCAGAAATATTTTCTTGAAAAGTATATCTCTGAAACTGGCTGAAACTTGCAGTTTTACAAAACCGTAAGTTTCATCGTTGAAACTTAAAACTTTTTGAGGGATTTTTTTATTATGCCCTTGTGTGGGATTCAACTACTTCGTGCATCGTGAGGCAAACCGAGCGGGCGGCAGGGCTTGGTAGGTGTGTGCCCCTGCACTCGCATGCCCCTGCGAATTTGCGAGAAAAAGATGCCATTTTATTCACCTCATAGCATTTTTTTCAATTAGGTCTAGGTTAATGTATTTTCCCTTAGAAATACAAAGGATTGGTTTACTATCTTGTACAATAGGATTATTCCTACAAATCAAGGGGCTCCAAAAAAATCCTATCAAATTCTGTCATTTATAATGCCTACAAAATTTCTGTAAACCAAAGGAGGCCTGGACATATTTGAAACATTTGAGGTGGGTATAAATTAGTTGGCTACTACCATGACGATTGATTATACAGATTATGTTATTTGGCAACCCAAAAAGATATGCTTAACACTCAACTCTAGTCCCTGGACGCTTTTATCGCGCCAATCGGCGTCAATTATATAATAAGTAGTAGAACCGGATCACATCAGTAGTATAATGATCTTCCTTTATAAATGTCCAAGGATTAGTACCTTTGTTGATCTGATAGTAAGATCCTAAGACGACTAAAGACTTCGAAAAGTTAGCTTGTACCTAGTTAATTAACTAATTACTTAAAGACCCGCCATGTGATGGGCACGAGCACTTACGAATAAAGTTAGCATCAGAACGCGAGTACTAGAAAGTACAATCAGACCGTTAGTTAACTATATAATCAATTCTAGTTTATCTATCATGGCCCAAGAAATGTACGATTGGCCAATGTCTCAATTAGGGAATGTTAGGGTTTTTAGAATCTCTAGGACTAATCAGCTATTTGATCCTAGCACTATTACAAGACATGAGAATCCAGAGAAAACGGAGTAGTACTAGTGTACTAGCGACTCTTTTCTGGCTGGTAAAAGGATTCGACCCGTAGCAAGAGATCCAAATCCAAAACTAGTTGATCAGACAGCAGGCCCCATGTCCTAGTAATCACCCTTGTTTAGGTCATGATTAACGAGTAGCCACGTGCCCGTGTAGGCGTCCCTGACAGCCAAACGCCGACGATTATTCGGCTCATTGTTCCCTACTAACCCGTCATTGCATGCAGCCATGCATGCCCTGATGAACCGGTTCATCATGAAATATTACTATATTCTAAGCTTATAATCTATCCCGTCAAGGATGTATACATGCGCGAGAGGACGTCTTGATCAGTTGCACTTGACGCACACACTCACCCCGTGGTGGAGTAAGCACGAAGGCTCAACTGGCCAGCGAATGTGCTGCTTGACGGGGACTAATGTTGTCTTGATATGGTGCAGATGTTCGCCTAATCGAACCAGTAGGTCGCACTAGTGGCCTACCAGGAGATCACGGCGAGCTTATTAAGTTCTCCTTTTTCATTTTTATCCATGGAATATTCCTTCTTGAGAAGATTGTGATGGCATGGGCATGTATACGGAACACACTCATACGGACCGGCGGTACATCTTGAGAAGATTGTGATGGCATGATGGCATGTATAACTAACCGATACGGCTATACTCCTTCATAACCAGTTGTTTATTTGTGTGGCTATCTCCGACCGGGGACTTGTCTGATGTTTGTCAAAGGAAGGAGCTACTTTTATAGTTGCCCTTTCCCTTATCTTTCAGACCATCACGTACGTCCAGGACTACAAAGCTATGTATACTCACACATAGACATAGACATGCATATCTTTCTTTTTTATGCGGGGTGTCTGTTGAATTTTCTTGTGGTCTAGGGGCACGACCAGAACATTATTCTCACTGTATGCTCAGGGCCACGGCTAGAACTATATCTTTTCCTTGGATTTTTCGATGTGCATTCGCCCTCCATGCAAACGAACAAGGATTTCAACGGGGAAAATAGGCCTTCCAGCTGCTCGCAGCTAAGCTAGTGCGGATCCTCGTCGATCTTGCTGCACGCCCATGGCCTAGGCCGAGGAGCCGTAAGTCCAAAAGCAACCCATGACAAGAAGCTCGTAGCAGATGCGTTTGTTGACTGGCCATGGCTGCCATGGCATGGCTTTTGCATGGGGAACGAACGATCTCCAGGGTTATCTTATTTTAAAGAAAGAGCTGCAGCGTCCGGCCGGTTCTTTACCTTCCCAATGTGATGCGTACAACAAACCAGCAGCAAAGGGTCAGGCTCAGTCAGTCTTTGTCAGTCCACGCCCCAGGCAGATGCAGCTAGCAGCATGCATGGTCCACTCCAA
Source organism: Triticum dicoccoides (assembly GCF_002162155.2). Classification (NCBI taxonomy): domain Eukaryota; kingdom Viridiplantae; phylum Streptophyta; class Magnoliopsida; order Poales; family Poaceae; genus Triticum; species Triticum dicoccoides. The sequence goes on from NC_041386.1 coordinate 567,351,848, forward strand.
GTGAACGCAACTTATAGGGTCTCTTTGATTCAAAGGATTTTCATAGAATCTTTGAAGGATTAGAATCCTTAGAAATTTTTTCTATGTTAATCGTTTGATTCATAAGATTGAATATTATAGGATTTTTTCCTAAGGATTCATTTGTACTACATTTCACAGGAATTCTAGCATCCCCTCAAACCTCTTGGAAGGAATCCTTTGTTTTTTCCTTGACACAATCAAACAAACTCAAATCCTATAAGGATCCAATGGACATGTCATTTCAATCCTGCGGTTTTCCTATTCCTGTGTTTTTGTAAGAGAGCTGCTACACAGACGACATATTCGGACGATTTGCAGACGATGCAGGGCATCCAGCCATCCATGCGTAGTCCAAAAGTGAACATCACCGTTGAGTCCTCCCATCGTTCACGGATCGGCTGGTTTATGTCGTCCATACAGCAATTTCGTTTTTGCAATCCTATGAATCAAAGAGGCCCATATTTTGCCCAGCACCACCCTCTACCATCCACACACCCTACTCTACTGTAGTACTCGCACCTCGCTGTCGATGTTCCAGAGCTCAGACTAATTCCAACGCAGGATCAGTGTCCGCGTGTCCGTTTTGGTCCAAATCGACGGCCCAACGTGCGTTGCATCCGTAAGAGCAACTCCAACGCAGAGAGCCAAACGGAGGCGGATTTTATCCAAATTTTTTTCGTTTGGATCGGGCTGGCGAACACTTTTGTCCGTTTTTAAATTTAGATCGGTGTGTGCTCCCAACGCGGTGCTAGCAATTCGTGCATGTGTCCGCCTATGGCATTTCAACAAACACCTAGCACGCGGCCAAAGACCTCCCCGCCTCCGGCTTCGCCGCCCCGCAGCCGCAGTCGGCGCACTCCCAACGCTATGCGGCACCTTCTTTTTGACCCACGCCAGCCGCGGGGAGGTGGTGGGCATCGGCGACGAGCTCCTGCCCATTGGCCGTGGGAACGGCGACAGAGAAGTAGGGCAAGAACAGGGCATCCTCGGCGCCGGCCCCTCGCACCGCATCGGGGAGCAGGGAGCAGAGGAGGAGGACCGGTGGGTGGGGAGCCCTCCTGCAGGTCCAGCCCGTGGCAGAGGAGGAGCCGCCTCGCTCTTCTTCTGCCGGTCCATTCGCACGATGGTCATGTCGACATCCTCGGCGCCGGCCTCTCGCGCCAAATCGGGGAGCAGCGAGCAGTGAAGAAGGAGGGGCGTGAGGCGCAAGAGTAGGGGCGCGACGCTCACCTCCGCGCGGATCCAGCCCGCGGCCGGGCGTGCGACCAGGGGCGGCGGCGGCGATGGCCGGGCGCGCGACCAGTGGTGAGCGCAGGGAGAGGGGCGAGCGGCGCGGGGCGGCCAGGGCGAGCGACGCGGCGAGGGCAACGAGCGAGGCGGAGCAGGGCGGGGCAGGGCAGGGACGGTCGAGCTCGGCGGATCTACGGCGGCCCGTCCTCCCCGTCGGTCATGGGATGGCATTGGATCCCTGGCCACAAGGCACGACCACGAGGCCGGGTTGTCGTCCCGCTGTCGCAGCTGCTCCACCCCTTCTCCTCCCCTTCCTCCTTCCTCGCCGTTCTCCATCACCCCTCCGACGGCCAACCCTCGCAACCAACCTTACTTGAAGTCTGACATCTGCAAGCGCTATTGGGAGATGGGGACGATGCTGCCGGGGAGCGACGTCCACCTCCCAAACAACCGACACTTTGCCGGCGGACATTTGTGCCCATCCCGCCGGTCTCGGTTGGCGGCCAAGCCCGTCATGAGGAGATCTAGCGTCGCCATGCCTTCCTGCCCCCGACCTCGTCGACAACGCCAGGTACGACGTCGACTCTCCTCCACCCCATCCTCCCCGTCGGTCATGGGATGCCATTGGATCTCCGGCCACAAGGCACGACCACGAGGCCGGGTCGTCCTCCCGCTGCCGCAGCCGCTCCACCCCTCCTCCTCCCCCTCCTTCCTCGTCGTTCTCCATCACCCCTCCGGCGGCCAACCCTCGCAACCGGCCTTACTTGAAGTCCAACATCTACAAGCGCTATTGGGGGAGGGACGCTGCTGCCGCGGAGCGACGTCCGGCTCCCCAACAACTGGAACTTTGTCGGCGGACCCGCGTGCCCATCCGCGGGTCCCAGTTGGCGGCCGAGCCCATCATGAGGAGATCTAGCACCGCCGCGCCCTCCTGGCCCCCGACCTCGTCGACGACGCCAGGCACACGTCGACTTCCCGCTGTGGGACACGTGGTTCGGCGACAAAGCGACCTGCGACGGCAGCCGTACTTCGTCGGTCGTGGTCCGAGCGTGCCACGGGCGCACGGTCGTGCACGAATCCGTGGGCTCAACCCAATGCCGTCCCCGTCCCGCCACACCACCCCCCATGACCGCCAAGGAGGAGGAGGAGCTTGTGCAGCAGTTTAAGGAGGAGTCCGTCCACGACCAGGACGAGAACCAGTGGCAAGGGCTGGAGGTGATGATGGCCCTATCCACCACGGGCGACATCGTCATTCCATCGGAGCTGCGGGAGGCCACCGTCGTCAAGGAGGAGGTGGTGGTCAAGCAGGAGGAGGACGTCGTCGGGCCGCACTTCACGATAATTGTGGGGCAAACATGGTCCTGGATGGAGTTCGTCTCCCTGTCGCCCTCGTGGGTGGGTGCTGAGGCATGTTCACCGGCCTTACCACGGGAAGAAGTCGTGTAGGCGCCTCCGGCCATCCAGCCGCCACAAGGGTCGCCTACCCACCTCTGGCAGCCACCGCTGTACATCGACCTCACCGGGTACAGCGAGGAGGAGGACGGCGACCCGTGAAGACGGCGATGACATCAAGGACGGCCACGGTGGCAGCGGCGTCAAGTTTTTTTAATGCTTTTTTAAGTTCTAAGTTAAGTTTAATGTGCGGCCACGACTTTGTTTAAATGGTTTAAATATTTTAGAATTGTTTAATTAAATTTATTTCTATATTTTAAATGTGTGGCCGGTTTTTTTTCATCGCGAGTCGGACAAAATGTGATCTGGCCGCGAGTTGGGTGCACCGACCGGCGGACGAGCCAAACCAAACGTGGGCGTCCTATTTTCTGCCTCAAACGGACAAAATCCAGACAAATTGGACGTCCGTTTAGTGCCGAGGGCTGGAGTTGGCCTAAGTACTCGCTGTGGTGCACCAGCCTAGTGGCATATATAACCCCTACTCAAGTCATTAATTGCTATTTTTCCTCACATGTGTGCTTCCACGTCGTTTAAGTTATTTAGCCATTGGATTTGTTTGCCTGATCAACTAACACCTGTTTGATTTGAACATGAGTGTCTCTCTGCCATGCAATATGCACAGCGGATTTTAAATGCTACCATATCTAATTTATGACACATGTTTAGTTCTTTGTAGCATTTTTTTTTCTGCATAGCATAGCTAAAATTCTAAAAGTCAATTTATATTATGTACAATAGTAATCAAACCTCTAATCCCGTGGCAATGCGTGGGGTGTCTTCTAGTTTTTACGGGCTAAAAGCGTTAACTTGCACGAAGTCTAATTAATCACCCAAATGGGTTGGCACAGTGGCCCTGGTACATCTAAATTTCATTTTGATAGAAAATGAAGTTCAAAGCATAATTACATTGAGAGTGAATTCAGCTCCACGTCCTATATGACATCAAGGACATGTTTTACTCGATTGAAAATTTCTTACCACATTTCACCCCTTAGTTGTCGGTTTGTTACTCGGTCACCGTTTTTTCATATTTAAGATTTTACTTTGATTCAGTTGGCTAGTTGGGCCCACATGTCACCTACATGTCGTCGATGGTTGGGCGTCGAATTGAATGTGTAGAATTATTTGTGTTTTGTTTTCTTTTGACATGAAATAAAATTACTGGTGTTTTCTAAGTGTCATCTAACCGTCTACCCGACAGGTAACCATCAATTTCTCTTAACTACACGTGTTGCTTCCAGAACTTTAAGATTAATTGCATGCTAATTATGCATGAAGGAAAAGATATAAATCAAAAGTTACTATTTTTAACGTAGAAATCCGTACTTGCATTGTGTGTGAGTAAAGGTTATGCATGCGCACTAAACCACAACAGTTGGAACAATTAAATCAGGCATTTCACAACCTTTACAAAGGAAACAAATAATTTTTTTTGATGTGCTACATATGTCTAGTAACAACAAATAAACGTGTTGATATGGTGTGCTTTGGCTAAAAAATAATGTTAGTGGATGATCACGTGGCACACTTGGTGAGGTGGGAGACTTGCATGTCGAGAGAATTAGAGGTGGTGTGATATGGTTCGCATGGACAAATTCAAGGTGATGAAGAATATTCGCTAAGGTGGAGTTTATTGAGTTTGTGTCGAATATTATGTACTACTTAAGAGTTACATTAGATTTTGGTGTTGTTGTGTGGGTAGGATACATGCAAGATCAGAGTATGACATGTTGTAACCTTGGCATCCTATATATGAGGATGTACCTACGGGCTACGGTGGCTAGATAGTGACAGGCAAGCAGGGGGAGCCGACGACATGTGTCGGCACCCTGGTGGCTGGTGCTGCCGTCTAGCCATCACAAGTTACAACGTGTCCGACTTTGACACTACAACACCAAATCCAATGTAACCCGAACTCATAATATTCGACACAAACTCAACAGCTCCAACTCCATTTGGAGGGCACTGGATGTCGCAGCGACCTTGGGTGGAAAGGCGGCACTACCAACTCTGAGGCAATCTGCACGGGACTGATGCTCCGCTTCCTCAAGCACGACAACATCGACTCCTATGGGTACCATCTCCCTTCTTGGAGGTGCATTGATATACCTTCCCCTTCTCGTTCCCGAGTGAAACCGATGGTGGTTCTGTTTTGGATTGACAGGTGCGGTGTTTTGTGCGTCGTCACTTCTTTAAGGTGCCCTCTTGGGGTGAGATGGGTGTGTGCAGATGTGTTGCGGCATAGTTGAAGAGCATACGACAACAACGTGGTCGGAGGCATCACTGTGGTGTTGTGGCGCCGTTGAGGAGCATGTGGTGACAACGTGGTAGAAGGTATCGTTGTGGTGTTGTGGCGCCGTTGAAGAGCGTGTGGTGACAACTTGGTCGGAGGCATTGTTGGTGTTGCGTCACGCCAGATCCAATGTTCTATCATGGCGTCTTTATGGTTGTTCGCCGCCAATCTGTGCGTTCTTGATCGCTGTTAGAACGAGATGTTCTCAAGGAATCATATCAGTCATCGCTAAAAAGTATGGTAATCATAATTTATATTTTATATAATGTGGGGGAAATAATATTGATAAAACATTGCTAGTTGAGTTGTCAATTTAACGACACCTAAAACAGATATACTTGATCGAGATAATGTGTTAGTAGCAATGTCAACGAAGTGGTTTGATTGTGGTAGGTTGTTGAAAAGCGAGCGTATAAAATACACTCTCCAGAGCCTTGGATTAGCGTCGAGACTAATGGGTCGGGTTTGAATAGGATTGAACAATGTCAAATCCATACCCATATCCATGAAGACAGACTTTTCCCGTCCATGAAAATATCCATGGGTGAAAAATTGTGTCCATGTCTAAATCCGATGGATATCCATACCCATTGAATATGCATTGTGTCCTCTCGAGACATATAGATAAGACATAACACAATGTTAACAAAAGTTCTTCCATTCTTCACCTCTTGGAAGGCTAGGCCTCACTTATGGTAAACTTCAACTTATGGTAAATCAATGTCCACTAACCTAAGATTATTTAGTATTTTTCTAATAGATGAGAATGATGAGTCATTTAACGAGATAAAAATAAAGAAAGGGGCATTGGAGTATGTTACACAGGGGATAGAATGTCAACTGATAAAAGTTACGACAGGGGTTGTGCAATTTCTTTTGCATGTTTTAAATTACAAAGTGTAAAATTCTAGTGGGACTTGTGACTAACGGGTAGGGATAACAGATTTTTGCCCATTAAGTCATACTATCAGGTCGGGTTTGGGTATACCCATGGGTACAAGATTATATCCATGCCTTATCCACGAGCAATCAGGTCGGGTTTGGGTGCTGCCTGATACGTCTCCAACGTATCTATAATTTTTGATTGCTCCATGCTATATTATCTACTGTTTTGGATATTATTGGGCTTTATTATCCATTTTTATATTATTTTTTGGACTAACCTATTAACCGGAGGCCCAGCCTAGAATTGTTGTTTTCTGCCTATTTTAGGGTTTCGAAGAAAAGGAATATCAAACGAAGTCCAAACGGAATGAAACCTTCGGGAACGTGATTTTCTCAACGAATAAGACCAGAGAGACTTGGACCCTACGTTAAGAAATGAAACAGGAGGCCACGAGGTAGGGGGCGCGCCCACCCCCACCAGGCGCGCCCTCCACCCTCGTGGGCCCCCTGTTGCTCCACCGACGTACTCCTTCCTCCTATATATATCCACGTACCCCCAAACGACCAGAGACGGAGCCAAAATCCTAATTCCACCGTCGTAACTTTCTGTATCCACGAGATCACATCTTGGAGCCTGTTCCGGAGCTCCGCCGGAGGGGGCATCGATCACGGAGGGCTTCTACATCAACACCATAGCCCCTCCGATGAAGTGTGAGTAGTTCACCTCAGACCTACGGGTCCATAGTTAGTAGCTAGATGGCTTCTTCTCTCTTTTTGAATCTCAATACAATGTTCTCCCCCTCTCTTGTGGAGATCTATTTGATGTAATCTTCTTTTTGCGGTGTGTTTGTTGAGATCGATGAATTGTGGGTTTATGATCAAGTCTATCTATGAATAATATTTGAATCTTCTCTGAATTCTTTTATGTATGATTGGTTATCTTTGCAAGTCTCTTCGAATTATCAGTTTGGTTTGGCCTACTAGATTGATTTTTCTTGCAATGGGAGTGAAGGAAATATGCCCTAGAGGCAATAATAAAGTTATTATTTATTTCCTCATATCATGATAAATGTTTATTATTCATGCTAGAATTGTATTAACCGGAAACATGATACATGTGTGAATACATAGACAAACATATAGTCACTAGTATGCCTCTACTTGACTAGCTCATTAATCAAAGATGGTTATGTTTCCTAACCATTGACATGTGTTGTCATTTGATTAATGGGATCACATCATTAGGAGAATGAGGTGATTGACATGACCCATCCCGTTAGCTTAGCACTTGATCGTTTAGTATTCTGCTATTGCTTCCTTCGTGACTTATACATGTTCCTGTAACTATGAGAATTGTGTAACTCCCGTTTACCGGAGGAACACTTTGGGTACTACCAAACGTCACAACGTAACTGGGTGATTATAAAGGAGTACTACAGGTGTCTCCGAAGGTACATGTTGAGTTAGCATAATTCGAGATTAGGTTTTGTCACTCCGATTGTCGGAGAGGTATCTCTGGGCCCTCTCGTCAATACTCATCACCTAAGCCTTGCAAGCATGTAACTAATGAGTTAGTTATAAGATGAAGTATTACAGAACGAGTAAAGAGACTTGTCGATAACGAGATTGAACTAGGTATTGGATACCGACGATCGAATCTCGGACAAGTAACATACCGATGACAAAGGGAACAACGTATGTTGTTATGCGGTTTGACCGATAAAGATCTTCGTAGAATATGTGGGAACCAATATGGGCATCCAGGTCCCGCTATTGGTTATTGACCAGAGATGAGTCTCAGTCATGTCTACATCGTTCTCGAACCGTAGGGTCCGCACGCTTAAGGTTTCGATGACAGTTATATTATGAGTTTATGTATTTTGATGTACCGAAGGTTGTTCGGAGTCCCGGATATGATTACGGACATGAGGAGGAGTCTCAAAATGGTCGAGACATAAAGATTGATATATTGGACGGATATATTTGGACATCGGAAAGGTTCCGGAGAAGTTTGGAGCCCCGGGAGGTTACCGGAACCCCCCGGGAGGTATATGGGCCTTATTGGGCCCATGTAGGAGGAAGAGAGAAGGATCAAGGAAAGGGGGCGCGCCCCCCCAAGCCCAATCCGAATTGGGGAGGGGGGCCGGCCCCCCCTTTCCTTTCTCCTTCCCCCTCTTCCTATTACTACTACTAGTACTACTTCCTAATACTAGTACTCTTTCCTTCCCCATCCAAATAAGATAAGGAAAAGAGAGGGAAACCTACTTGGAGTAGGTTTCCCCCTCCTCATGGCGCGCCCCCCTAGGGCCGGCCACCTCCTCCCTCCCTCCTTTATATACGGGGGTAGGGGGGCACCCTAGAACACAGAAGTTGATCATTGATCGTTCCTTAGCCGTGTGCGGTGCCCCCCTCCACGATATTACACCTCGGTCATATTGTAGCGGTGCTTAGGCGAAGCCCTGCAACAGGAGAACATCAAGATCGTCACCACGCCGTCGTGCTGACGGAACTCCCCCTCGGCGCCTCTGCTGGATCGGAGATCGAGGGTGCGTCATCGAGCTGTACGCGTGTCAAGAACTCGGAGGTGCCGGAGTAACGGTACTTGGATCGGTTGAACCGGAGGACGTACGACTACTTCCTCTACGTTGCGTCAACGCTTCCGCTTCGGTCTACGAGGGTACGTAGACAACACTCTCCCCTCGTTGCTATATCATCACCATGATCTTGCATGTGCGTAGGAAATTTTTTGAAATTACTACGTTCACTAACAGTGGCATCCGAGCCTAGGTTTTATGCGTTGATGTTATATGCACGAGTAGAACACAAGTGAGTTGTGGACGATATAAGTCATACTGCCTACCAGCATGTCATACTTTGGTTCAGCGGTATTGTGAGATGAAGCGGCCCGGACCGACATTACGCGTACGCTTACGCGAGACTGGTTCCACCGTTACGAGCACTCGTGCTTAAAGGTGGCTGGCGGGTGTCTGTCTCTCTCACTTTAGTTGAACCGAGTGTGGCTACGCCCGGTCCTTGTGAAGGTTAAAACGGAGTCTGTTTGACAAACTATCGTTGTGGTTTTGATGCGTAGGTGAGATTTGTTCTTGCTTAAGCCCGTAGCAGCCACGTAAAATTTGCAACAACAAAGTAGAGGACGTCTAACTTGTTTTTGCAGGGCATGTTGTGATGTGATATGGCCAAGACATGATGCTATATTTTATTGTATGAGATGATCATGTTTTGTAACCGAAGTTATCGGCAACTGGCAGGAGCCATATGGTTGTCGCTTTATTGTATGAAATGCAAATGCCCTGTAATTGCTTTACTTTATCACTAAGCGGTAGCGATAGTCGTAGAAGCAATAGATGGCGTAACGACAACGATGCTACGATGGAGATCAAGGTGTCGCGCCGGTGACGATGGTGATCACGACGGTGCTTCGAAGATGGAGATCACAAGCACAAGATGATGATGGCCATATCATATCACTTATATTGATTGCATGTGATGTTTATCCTTTATGCATCTTATCTTGCTTTGATTGACGGTAGCATTTTAAGATGATCTCTCACTAATTATCAAGAAGTGTTCTCCCTGAGTATGCACCGTTGCGAAAGTTCTTCGTGCTGAGACACCACGTGATGATCGGGTGTGATAAGCTCTACGTTCAAATACAATGGGTGCAAAACAGTTGCACACGCGGAATACTCAGGTTATACTTGACGAGCCTAGCATATATAGATATGGCCTCGGAACACGGGGACCGAAAGGTCGAGCGTGAATCATATAGTAGATGTGATCAACATAGAGATGTTCACCATTGAAACTACTCCATCTCACGTGATGATCGGACATGGTTTAGTTGATTTGGATCACGTAATCACTTAGATGACTAGAGAGATGTCTGTCTAAGTGGGAGTTCTTTAATAATATGATTAATTGAACTTAAATTTATCATGAACTTAGTACCTGATAGTATTTTGCTTGTCTATGTTTGTTTGTAGATAGATGGCTCGTGCTGTTGTTCCGTTGAATTTTAATGCGTTCCTTGAGAAAACAAAATTGAAAGATGATGGTAGCAATTACACGGACTGGGTCCGTAACCTGAGGATTATCCTCATTGCTGCACAGAAGAGTTACGTCCTGGAAGCACCGCTGGGTGCCAGGCCTGCTGCTGATGCAACTGACGACGTTAAGAACGTCTGGCAGAGCAAAGCTGATGACTACTCTATAGTTCAGTGTGCCATGCTTTACGGCTTAGAACCGGGTCTTCAACGACGTTTTGAACGTCATGGGGCATATGAGATATTCCAGGAGTTGAAGTTAATATTTCAAGCAAATGCCCGGATTGAGAGATATGAAGTCTCCAATAAGTTCTACAGTTGCAAGATGGAGGAGAACAGTTCTATCAGTGAGCATATACTCAAAATGTCTGGGTATAATAATCACTTGATTCAACTGGGAGTTAATCTTTCGGATGATAGCGTCATTGACAGAATTCTCCAATCACTGCCACCAAGCTACAAGAGCTTTGTGATGAACTATAATATGCAAGGGATGAACAAGACTATTCCCGAGCTCTTCGCGATGCTGAAAGCCGCGGAGGTAGAAATCAAAAAAGGAGCATCAAGTGTTGATGGTCAACAAGACCACTGGTTTCAAGAAAAGGGGCCAAGGGAAGAAGAAGGGGAACTTCAAAAGGAACGGCAAACAAGTTGCTGCTCAAGTGAAGAAACCCAAGTCTGGACCTAAGCCTGAAACTGAGTGCTTCTACTGCAAGCAGACTGGACACTGGAAGCGGAACTGCCCCAAGTATTTGGCGGATAAGAAGGATGGCAAAGTGAACAAAGGTATATGTGATATACATGTTATTGATGTGTACCTTACTAATGCTCGCAGTAGCACCTGGGTATTTGATACTGGTTCTGTTGCTAACATTTGCAACTCGAAACAGGGACTACGGATTAAGCAAAGATTAGCTAAGGACGAGGTGACGATGCGCGTGGGAAATGGTTCCAAAGTCGATGTGATCGCGGTCGGCACGCTACCTCTACATCTACCATCGGGATTAGTTTTAGACCTGAATAATTGTTATTTGGTGCCTGCGTTGAGCATGAACATAATATCTGAATCTTGTTTGATGCGAGACGGTTATTCATTTAAATCAGAGAATAATGGTTGTTCTATTTATATGAGTAATATCTTTTATGGTCATGCACCCTTGAAGAGTGGTCTATTTTTATTAAATCTCGATAGTAGTGATACACATATTCATAATGTTGAAGCCAAAAGATGCAGAGTTGATAATGATAGTGCAACATATTTGTGGCACTGCCGTTTAGGTCATATCGGTGTAAAACGCATGAAGAAACTCCATACTGATGGACTTCTGGAATCACTTGATTATGAATCACTTGGTACTTGCGAACCGTGCCTCATGGGCAAGATGACCAAAACACCATTCTCCGGATCTATGGAGAGAGCAACAGATTTGTTGGAAATCATACATACAGATGTATGTGGTCCGATGAATGTTGAGGCTCGTGGCGGATATCGTTATTTCCTCACCTTCACAGATGATTTCAGCAGATATGGGTATATCTACTTGATGAAGCACAAGTCTGAAACATTTGAAAAGTTCAAAGAATTTCAGAGTGAAGTAGAAATCGTCGTAACAAGAAAATAAAGTTTCTACGATCTGATCGTGGAGGAGAATATTTGAGTTACGAGTTTGGTTTACATTTGAAACAATGTGGAATCGTTTCGCAACTCACGCCACCTGGAACACCACAGCGAAATGGTGTGTCCGAACGTCGTAATCGTACTTTACTTGATATGGTGCGATCTATGATGTCTCTTACCGATTTACCGCTATCGTTTTGGGGTTATGCTTTAGAGACGGCCGCATTCACGTTAAATAGGGCACCATCAAAATCCGTTGAGACGACGCCTTATGAACTGTGGTTTGGCAAGAAACCAAAGTTGTCGTTTCTCAAAGTTTGGGGCTGCGATGCTTATGTGAAGAAACTTCAACCAGATAAGCTCGAACCCAAATCGGAGAAATGTGTCTTCATAGGATACCCAAAGGAGACAATTGGGTACACCTTCTATCACAGATCTGAAGGCAAGATTTTCGTTGCTAAAATCGGATCCTTTCTAGAGAAGGAGTTTCTCTCGAAAGAAATGAGTGGGAGGAAAATAGAACTTGATGAGATAACTGTATCTACTCCCTTATTGGAAAGTAGTTCATCACAAGAACCGGTTCCTGTGACAACTACACCAATTAGTGAGGAAGCTAATGATATTGATCATGAAACTTCATATCAAGTTTCTACTAAACCTCGTAGGTCTACCAGAGTAAGATCCGCACCAGAGTGGTACGGAAATCCTATTCTGGAAGTCATGTTACTAGACCATGATGAACCTACGAACTATGAGGAAGCGATGATGAGCCCAGATTCCGCAAAATGGCTAGAGGCCATGAAATCTGAGATAGGATCCATGTATGAAAACAAAGTATGGACTTTGGTTGACTTGCCCGATGATCGGCAAGCCATTGAGAATAAATGGATCTTTAAGAAGAAGACTGACGCTGATGGTAATGTTACTGTCTACAAAGCTCGACTTGTTGCAAAAGGTTTTCGACAAGTTCAAGGGGTTGACTACGATGAGACTTTCTCACCCGTAGCGATGCTTAAGTCTGTCCGAATCATGTTGGCTATTGCTGCATTTCATGATTATGAAATTTGGCAAATGGATGTCAAGACTGCATTCTTGAATGGATTTCTAGAAGAAGAGTTGTATATGATGCAACCTGAAGGTTTTGTTGATCCAAAAGGTGCTGACAAAGTGTGCAAGCTCCAATGTTCCATTTATGGACTGGTGCAAGCATCTCGGAGTTGGAATAAACGTTTTGATAGTGTGATCAAAGCATATGGCTTTATACAGACTTTTGGAGAAGCCTGTATTTACAAGAAAGTGAGTGGGAGCTCTGTAGCATTTCTAGTTTTATATGTTGATGACATATTATTAATTGGAAATGATATAGAATTTCTGGATAGCATAAAGGGATACTTGAATAAAAGTTTTTCTATGAAAGACCTCGGTGAAGCTGCTTACATATTGGGCATCAAGATCTATAGAGATAGATCAAGATGCTTAATAGGACTTTCACAAAGTACATACCTTGACAAAATTTTGAAAAAGTTCAAAATGGATCAGGCAAAGAAAGGATTCTTGCCTGTGCTACAAGGTGTGAAGTTGAGTCAAACTCAATGCCCGACCACAGCAGAAGATAGAGAGAAAATGAAAGATGTTCCCTATGCTTCAGCCATAGGCTCTATCATGTATGCAATGCTGTGTACCAGACCTGACGTATGCTTAGCAATAAGCTTGGCAGGTAGGTACCAAAGTAATCCAGGAGTGGATCACTGGACAGCGGTCAAGAACATCCTAAAATACCTGAAAAGGACTAAGGATATGTTTCTCGTATATGGAGGTGACAAAGAGCTAGTCGTAAATGGTTACGTCGATGCAAGCTTTGACACTAATCCGGACGATTCTAAATCGCAGACCGGATACGTGTTTTTATTAAACGGTGGAGCTGTAAGTCGGTGCAGTTCTAAACAAAGCGTCGTGGCAGGATCTACATGTGAAGCGGAGTACATAGCTGCTTCTGAAGCAGCAAATGAAGGAGTCTGGATGAAGGAGTTCATTTCCGATCTAGGTGTCATACCTAGTGCATCGGGACCAATGAAGATCTTCTGTGACAATACTGGTGCAATTGCCTTGGCAAAGGAATCCAGATTTCACAAGAGGACCAAGCACATCAAGAGACGCTTCAATTCCATTCGGGACCAAGTCCAAGTGGGAGACATAGAGATTTGCAAGATACATACGGATCTGAATGTTGCAGACCCGTTGACTAAGCCTCTCTCACGAGCAAAACATGATCAGCACCAAGACTCCATGGGTGTTAGAATCATTACTATGTAATCTAGATTATTGACTCTACTGCAAGTGGGAGACTGAAGGAAATATGCCCTAGAGGCAATAATAAAGTTATTATTTATTTTCTCATATCATGATAAATGTTTATTATTCATGCTAGAATTGTATTAACCGGAAACATGATACATGTGTGAATACATAGACAAACATATAGTCACTAGTATGCCTCTACTTGACTAGCTCATTAATCAAAGATGGTTATGTTTCCTAACCATTGACATGTGTTGTCATTTGATTAATGGGATCACATCATTAGGAGAATGAGGTGATTGACATGACCCATCCCGTTAGCTTAGCACTTGATCGTTTAGTATTCTGCTATTGCTTCCTTCATGACTTATACATGTTCCTGTAACTATGAGAATTGTGTAACTCCCGATTACCGGAGGAACACTTTGGGTACTACCAAACATCACAACGTAACTAGGTGATTATAAAGAAGTACTACAGGTGTCTCCGAAGGTACATGTTGAGTTAGCATAATTCGAGATTAGGTTTTGTCACTCCGATTGTCGGAGAGGTATCTCTGGGCCCTCTCGGCAATACTCATCACCTAAGCCTTGCAAGCATGTAACTAATGAGTTAGTTATAAGATGAAGTATTACAGAACGAGTAAAGAGACTTGTCGATAACGAGATTGAACTAGGTATTGGATACCGACGATCGAATCTCGGACAAGTAACATACCGATGACAAAGGGAACAACATTTGTTGTTATGCGGTTTGACCGATAAAGATCTTCGTAGAATATGTGGGAACAAATATGGGCATCCAGGTACCGCTATTGGTTATTGACCAGAGATGTGTCTCAGTCATGTCTACATCGTTCTCGAACCGTAGGGTCCGCACGCTTAAGGTTTCGATGACAGTTATATTATGAGTTTATGTATTTTGATGTACCGAAGGTTGTTCGGAGTCCCGGATATGATTACGGACATGACGAGGAGTCTCGAAATGGTCGAGACATAAAGATTTATATATTGGACGGATATATTTGGACACCGGAAAGGTTCCGGAGAAGTTTGGAGCCCCGGGAGGTTACCGGAACCCCCCGGGAGGTATATGGGCCTTATTGGGCCCATGTAGGAGGAAGAGAGAAGGAGCAAGGGAAGGGGGCGCGCCCTCCCAAGCCCAATCCGAATTGGGGAGGGGGGTCGGCCCCCCCTTTCCTTTCTCCTTCCCCCTCTTCCTATTACTACTACTACTACTACTTCCTAATACTAGTACTCTTTCCTTCCCCATCCAAATAAGATAAGGAAAAGAGAGGGAAACCTACTTGGAGTAGGTTTCCCCCTCCTCATGGCGCGCCCCCCTAGGGCCGGCCACCTCCTCCCTCCCTCCTTTATATACGGGGGTAGGGGGCACCCTAGAACACACAAGTTGATCATTGATCGTTCCTTAGCCGTGTGCGGTGCCCCCCTCCACGATATTACACCTCGGTCATATTGTAGCGGTGCTTAGGCGAAGCCCTGCAACAGGAGAACATCAAGATCGTCACCACGCTGTCGTGCTGACGGAACTCCCCCTCGGCGCCTCTGCTGGATCGGAGATCGAGGGTGCGTCATCGAGTTGTACGCGTGTCAAGAACTCGGAGGTGCCGGAGTAACGGTACTTGGATCGGTTGAACCGGAGGACGTACGACTACTTCCTCTACGTTGCGTCAACGCTTCCGCTTCGGTCTACGAGGGTACGTAGACAACACTCTCCCCTCGTTGCTATATCATCACCATGATCTTGCGTGTGCGTAGGAAATTTTTTGAAATTACTACGTTCACTAACAGGGAGAAGTGCTTAGCTTCTGGTTCAATCTTGCAGTGTCCTTTCCCGGTGACAGTAAGGGCAGCAAGGCACGTATTGTATTGTTGCCATCGAGGATAACAAGATGGGGTTTTCTTCATATTGCATGAATCTATCCCTCTACATCATGTCATCTTGTTTAAGGCGTTACTCTGTTTTTAACTTAATACTCTAGATGCATGCTGGATAGCGGTCGATGAGTGGAGTAATAGTAGTAGATGCAGGCAGGAGTCGGTCCACTTGTCTCGGACGTGATGCCTATATACATGATCATACCAAGATATTCTCATAACTATGCTCAATTCTGTCAATTGCTCAGCAGTAATTTGTTCACCCACCATAGAATACTTATGCTCTCGAGAGAAGCCACTAGTGAAACCTATGGCCCCCGGGTCTATCTTTATCATATTGATCTCCTACTACTTAGTTATTTCTTTTACTATTTACTTTGCCTTTATTTTACTTTGCATCTTTATCATAAAAATAGCAAAAATATTATCTTATCATATCTATCAGATCTCACTCTCGTAAGTGGCCTTATAGGGATTGACAATCCCTATTTGCGTTGGTTGCGAGGATTTATTTGTTTTGTGCAGGTGCGAGGGACTCGCGCGTAGCCTCCTACTGGATTGATACCTTGATTCTTAAAAACCGAGGGAAATACTTATGCTACTTTGCTGCATCATCCCTTCCTTTTCGGGGAAAACCAACGCAGTGCTCAAGAGGTAGCACTGCCCATGGACATAAAAGCATATCCAAACTCTATCCATTTGAGTCGGATATCCATGGGTAAAATTGCCATCCTTAGTCAAGACAACCCTCCGGCATGAAGCTTAGGGAAGTCGAGAAATCTCCATTGTGCAAAAAATACATAAAAAGTCTCTACAGATTTTTTTGGAAAAGGAGGATGTACCCCCGGCCTCTGCATTTGGGCAATTCATGCACCCATTTTATTAATTATTTACAAAGCCCTTACAAGGTAATACATCAGCAAGCCTCAAGCCACCATCTTGGAAACACCTGTCGCTACTCCTATCCCCGTGATGAAGGGGTGCCGAATGTTCAAGCCTAATACTGAACAGACGTCGCACCAATACCTAACATCCAATGCCGGATGCACCATCCAAGACACAATACTTCGACTGGGTTACACACTGGTTCGACGCACTTTTAGTGGGCACCACATGCGCATGCTGCAAGGACCGTCACCTCCTTCATCCATCGATCCATCCTCAGATCAGATACTGACACATCGACCTTGCGAGGCCTCTCTGCCATCGACGCCACCACAACGCCAGACAACATCGTCCTCCTGCACGAGTCCATCGCCACCCATTGGATGCCGAGTCTCCACTGCGCCACACCGCCGATATCCGCCCTATTGATGTGCAGGATCAAGCATCGGTCCATCACCTACCGACACGTGACCACCAAGCCGTCCACATGTTCGTTCAGCTGATGAATGTCTCCAAAGATGATGACTCCACGGGGGTGACGACGAAGACATCGCCATAATCCGATCCAGGAGCCCCTCAATGCCTCCAACAAGGGCTACAACGCCCGCGCGCGCCGCCGTCAATGGTGGCCTCCTACAAATCTGAGGTTTCCCCCGAAAACAATGGAGTGAGGGACTCCCCCACCATCTCCTCGAGCGAGGAAAACGACACCCACGGGCGCCGCCGATGATGGCGGCATCCTCACCCACTTCAGCAGCTAGGCCACCATCTCCTCCTCCACTTGATATGTTGTCGAGAAGCCACTGCAAGGCAACACCCACCGAGGAGATCCCTTTGGACCGACGATGAAGACTTCCAAAGGTAGAGGAGGTCACATCGCCACGTGACCGGCGCCATGGCCACACACACGTCGTCCCGAGGTGCCCGCTCAAGATCCATCATCAAAGCCATGCCTCCAAGCCGCGACGGAGGGACGCCCTGCCGCTGCCATCATCCGCCACACGGGCTTTGCCCAGCCGGGATCTGGCGGCGATGGGAAGGGATGCAGAGGGGGGGAGGCGGACGCGGGGCGGAGGGGATCTGAACGGGAGGGGAGGCGGACGAGAGGCGGAGGGGGTCGGGGCAGGAGGTGGACGAGACGATCTCGAGGGGAGGGAAGGGATGGATGGTCTCGAGATGAGGCAGGCGGAGGGGCTTGCGTCTCTAAGGATTTTAGGTGGACGGAAACTTGTAGACAAAGTTCGCGGTCAGGCGGTACCTATGGCCCCATTCACACTGCCCACCCGTCCAAGTGTTGTACTTGCAAGGGACTAATTCTCTAACCAATCTACTAGCCGGAGCTGAGACATCAACATTCTCCTCCCTGTTATTGGTCGCCGAAGCAGCAGAAGGAGAGAAGGGGTATTCTTAAGTTCGTCGAGAAGATCGAGCGTAAAAAGTATTTGCCCTAGTTGCGCCTTGCGAGAGTAAAAGAAAAACAATTGTGCCTCTTGGTTATTCTAAACTATGATATAGTTTCACCACCACGAGAGCAACACACACCGGAGCCTCAACAAAAACATATCACATTGTCGGGCTACGATATCTATACATACTGATAAAGGAAGAAGTGCTTCTGCCTGTTTGTCGTTACTTTCGTAGAAAACTTCTTGATCTTCTTCGAAATCAACCCGCGTACTATGTTGAGTGAGAAAAAAACAATTCAGTTTCCTTTTTTTCGGAAACCCCCTGCTCTTGTGGTTAATCAACCAACGTTCCTATTTGAAGTGAAAAAAAAAGATTCGATTCTTTTTCCAAAACCTCCTCTAACCTTTGGTTAATCAACCCACCGTCCATCTATTATTTTTCAGGCATATTCTAATGTTTTAAAAAAATATCCATATCTTTTAAAATCCTAACTCTGATTTTGACATGTTCTATATGAAAATTGATTAGAAAAAGGTGTAGAATCTAAATATGATATTATTTTACCTGTTAAATATTTTAAATAATGCGATTCAAATGCTTTTTTATTCATATCTTCTGAACCACAACTTCAATTTTAACATGTTATATATGAAAATTGATTAAAAAAATGTGTAGAATCTGATTATGATGTTGTTTTACCCGTTAAACATTTCTAAATTCAATTTTGGGGATAATCTTAATCAATACCATGTGATGCGTCTCTCTTTTGTACCGGTGTGGATCTGGATTGAAAACCAACACCTCAATAAAATCAGTTTGGCGGCGAAATAAACCTCTATAATCACGCATGCACGTCTCGGCAAAACCTTCAGGTGAAAAAAAAACAAATTTCTCATCTTATGCGGAGAGAAGGAGAGACAACTTAGATTTGACCAGATTCAAATGTGTTGTGATTGTGCTAGCACTGAGATCACTATTGACAAGTGTGAGAAGGAGGATAAGTGATAACATATAGGCCCTCTTTGATCCGTAGGATTCTCGAAACGCGGAAATAGGAAAAATAAAGGAATTGAGTGACATATCCACTTGAATCTCATAGAATTAGCATAGAGTGTTTGATGTCATATAAAAAAAATGAAAAAAGAGGTTGGAGTGAATGCTAGATCTTCAATGAAATGTAGTGCACATGATTTCATAGAAAAAAATTCCTATAGAATTTAATCCTATGAATCAAACGACCAATGCAGGATTCTTTTAAAGGATTCTAACCCTCCAAAAATCGAATCAAAGGAGCCCATAGATGGGATGCGTGTGAACCTATTGAGTTGTTCAGTAATGTTTATTGTGTTAGGGACGTGTGTATGTTTTTTCCCTACGACGGACGGGCTCTAGTAGTATGTCATGAACATATACTACTAATCTCGACTGATGAGATCACGACGGGAAAAGGTTATCAATTTGCATCGCCGTATCATTTGTCAACTCAGACAAGCTGTTACGTTATCTTGGAAGGGATATGGGGGAGCGAGCAAAGCGGCATGCGTCCTGCGTGGAGCTCCACTAAGCCCAAAGGCATTATTCACAACACGCACAGAGACACTATCGGGAGATATGTACTGGTAGGGAGAGAGAGAGGGAGTTGCATGATTACGACTAGCAGTAAACAGTAGTGCACTGGTAGAGAAAGCACGGAGGCGGGTCCTGCTGCCCCGCGAGACCACGAGGCCCTGCCCCTGAGCCCACATGCGCGCGACGGGTGCCTGCCCACGGGCTACGACTAGCAGTAGTACCCTACTGCAACGCAACGCCCAGGGAGCTAGGCGAGCCTAGCTACTAGCTAGACCAGTGATCTAATGGCAGCTCCACTAGCCAGCTGCGCGCAGCCTCGCGACGCCCGACGTTATATTCTGTCCCCTCCTCTCTCTCCTCCGGGTTTTCGGGCGCGAAATATCACTGCTCATCGCCCATACCTCTCTCTCTGCCTCTACTACGTGCGTACAACGAGAGATCCTCTGAGATCATGAAATTAGGCGCTGAGATACGTACACTGCTTGCTCGCATGCGGTCTCAGCTCGAGAATCGAGTTATTGCCGTCGTATATTTCTCGAGCTTGGTC
Source organism: Triticum dicoccoides (assembly GCF_002162155.2). Taxonomy (NCBI): domain Eukaryota; kingdom Viridiplantae; phylum Streptophyta; class Magnoliopsida; order Poales; family Poaceae; genus Triticum; species Triticum dicoccoides. The sequence goes on from NC_041386.1 coordinate 567,372,015, forward strand.
CGTCGCATGCTCGCATGCCAAATTTTACATGCCTGATTCGTGTTTTTTCTGGCGTAGCCACTAGTAAGCTTTCAGCTGGTCGTGTGCATTGGTGAGATCCGCTGATGGAAGAACTTAGAGCAACCCGTGAAAATGCAGCCCTTCTATAAAACTTCAACACAAAATGACTCAAATCTAAAAATGTTTCAGAAACTGATCCTTTTACATGCTACTCCCTCTGTTCTCAAATATTTGTTTTTCTAGATATTTCAACAAGTGACTATATACGAAGCAAAATGAGTGAATCTACACTCTAAAATATGTCTACATATATTCGTATGTTGAATTTCATATGAAATGTCTAGAAAGGCAAATATTTAGAAACGGAGGGAGCATTTGACATGATGCCCTAACCCAGGGCGGCATGCTACACGTTGCTATCATGGCGGCCTAGCCCGGGGCGCCATGCTATCTAGCATGGCGCTATAGCATGACGCCTTAGCCCCGGGCATCATGTAAAACATGGCCAGTTTGTGATTTTTTTTCATATTAAGGTCATTTTCTGTTGAAGTTTTTTAAAAAGGCCACCTTAGTTCATTTTCATGAGCAACTCCAACGCGCCCACCCAAATGAACACGCGCTTTGTCCGCCCTTTAACCATTTGGGTCAGCCAGACAGACGTGCGCGTTCGCTTTTTGATTTGGGTTGGCATGTGTGCCCAACGGAAGACATACCCATTTTTGATCCGCGTGGCCGAAATAAATTTAGAAAAACTTGATTAAACATAAATGGCCGGTGTACCTCTTAAATAGTTAATTAAACATAAAAAAATAAAAACCCGTCCACACGCTGCCCTATTCGTTTTCCTTGCCCTTGCCATTGCCGTCATCGTCGCCGCCACTGAGGTTGATGAAGACGGGATGTAGCCCAGCCCAGCTGAACGCGGCTTGATAGGCCGCCAGGGCTACCTCCTCCGGCGTCTGCTGCTGCTGCGGCAATGCGGCGACGCGGGCGCACTCCTCCTCCTTCTTATGGCGGCGGTCGTCCTCCTCCTCCTTCTGGCGGCGGTCCTCCTCCTCCCCGCGCTTCTTGTGTATGCGCCACTCACTATCGGCGCGCTCCTCCGCCAGCGCGCGCTGCCTCCAATGCTCGAGGTATGCAGCCTCCTGTGTCGGCATGTCGCGCCGAGCCAAACTGGGAAGGGGGGGGTGCTGACCCACTCCCGTAGCTAGCCGATTCAGACATACTGGTCGGTCGGCTCAGGCATAGGCGTCAGGGGATGAGTGGTAGCGGCGATGGCGGCACCACGCATTTGTCGGCCGTAGAGAGGGTGATGACCTCCACCAGCCTCGCCTGGTACAATAGTAGAAAAAGGGCCATTTGTCCCGGTTCATAAGGCCCATCTGTCCCGTTGCGGAACCGGGACTAAAGGGCCGTTACTAATGCCCTTGGCCTTTAGTCCCGGTTCTTATACGAACTGGGACAGATGGGCCTCCACGTGGCCGCTGTGGCGAGCCCAGGCAGGAGGGTCTTTAGTCCCGGTTGGTGGCACCAATCGGAACCAATAGGCATCCACACGTCAGTTGTTCAGGGGCTAGGGTTTTGTTTTTTTTCTAAAGGGGGGGGGGGTGGATTTGGGGTTTTTGTATGGTTAATTAAGGTGTTTCATGTATTGTGTTAGGTAGCTAATTAATTAATAGAGAGAAGTGTCCTCTCTTATCTTCGTGCTTGGTCGACGCTACGTATTATACGTATATAGAGGCCCTCGACACGCTAGCTAGTAAGAAAATGAAGGAAACCATTAAGTACACAAGTTCGTCATGCATACCGAGAGAAGTGATCGACATCTCCTTCTCCGAGAGATTGGTCGAACAACAAGTTTTCATATTATCTATCCGACGCTACTGGCTACATACATATACAATATGTAAGATCTGTTACAATCGCCTAGCATCTGAAATCAAGTTCCACATGGTATTCTCCGGCTTTATTGATGACGTGGTCAAGAAAGAATCCCGCTAATTCATCTTGAATTGCTTTCATGCGATCTTCTAGTAGGAGTTCATTCCGCATCTCCCACGTCTAATTTGAAGAAGGGGGTTAATACATATATATGAATGAAACTCAACAGAAATGATGGTGTAATAAAATGAAATTGTGAATATTATTGCTTACGCACATCAAATTGTCTTTTAGAGTAGCCCCGCTTATCCTTGCAAGTCACGTTGTAGATGAACACGCACACATAGTATCCACAGAAATCATTCCCTTGTTCCTGCCACAAGCACTTTACGAGAAATAGAGGTCAATCAAACTGATAATGAAGCATTATAAATGGCATTGATGAAAGTAGCTAGAATCAACGTGATCGAGATGCGCAGAACTAGCTAGCTAGTACTACTTACTTTCGGGTATATGTCCATCGCAGCTCCCCCGGCAGTCCCGGAGCTTGTGCGGTGAATACTTTCCAAACCCTGCGAGACAAAGAAAATAATTACTTAATATCAGGAAATGAACAAAAAGTTGCCGATATGGTGCGATAATGATCGATTGAACTTACTTCTCGAGCATTTTAGTCATGTCCGCATAGGTCTCGGAAGATTTTCGTCTTGAGTCTAAGACGGTCGCTAGTCCCTGCTCAAGTTTAATCTCTAGGAGAATATAGTGGAAGCTGCGCACGCATGCATAACTCATCAATTACATTACTATAACCTCGCTCGAGTAATAAGGGAAACCGAATATGCACAAGACAATAACACTCACTCGAAGTTGTAAGGAAAGAGTATTTTATCTTTGTTTTGATTTACTATCAATGATTTGAGCAAGTTGGCCTCAACATCATCGGCGTTCTTTTCAACCTCAAATTTATCTATGAGATTTGTGTTAATGAACTCAATATCATACATTTCTGCTTTTCTGCACTCGATGATCTTCAATCTGCATAATATAGTGAGGATAATCATATATACATGCAATGAAAGAGTTGAGCTATATATAAAGACTTAATGACAGAAGTAGTACTTACAGACAGTAGCAAGTGACCGTTAATTTATCGAGGGCCTTTTGATTGAACCACTGAAAGAACTCCTCAAATGTAATAGTCAACAAATCAATTCCAACGAGGTCGTGCTCCTCTTTAACTCTCAGATACAAAGTGTTCGTCCCCCCAGACTCTCTGCAGGTTTCCATGTACCAATCATGGAATCTTCGCATCATCGTTGTTAGAGATTTTTCATCTTTGACAAGAGGCTTCCCGTAATGGTATTGGTGTTCTTCCACCTCCAAGAAATCATAATGTACATCGTCGGGCAGGTAATCTTCAAGATTGCTATAACTGGGTACCATCCCCGGATCATTAGCGACCTTATCGCTAGACACCTTGAGCGGGGGGCATGATTGGTCCGCTTGTTCGCCTAGCTGGGCAATTTTTTTCCAACTCGTCGTTCTGCTAACCTTCAATCACTGATAGTATTTCCCGACCGCTCTGCTTCGATATATACCTTTGTAGTAATGCGCTCATAGTTGGTTTTTGGCGGAGACTTTGGTGGTTTCCTCGGGGCATCGAGTGTGCGCTTTGTTTTCACCCGGTCTACCTTCTCCTCCGGAGGTGGATGTCTCTTTGCTTTCACCCCTTCAAAGAATTCATTCACTTCTTTTTCCACGATCTTCGCATTTTCTTCCACGGTCCTCTCGTATGGTAACTTCTCTAGAGGCTTGAGAGGTGGACCGAATCTGTATTGCCTACCTCTGGCTGTACTGCTAGACGCCGGAGCAGACGGAGCGGCTGCGGCTGTCTTCTTTCGTGCTTGCTTATGAGGCGGAGGAGAAGGACTATGATGCGCCGGAGCAGCCGGGGTGGCGGCGGGTCTCTTCCACCCTTGCTGGCGAGGCAGAGAAGGAGGAGGCTGGTGGCTGCTCGGGTGCACCGGCGCAGGCGGAGAAGGAGGCGGAGTGCCGCCACACACCGGAGAAGGAGGCTGAGTGCCCTGATCACTTGCCGGAGGAGGAGGCGGTGGAGGAGGCGGAGTGCCCTGACTCCCCGGAGGAGGAGGAGGCGGAGGCGTCCAGTTCGGAAGGTTGATGAGCTCCTTCCGCCATAGACATATAGTCTTCAGACAAGAACTCAGCCGAGTCTCCCCGTCACCCGTAGGGTGGTCAAGCTGGAGGTTCTCAAATCCTTCTGTGATTTCATCGACCATCATCCTAACATATCCTTCTGGAATCGGCCGGCAGTGAAAAGTTGCGCCAGGTTCAGGAGGTGCAACAGAGCCAACAGCCGCCTTGACTTTCAAATCCATCCACTTCGTCATAAGGTGGCAATTCTGAGACTCCGTGATAGCATCCACGGGGTAGCTAGCAGGAGCCGTGAAGACAGGCTCCTGAAGCAGCTCCATGGAAGCCACACTGCTTCTCCGCTGAGATGGGGGGGGGGGTAGCTTCGGGTGTAGCAGCTTCGGCAGGTCGCGCGCTGCGGGCCTCGTCTCGTTCCTCTAGCGCTTATACCCTTGCATGCAGCGCCTGTAGTTGGGTCAGCTCCTTTTTCTTCTTCCTCTCCCGGCGTTTGTAACCGCCTGCGTCGGGAAATCCAGCCTTCCACGAAAGGGAGCCTGGCGTGCCTCGTGTCCGTCCGGGGTGCTTAGGATTCCCGAGGGCCTCTGTGAGCTCGTCGTTCTCTCTATCCGGAACGAACGTCCCTTGCTGCGCCTTTTCGATATACTCCTGAAGCTTCACGAAGGGTTGTGTTCAGCTGCTCGTTGGTCCAAACGCACTTCCCTGTTACAGGGTCCAATTTTCCCTCAACCCCGAAGAACCAAGTCCTGCAACGGTCTGGCCAGCGTCGCGTCTCTGGTTCGTTCCCTTTAGCAATGAGGTCATTCTCAGCCTTGTCCCATAACTGTCGGGCTTTCAGGTAGCCACCTAACCCTGTGCGATGGTGATGCTTCTTCTTTGCAACATTTTTCTTGTTTGTCGTTGACATCTTCGCTGCTCTCTCAGATTTCTTTTTGGTGACAAATGCAGGCCACTGATCTTTTATCTTCTCAAATCGGCCGATGAATTCTGGAGTCTTGTCTTGGTCGACAAACGACGATTTCAAATCATTCTTCCACCTCCTGAATAGCCCAGCCATCTTCTTAAGAGCATAAGCCTTGATCATTGGCTTTTTAACTGGATTCTCCAGATCCTCCTCTGGCGGGAAGGTGAAATTTTCCTGCAGCACGGTCCAAAGATCAGCTTTCTGCCTATTGCTGACATAAGACACCTGAGAGTCTTTGTCCTTAGGCTTCAACCATTGCTCGATGCTGATCGGGATCATGTCCCTAACTAGAACCCCGCACTGAGCATTAAATTTTTTCTTGGTCCTAAGGGGTTCAATCGGTTGGCCAGCGCGATCAATTTCGATGTTCGTGTACCTTTCATCCGTGCGCAACTTTCTCTTCGGGCCTCGTCTCGTTACCGAAGTGTTGCTTGATCCGGAGGGCTAGAAAAGAAGAAAAAGAAGAGAGTTAATATGTGTACATACCAAAAACAATTAATGCATCAATTAGCTATAGTCAACACCTGCTTAATTAATTAATATATATATACCTGGCCGACTCCGTTCGGTCACCTGAGCCGTCATCACAGTGTCCTTCCCCCTCCGTTCGATCATCGAAGCCGTCATCACAGTTGCCTTCCCCCTCCATTCGGTCACCGGAGCCGTCATCACGGTGTTCTTCCTCCTCCATTGTTTGATCATCGTCGTAGCCTGCTTCTTCATCCTGTCTTTCCAGACCGTCGGTGCATGTGACATTGAGAAACGACAAGACGGCATCACTTTCGTGTGCGATTATCTCCCCCAACACCGCTTCTGTTGCTTCATCTCGGGGGTGCGGATCCATAGTTTCTGCAAATATTTACAACATGGCAATTATTATTCAAACATGACAGATGGGTATATTAGTGGCAAACATAGAACTAGCTAGCTAAGCACAATAAGGAATCATATTAGTGGCCTGGCCTCGACGCTTCTCTAGGGTTTGGGGTGGCCTCGGCAACGCTTCAAGGGTTTGGGGTGGCCTCAATAACGCTTCAAGGGTTCGGGGTGGCCTCGACGACAACGCTCTTTTAACTTGGTAAATTTGGGTGGCCTCAAGAGAGTTTGTCGATCGGGTAGGGGCGCGGCGGGAGGGGGTAGGAGACCGACATTGTTTTTTTCTAGGGTTTGGGTGTCCTCGAGAGTTTTGATCGAGCGAGAGGGCTGGGGGGGTGCTCCCGTGGTATACGTTATCACGGTCGACGGGGGGTATATATATCGACCGCCCCTCATGTCTAAGTTCTCTGGAAGGGAGTTATATATATCGACAACGACGAGATACATACATGGGAAAATAATGTTATCGGGGAGGGGGTATATCGACAACGACATACCCGAAAAAAAAAGACAAAGAAGAAATAAAAGGAGGATAAGAAGAAAGGAATAGAGGAGAAGATCGAAGAAAAAAAGAAGAAAAAAGAGGAGAAGAAGAAAGGAATAGAGGAGAAGAAGAAAAAATATAATATTTTTTATTTTTTCTTCTTCTCCTCTTCTTTTTCTTCTTTTTTCCTCTTCTTATTTATTTCTCCTCTTCTTCTCCTTTCTTCCTCTCCTTCTTTTTTTCCTCTCCTTCTTTTTCTTCTTCTTCTTCCTTTCCTAGCTCGATATATAAAACTTTTCTTCCTTTCCTTATTTTACGTTTTCCTCTACACTAACCTAAAATGCACTAACCTTCTTTTTCCACTCCTTTTTTTCTTCGAAATATGAACATATACATAAATTGACAAAAAAATATGCACAAAAACATATACATAAATTTTCCTATACATACACAGTTGTTTTACAAATATGCACATATACATAAATTGACAAAAAAATACATTTATGGAAAAAATGCTATGAACATGTACACACATATATACACATATATACACATACACGCACATATAAAAAATACATTTATGAAAAAATGCTATGAAATAAAAATGCAGGGCAGGGGCGGTGGCACGGCAGGGCAGGGGCGGCGCGCGGCCACAGCGAAGGGCAGGGGCGGCGGCGCGGTGGCAGCGTGCGGCGGCGACGGCGGCCAGTACAGGGGGAGGAGCAGGGGAACGGGAGGTGCTCACAGCGAGGTGGCGTCGGCGACGAGGAAGGCTCGGGGACGGCGGGCGGTGAAGGCGCGCTCGGGGGCGAGGGCAGGGGCGCGCGGTCTCGGGGACGACGTCGGCGACAGCGACGATGAGGCACGGGCGGCAGACGGCGTCGTGGCAGCCTGGCGGCGTCGATGAGCTCGGTGTCGTCAGGAGGCAATTGGCGATGAAACTGCCAAATTTTCTAAGTGTGGGCTTATATAGTAGGTCCTTTGCTCCCGGTTGGTGGCATCAACCGGGACGAATACCCCCCTTTGGTCCCGGTTCGTGCCACCAACCGGACCAAAGGTCTCTTTTCAGCAGCCCAAAGGGCGGGAAGCGGTGGCCTTTGGTCCTGGTTGGTGGCATCAACCGGGACTAAAGGGGGGGCATTGGTTCCAGTTGGTGTCACGAACTGGAACCAATGCACCCCTTTAGTCCCGGTTGGTGTCACCAACCGGGACCAAAGGCCTTGCACAGCGGGGTGGTGGTGGGAGTTTAGTCCCACCTCACGAGTCGAGATGGGCGCGCAGTGGTTTATAAGCCCAACTGCCGCACCCCTCTTGAGCTCCTCTCCATTGCAGGCTTATGGGCCTAATTGTGACTGCTATGCCTGATGGGAATAATGGGCCTTCTACAGGCCTGAATCCTGGCCCATGGATGGGTTTCTAGTCATATTCAGGCCGTGGTGGCCCAGTATGTGGCAAAAAAAATCCCAGTTTTTTGTTTTCTTTTTTGCTTTATTTTTTGTTTTGTTTCTACTTACAACAAAATACTTATTTATTTTATTTTATTTTGTTTCTAATTACTTATTTATTTTATTTTATGATAATTCTTTTTGCTATTAAAGCTTCTAACAAAAAAAGTTCTTTATGAAAATTCCTTTTGCTTTTAATGATTTTGAACAGAAAATACTTTTATAATTTTAGTTGCATCAATTTTATATAATTTTAGTTTCATAAATTTTAGAGGTTGCTTATAATGTTTTGAACAGAAAATACTTTGATAATTTTAGTTTCATAAATTTTATTTATGTTATTAAATTTTATGTTATTTTATTTTATTTTGTTTCTACTTATATATTTTATTAAAGTTTATATTATTTTGTTTCAAATTACTTATTTATTTTATTTTATGATAATTATTTTTGTTGAAAGACCCTGAAATTCGTAGTATCATCATCATTTTATTTTATGATAATACTTTGATATTTTCATCCATTTACTGATGTTTTTGAGCTGAATGACCCTGAAATTGAGAAGCACTACAAATGAACTCTGAAAACATTGAAAGTTGGCATGGTATCATTATTTCACCCATATAGCATGTGCAAGAAAGTAGAGAGGGTTACGGCAAAAACTAAATGCACTTCGTGTACAAAACAGACAATCTCTTTCGAAGTATCAGGGTTTCATACGGAAACTCGTCTGTTACAAAGGGATTTCATTTTTTTCAAACTTATTTCAACGCTAGACTTTTTGTGTGTTTGCTACCTCTTGAGCTTGCGTTGGATTTCCCTGAAGAGGAAAGGATGATGCAGCAGAGTAGCATAAGTATTTCCCTCAGTTTTTGAGAACCAAGGTATCAATCCAGTAGGAGGCCACACTCAAGTCCCTCGTACCTACACAAAACGATAGCTACTCGCAACCAATGCGATTAGGGATTGTCAATCCCTTCACGGTCACTTACGAGAGTGAGATCTGATAGATATAATATTTTTGGTATTTTTGGTATAGAGATGCAAAGTGAAAAGTAAAAGGCAAAGTAAAAAAGCAAAGCAAGATTAAAGTGATGGAGATTGATATGATGAGAATAGACCCGGGGGCCATAGGTTTCACTAGTGGCTTCTCTCAAGAGCATAAGTATTCTATGGTGGGTGAACAAATTATTGTTGAGCAATTGACAAAATTGAGCATAGTTATGAGAATATCTAGGCATGATCATGTATATAGGCATCACATCCGTGACAAGTAGACCGAAACGATTCTGCATCTACTACTATTACTCCACTCATCGACCGCTATCCAGCATGCATCTAGAGTATTAAGTTAAAAACAGAGTAACGCTTTAAGCAAGATGACATGATGTAGAGAGATAAATTCATGCAATATGAAATAAACCCCTTCTTGTTATCCTCGATGGCAACGATACAATACGTCCCTTGCTGCCCCTTCTGTCACTGGGAAAGGACACCGCAAGATCGAAGCCAAAGCTAAGCACTTCTCCCATGGCAAGAACTACCAATCTAGTTGGCCAGACCAAACGGATAATTCGAAGAGACTTGCAAAGATAATCAATCATACATAAAAGAATTCAGAGAAGATTCAAATATTATTCATAGATAGACTTGATCATAAACCCACAATTCATTGGTCTCAACAAACACACCGCAAAAAGAAGAAGATTACATCGAATAGATCTCCACGAGAGAGGGGGAGAACTTTGTACTGAGATCCAAAAAGAGAGAAGAAGCCATCTAGCTAATAACTATGGACCCGAAGGTCTGAGGTAAAATACTCACACTTCATCGGAGAGGCTATGATGATGTAGAAGCCCTCCATGATGATGACCCTCTCCGGCGGAGCTCCGGAACAGGCCCCAAGATGGGATCTCGTGGATACAGAAAGTTGCGGCGGTGGAATTAGGTTTTTGGCCTCATCTCTGTTCGTTTGGGGGTACGTAGGTATATATAGGAGGAAGAAGTACGTCGGTGGAGCTTCGGTGGGCCCACGAGGGTGGGGGCGCACCTGTGTGTATAGGGTGCGCCCCCTACCTCGTGCCCACCTCGAAGCTTCCTTGGCGTAGGGTCCAAGTCTCCTGGGTCATATTCGGGAAGAAAATCACGTTCCAGAAAGGTTTATTCCGTTTGGACTCCGTTTGATATTCTGTTTCTTCGAAACACTGAAATAGGCAAAAAACAGCAATTCTGGGCTGGGCCTCCGGTTAATAGGTTAGTCCCCAAAATAATATAAAAGTGGAAAATAAATCCCAATATAGTCCAAAACAGTAGATAATATAGCATGGAGCAATCGAAAATTATAGATACGTTGGAGACGTACCAGTGTTCAAAATGCACCATTCAAAGCCACGTCATCAATTTTCAACCCTTTCTGACTTCATTTCTTATTTTTCATGCATTTACTGATTTTTTAGCTGAATGACCTTGAAATTGAAAGGCACTACAAATGAACTCTAAAAGGTTGAAAGTTGGCATGGTATCATCATTTCACCCACATAGCATGTACTAAAAAGTTGAGAGGGTTACGACAAAAATTGGATGCACTTCGTGTACAAAATGGACAATCTCTTTCGAAGTATCAGGGTTTCGGACGAAAACTCATCTGTTACAAAGGGATTTCATTTATTTGAACTTATTTCAACTCCAGACTTTTTGTGTGTTCAAAATGCACCATTCAAAGCCACATCATCAATGTTCAACCCTTTCTGACTTCATTTGTTATATTTCATGCATTTACTGAATTTTTTGAGCTATAAGACCCTGAAATTTAAAAGCATTCCAAATGAACTCTAAAAATGTTGAAAGTTGGCATGGTATCATCATTTCACCCACATAGCATGTGCATTAAAGTTGAGAGGGTTACGACAAAAACTAGATGCACTTCGTGTACAAAACAGACAATCTCTTTCGAAGTATAAGGGTTTCATACGAAAACTCGTCTGTTACAAAGGGATTTCATTTTTTTGAACTTATTTGAACTCCATAATTTTTCTGTGTTCAAAATGCACCATTCAAAGCCACATCATCAATTTTCAACCCTTTCTCACTTCATTTGTTATTTTTCATGCATTTACTGATTTTTTTGAGCTGAATGACCTTTAAATTGAAAATCACTACAAATGAATTCTAAAAAGGTTGAAAGTTGGCATGGTATCATCATTTCACCCACATAGCATGTACTAAAAAGTTTAGAGGGTTACGACAAAAACTGGATGCACTTCGTGTACAAAATGGACAATCTCTTTCGAAGTATCAGGGTTTCGGACGAAAACTCATCTGTTACAAAGGGATTTCATTTATTTGAACTTATTTCAACTCCAGACTTTTTGTGTGTTCAAAATGCACCATTCAAAGCCAGATGGATAGATAAGTGACCAAAATAATAGAAGTTCATCATCACATTATGCGTGTCAAAAACCATTACAGATTCACTTGGATAGATAAGTGACCAAATTAATAGAAGTTCATCATCACATTAAAAACAAAGTACATACATAGTACTCATTGAACAACATATAGCTCTCCAGAGCATCTAGTTAAACCATACATTGAAACTATGTGAAATCTTTCAATGCAACAATAAATGCGATCATAGTCACAACCAAGGTAAAAATTGATCCAACGGTATAATGATACCAAGCCTCGGTATGAATGGCCTATTTTCTAATCTTTCTCATCTTCAACCGCATTGCATCCATCTTGATCTTGTGATCATCAACGACATCCGCAACATGCAACTCCAATATCATCTTCTCCCCCTCAATTTTTTTATTTTTTCCTTCAAGTAATTGTTTTCTTCTTCAACTAAATTTAACCTCTCGACAATAGGGTCGGTTGGAATTTCTGGTTCAACTACCTCCTACATAAATAAAATCTATGTCAACTTGATGGGCATAATTGTCATAAACAATAAATGAACCAAATAGTTATAAAAGATAATATATACCACATCCGAATCATAGCCAGGACGAGGGCCGATGGGGGCGGATACCAAAACCATCGCACTATATAAGCACAAGCAATAATAAAACTAAGAAAATTAGACAAGTATCTATCTAAAGTAAGAATTTTTTTTCTTTCAAAAGAAGATAAGAGGCTCACCACAGTGGTGCAGGCGACGAGATCGGCGCGGGCGATCGACGATGGTGAAGACGGGGACGGGACGTGATGGACCGCTAAACCTAAACAAATCTCAGGGAAAATGGAGCTTGAAGGTCGAGCTTCGAGAGGAGAAAGCTTAACTAGCGTGGCTTGGGCATTTTATTGAACACCTCCTGTGCATAGGAGGTGAGCTAGACCACCCAAATGCCCTCTCCTCACCGGCTAGAAAAAATAGAGCACTATGGAGTGCTCTGCTGCAGCGACGGGGTATATATAGGCAACTCATTTGTCCTGGTTCATGGCTAGAACCGGGACTAAAGCCCAGCCTTCTGTCCCGGTTCGAGCCAAGAACCGGGACCAATGTTTGTGGGCCAAGAGCGAGGCCCATTGGTCCCGTTTCGTGCCTGGAACCGGGACAAATGGGTCCATATGAACCGGGACCAATGCCCACGAGGCCCCGGCCAGCCCCCTGGGCTCACGAACCGGGACGAATGCATCCATTGGTCCCGGTTCATGGAAGAACCGAGACTAATGGGTTGGCCAGGCTCGAACGAAAGCCCCATTTTCTACTAGTGGTAGTCCGCCTCCTCCGCTTTCGCCTTCAGTTGCTCCTCCTCGATGGAGGTCTCCAAGGCCGCCGCCAACGCCGCATGGTAGGCAGCTCCTCCTCTTGCTCCTGTGGCTTGATGACTGGGGGAGGCGAGGGGTTGACGTGGTGGTGTTGCACGCCGAGCCGCCATTTCTCCTCATGCTTAAGGGAAAACCAAACCTCCCAATAGGAAGAGTTTGTCGTGTACTCTGACATTCATCGCTGCTCCGGCTTGAGCTGCGTCGGCGCACCTCCTTGGCTTGTGCCCGTTGTGACCGTGACAGTGCCGACACCGGGATCCGTTGTAGATTGAGATGCCAGTCGTGCGGCAGCGTCACGTCCGGGTATGACAGCGACTGCCTAAACTCCCAGTTCCACCGCTCTTGGTGCACCGGGATGTGCAGTCGCTGCCTTGCGGGGCAGGCAGGCGGCAGTGGAGAAGGAAGAGCATGGGAGGAGGAAGCGTCAGGAGTGAACTTCCCCTTGCTCTTGCGGAAGCCGTTGAGTAAACCCATGGCTAGGGTTTGGTTGTCGTCAGCGAGGAAGCACAGGGGGAGGGGTGGCTAGATGTGGACGACAATGGAAGTGGATGAGCCCCCCCGCACACATGGATTAAAAAAGGATGACCTCCCGACGCTTCCACTCGCTAAGGCCTGGGCCTGGTGTTAGTGTCCGCTATTAATATGACCGCGTCCGGTCGTTGGCCGGCCGCCATGTGGGACCGCAACAGACACCAAGGGGACGCGCGACGCATCCCCTTCTTGTTCGCGCCGACGCATTTCACACCCAAATATGAGCGTGAAATGGGTCGGCGCGGACATGAAGCGAACACGTTTTGAGTTTGTGTCCACGCTTTGGGCCGGTGTTTTGGTCCGCGGTGACACAAACAGACGTGGGCGGATGAAATGAGTCGCCCGGTTGGAGTTGCTCTTAGAGCATCTAGAGCCGGACTTATCAAACCTGACCCCTAAACACTCACGAACGGGTCCGGTTAGTGACCGCCTAACCGATTGTGCCTGTTTTGAGCCTCTATTCGTCCATCCATGCACTCACACTTCTTAATATTTTTCTCATATGTCTGGTCACTTGCACGTGATTGGGGGAGACAAATGGAGAGAAGAAAAAGAAAGAATAATGAAAGAAAAAAAGCTGGTCCGGGGTGGGCCGCGTCCTACGTGGTGGACTGACCGGACGCGTCCGCGAGCCCTCATATCCTTCCTACATTTGTCCTTAATATGAGGGTTCGCGGACGGCCTAGACGTATAGGGATGATATGAGGGGTCCGGTTGGGTCATTTTCCCCGTTCTTTCTCCTGTCCAGTCACCGACCGGTCGCGTTCGCGGACGTTTGAGGTGGATTTGAGGATGCGGTTGGAGATGCTCTTAGATCACTCCGAACCGGTATCCCCGTGAGCCGTCCGATAATGGTCACGTCTGTAACTGCACAAACCTAGTACTTGTCGTTAAGGACCTATTTGCTATTTGCTATAATTTATGGATGCTTATAGAATGAGTGTTTTTCTTTTTTTAATCATGTCAACTCTTGTATCAACCAAACTTCAAGTCTTGTCAACTTCCACCAAGACAATGCACAACTTTCCATATCCCCAAACCCAACTTTCAACTTTCTCAAATTTCTTTTATTAAATCTGAGTTGCAATTTTACTTCCTCATTAAATGTTCCAAATTTTGCTATAAATCACATTTCATGTGTAGGGTTACCTTTAAAATTTCAGTAAGTTTCGAGTTCAACTTAATTGGTTTCAAGATTCAAACAAATTGATCTTAATTGAAACTTGTTTGAATTTATAATTTCCAAAAATCCACAAACCACTTTTATAAAATACCACATATTTTTCCCAGTCCAAGAAAATATCTCTCCAACCAAAATTCCTTTTCTAGCCCTCTCTTTCTTTTTCAACAAGTTCTTTTCTAAAAGAAACGCGAAAGAAAAAAACAAGAGAGAGAGAGAGAGGCCCATCTAAGGTTGTCACTAAGCAAGCCAATCAACATTGTTTCCTTTCTTCTTCTTCCTTGTGTATGATAGCGCATCCATGAGGTCCACACCGACAACCTCGCTGATTTAACGGCCGGAGGTTGCCCTAAGCCCCTATAAAACCACCCTCGAGCTGCTCCCTTGCACTTCTGTGCAACTCGCGGCACCTGCAACTCCGCCTGCTGCATCTTGCCGCCAGTGAGCAGCCGAGACACCATGCCGTCCTCCCCTGCTTTCTATTTCTTCTCATCCCCCTCTTTATTTTCTATCCTCGATGGTTTTCCATGCAGGAAGCAGTCGCCGCTGCTACAGCTAGGCAAACTGTCGCCCTCTGCGTCCTCTGTCATGTGTCGTCATTTCTCTGGACCCTCGCTGACCTCTGCCATGGTTGGATGCTCCCGTACGATGGCCTGCAAGTGCACATGGTTAAGTTGTAGCTTTTTCAAAGTAAGAGTACCGAGCCCACAGGGAGCACAATATTTGGGTTATTTTTTATTGTAATGACTTACATAATTGTGCGTGCAAAAAATTGTAGACTCAAAGAAAAGTGAAGGTGAAAATAAATACTGGTTTTGGTGAAGTGCAAACTGAAAAAAAAAACAGAAGTAGAAATAGTAGGACGAGTAACAAGTGAACTGACAAAGGAGTAAGGCGCTCTCAGCGAGTTCGGAATTCCCATTGGTTTGTTTTTAACGCAACCTATGTGACACCATTGTATTCTTTGGATGCTTGAGCCACTCTTGACATTTATGTTGGGCAGAGTCGGGTATAGAACACATTCTACCGTAGATAGACTTCGTGACAGGCACGCCACCATCGTAGTCTCCCTCTGCAGGTTACAACTATGGTAATTATTGGTTTCTCGATGGACACGACCTCACTAAGGGTTCTCGGTAATTCCCCTACCGATTGTAAAATCTTGGTTGAAGGCTTTTACTATCACCTCAAATTACCTTCACTTCCTAACCTTTACAACAACAGTGATACACTTTGTGGCCTTGTAGCGATAATACTGACTGGGGCCCTTCACAACATTCACGAAGTTTATTATAATAAGCATTGAACAGAGGATCTCATATCCTTGTTAACATTTCAGATCCTATACATACCAAGGTTGATCCATATCCCCAAGGCTATGGGGTCTACTTGTACATCGGGATGACAAACATCACATCAATAGTGGTGGTAGTCATGCATAGAGAAAACAAGTAACACAAGTAGCAATCCATGAAGGGTCTGATATTACAGCGGGATGGATATGGATGTTGATCATGATGGTGATGATGACGACATCTCATTGCACATGGTGGTGAAGATGGATATCTTGTCATTGCTAATTCCCCTCCGGCCACCTTCTGGAGGCAAGGGTTCTTACTTCTGGATGTGCTTCTGGTGTGCAAATGTGTCTATTTTCTGATCCGATCATGTAGGGTGGAAGTAGTCGACGAGTGGAGGCGACACCGCTTCATAAGACCACGCATACTAGCGCGTGCACTCATATCATTGGTCATCTTGCACTCTGGATGAGCCATGCAAGCTCCCAATGCCTCCAAACATTTGGTCTTTTTATGGTAGGTGTTATTCACACTGATTGACATGATTCCACCATAAATTCTTGGGATTCCTTCCATAGTATTTCATTTGCATTGAAATACGTATCCCAGGGAAAACCAACAAAATGTAGTGCGCTAAGGAAGTAAAATTCCTCAAAGCCTACTAGGTAGGCACCCAATAGCCAACAAAAATATCATACATTTTGGACTCATCAACTGACCCAAGCTTAAGTCTTGCTCATCCCCGACAAAGCACCACAACTTGTAAAGAACAAGGTCAATTGAGATTTATGAGGTGTGGGTATTCATAGAGGTATGAGTCCATCACCGATTAATTACCGAAGTGAGTAGGGGTAAAAACATCATGATAAATAATAGAGCATATCCACTGTTAGGCTGATCACGAAGGCTTTGAGACCTTGCTACTTCATTCATTAGTGGACAACTCACAACTGTATGTCCTAAGTCATTTTCATTTCAACTGGGCAAAGAGTAAGGGTCTCCCTTTTCTTTTCAGAAAAAAAATTTAATTCACAATTTTATTTCTTGCTTTCAAAACATGTTTATCCACCCATCTCACACTTTGTTTTCATGTGATATGTCTGCTATACATGTTAGTTGTGAGAATATTAGATTTTTTAATTTGAGAGGGTTTAACTTCCTTGCGGTTGTCTCTAAATTATTTATTTGATATTTTTTAGTTGAACATTCAAGGAATTAGCACATATAGTTATGTTTCTCCTAATTAATACCAGTGATGTGGAAGAGTTATGATCATCTCATTGGTGGGAAGGCCCTGCCACTTGTTCCCAAATCATCATCTCATACATTTTCTAGATGTAGGGGTGATACTAAACATCAAGATATCGATAACTCATTGGAAGAGAATCTTCCCTTATCCAAATAGGAATTTAAGAGTTCAACCTTAGTGGAATAAAAACAACAAGCTTTAAATGCATGAACAGTAAAGATACAAAGTACTCTAGGATCTCCCCAAGCTTACAATCAAGTCCGGGTGATCCCGGTACCTAGTTTTATGCTAACTCCTTGATATCCTTGCAAGCAGTTGAGATGTCCATGAAGCGCGCTCTGAATCCTTCCAACATCGTCTATTGCTCATCAATGACCCCGCTCAAGAACTCAAGCTATGTAGTATTATGGTTCACAGTGTCACTCATGAGACCAATCTTATGGAAGGGACCATTGACACTAGCTTCTAGGCCCTTGCTCATCAACCAATAAGCATCAATCCCTTAACCAACAGTATGCACACAAGCTTTGGAAACTTGCACAAGATCCTTGACCTTTTCCTTTATCTCCTCTAGGGAGGGTGGCTCTTCTCCTCACTAGTTCTGTGGCGGCCAAAGAGGAAATATAGGAATATATCCCAGGATATTTAATTGGTAAGGATTTGGGGGACAATCATCTAGAGTGGATTCACCATCTCCCTCTTCTTCCGGTCTCTCCTCTTTGATCTCAGTTGTCTTCTCCTTGCTAGTTTCCACCTCCAGATGTTGTTCTTCCCTAAGGATCATCTTCCTTAGGTCCTCCCATCCAGAAGGAACCACCTCTTCCAGTTTACGGAAGGGGATGTGATGAGTCCAAATTATGAGACTTTTTCACCGTTATTTTTGCGCCTACTAGGTAGGCTTTGTGGATGTCACACCCTGATTTTTGGCCCTTTCTTTATCTTTTGCTTTTCTGAGGTTTTGCTTGAGTTTTATTTTTCTATGGCTATGTGGTCTGGAAACTGGAGAAGATGACCTCTTCTTCCTTTCCAGAGTGGCTTATCATCCTCATATCCATCCCAAGACCTTGCCATTTTCATCTTGGACCAACCTCAATATTATTTTTCTAGGGAATTCCTTTTTCCAATAAAGGAATAATCCTTTTTTGCCCTAGGTTGTGAAGCAACCTATATTTCTGTCACTCCCAAAATTCCCAAATAATTCTCATAAATTGTTTGGGTCATATCTTCCACAGATATGTCAAAATCCTTCCTTGTCTTCATTAAAGATAATTCACAAATATTCCTTTTCTTATTCTGCCATCAGTGGCTTTTGAGAAGGAAGTGTCATTTATCTTTACTTGATTGACCCTAAACTTTTAGGGCACCTTTTCATGTCCATATCATTGTCTCCTTTCAAAATTCATCTCAATTTTCCTAGTGAATATTCCTGAGCAATTTTTCAAAGTTCCTGTCTGAGGGAATTCTTTGTGAAGGAAGTACTAGCTAGATTAATCCAATTGAGTTGAAATTTTTCATGGTCATTCATATCATCATATCATGACTCTCCTCAAAATTTGAGCTCATTTTATTCATCCATGTGAGCACACCTTCAAATCTTTGTTTCTGGTCAAATTTTCAGTTTGTGAAGCAAGTATATTTTATCTTGCTCCATTATTTCTGAAATTTTTCCAGGACCTTCTCCTACCCATATAACTTATCTCCACAAGATTTGGGCTCATTTCATCTAGCCATTTTACCTTAGGATGTTTCCTAAGATTCTGTCCAAAGAGATGCATTATGAAGGAAGTACCATTTTAGCTTGGCCAAATGGCATGAAATTTTTATGGAACTCTCATATGCCCAAATCATCCTGCCATGACCATTTGTAGATCAATCCATCACTCCTAGTGAGTGCTACTTCATGTTTTTGCTTATGGACCAGATTTTGCAGTTGTAAAGCAAGTGTATTGAATACTTGTCCAAATGATCTCATAATTAATAGGATTATAGTCCTTCCTATCCTAAACCTCCTTGACATCAAGTTTTTCACTTAACCTCACTATGTTGATCACAGCTGTATGGTCAAGATTGCTACAGCAAACTTCTGGGCATCATTCCAACCCAACCACAGTGCCATTTCTTGATCTATCTCCTTATCTCTGCTCTTGGTAGTAGGGACTTCATAGTAGACATCGTTTGCCTGCCAGTTGAGTCCTACCCATGCTAGTCTGCGTGGTGACCACCGACTTGGCATGAAGTGAGTGCGTCCAGGACGTCGTTTTTCCCGGGCCCTGCTTGTGATCGTCGTTCCAGCATGCCGGTGCATGTCTAGCGACTCCGCCTTGCCGTCCTCTTCTTCCCTGACCTCACTCCACCTCTTGCGGATCGCTCGCTGGCGCTCACCGCCACGCGCCCACGGGCGCACAGTGGCCGGTTGACTCTGTGCGTGCCCTGGCCGCTTCCTTCCCATGCCCCCTCGACCTCTTCTGCCCCATGAACTGCCCCCTGCTCCTCCCCGTCGCCTTCCGTCGACCAAGGTTGCCCGCACACGTGTACGCGGCCATGGCTGAGCCATGGCCACGCGTCCGTGGTCGCCCTCCCTCGCCCAGCCTATAAATGGCCAGCCCCAAGACCTCCCGAGACCACCATCGCTCTCACAACACTCCTCTAGACCTTCCCAGCCTCTCACCTGAGTCCCGGAGCCCCTCTCTGCCCTCCATGGCCGCCATGCCCGCCACTCAGTTCCGGCTAAATTCCGGCACTTCCGAGCTCGTCCACCCCTCCCACCACCAGCATTGGCTTCCCCGTGCTCCCGCGAGCCTCCCCAACCCCATGCCTCGCCGCCGGAGCAACCACAGCACCCCGCCCGACTCCACTCGTAGCCGCCGTCCGGCACAGTCAAGGCTGCGCTCCCTCCAGTGCATCTCGGCAGGCGTGAGGAGTCCAGATGGAAGCACCTCTTCTTCCCGATCTTGCCGGTGTGCTGGGCATCGTTGGAGACGACCCAGGTCGCCGAAACGGGCACCCGCATTGCGCCGCTGCCTCTGTCCCGCGAGCGAGCGTGAGGAGGAGGGAGACGAGCTAGGCTAGTGCTACCTCTTGAGCTTGCATTGGTTTTTCCCTTGAAGAGCAAAGGGTGACGCAACAAAGTAGAGTAAGTATTTCCCTCAGTTTTGAGAACCAAGGTATCAATCCAGTAGGAGACAACACACAAGCCACCGAATACCTGCACAAACAAACACCAACTTGCACCCAACGCAGTAAAGGGGTTGTCAATCTCTTAACGGTTATTTGCAAAGTGAGATCTGATATAGATGGATAAAAGGTAAAGTGATATTTTTGGTTTATGAAACAGAAAGTAAAAGATTGCAAAGGAAGTCAATAGGAAACTAAAATTGTAGATTGGAAACTTATATGATAGAAAGTAGACCCGGGGCCATAGGTTTCACTAGAGGCTTCTCTCAAGATAGAAAATATTACGGTGGGTGAACAAATTACTGCCGATCAATTGATAGAAAAGCGCAAAGTTATGATGATTTCTAAGGCAATGATCATGAATATAGGCATCATGTCCGTATCAAGTAGACCGCTCTTTCCTGCATCTACTACTATTACTCCACACATCGACCGACTCCTGCCTGCATCTAGAGTATTAAGTTCATGAAGAATAGAGTAACACATTAAGTAAGATGACATGATATAGCGGGATAAACTCAAGGAATGTTATGAAAACCCCATCTTGTTATCCTCGATGGCAGCAATACAATACGTGTCGGTTCCCCTTCTGTCACTAGGATCGAGCACCGCAAGATTGAACCCAAAGCTAAGACTTCTCCCATTGCAAGAAAAACCAATCTAGCTAGTTGGCCAAACCAAATCGATAATTCGAAGAGACTTGCAAAGATACAAAATCAAGCATATAAGAATTTACAGGAGATTCAAATAATATTCAATGATAAGCTGATCATAAATCCACAATTCATCGGATCTCGGCAAACACACCGCAAAAGAGTATTACATCGAATAGATCTCCAATTACATCGAGGAGAACTTTGTATTGAGAATCAAAGAGAGAGAAAAAGCCATCTAGCTACTAGCTCTGGACCCATAGGTCTGTGGTAAACTACTCACGCTTCATTGGAGAGGCATTGGTGTTGATGTAGAAGCCCTCCGTGATCGAATCCCCCTACGGCAGGACGCCGGAAAAGGCCCCTAGATGGGATCTCACGGGTACAAAAGGTTGCGGCAGTGGAAAAATGGTTTTGTGGCTCCCCTGGAAGGTTTTGGGATATTTGAGAATATATAGGCGGAAGAAATAGGTGGGTGGAGTCATGAGGGGCCCACAAGGGTGGGGGCACGCCTTACCCCCCAGGGCACGCCTCCTGACCTTGTGGCTGCATCGTGGCTTTCCTGACATGCACTCCAAGCTCTCTGGATGTCTTCTGGTTCAAGAAAAACCATCACGAAACTTTCATTCCGTTTGGACTCCGTTTGGTATTCCTTTTCTGCGAAACTCTAAAACAAGGAAAAAAACTAGAACTGGCACTGGGCTCTAGGTTAATAGGTTAGTCCCAAAAACCATATAAAATAGCATATTAATGCATATAAAACATCCAAAACAGATAATATAATAGCATGGAACAATCAAAACTTGTAGATACATTGGAGACATATTAAGCATCCCCAAGCTTAATTCCTACTCGTCCTAGAGTAGGTAAATGATAAAAACAGAATTTTTGATGTGGAATGCTACCTAACATATTTATCCATGTAATTCTATTTATTGTGGCATGAATGTTCAGATCTGTATGATTTAAAACAAAAGTTTAATGTTAACATAAAGACAATAATACTTCAAGCATACTAACAAATACTAATGTCTTCTCAAAATAAGATGGCCAAAGAAAGCTTATCCCTACAAAATCATATAGTCTAGCTATGCTCCAGCTTCATCACACAAAATATTCAAATCATGCACAACCCGAATGACAAGCCAAGAAATTGTTTCATACTTTTAACGTTCTCAACCTTTTTCAACTTTCACGCAATACATGAGCGTGAGCCATGGACATAGCACTATAGGTGGTATAGGCGGTGCTTTTGGTGAAGACCAAAAGAAGGAGATAGTCTCACATCAGCTGGTCGTATCAACGGGCTATGGAGATACCCATCAATAGATATCAATGTGAGTGAGTAGGGATTTCCATGCTACAAATGCACTAGAGCTATAAGTTTATGAAAGCTCAAAACGAAAACTAAGTGGGTGTGCATCCAACTCGCTTGCTCACGAAGACCTAGGGCAATTTGAGGAAGCTCATCATTGGAATATACAAGCCAAGTTATATAATGAAAATTCCCACTAATATATGAAAGTGACATCATAGAAGACTCTCTATCATGAAGATCATGGTGCTACTTTGAAGCACTCACAAGTGTGGTAAAAGGATAGTAACATTGCCCCTTCTCTATTTTCTCTCATTTATTTTATTTGGGCCTTGTCTCGTTTTTAGGCCTCTTTTTTTCGTCTGGAGTCTCATCCCAACTTGTGGGGGAATCATAGTCTCCATCATCCTTTCCTCACATGGGACAATGCTCTAATAATGAAGATCATCACACTTTTATTTACTTACAACTCAAAAATTACAACTTGATACTTAGAACAAAATATGACTCTATATTAATGCCTCCGACGGTGTACCGGGATGAGCAATGAATGAAGAGTGACATGTATGAAAGAACTATGAACGGTGGCTTTCCCACAAATATGATATCAACTACATGATCATGCAAAGCAACATGACAATAATGGAGCGTGTCATATAGACGGAACGGTGGACAGTTGCATGGCAATATATCTCGAAATGGCTATGGAAATGCCATAATAGGTAGGTATGGTGGCTGTTTTGAGGAAGGTATACGGTGGGTTTATGGTACCGGCGAAAGTTGTGCGGTACTAGAGAGGCTAGCAATGGCAGAAAGGTGAGAGTGCGTATAATCCATAGACACAACATTAGTCATAAAGAACTCACATACTTATTGCAAAAATCTATTAGTCATCAAAACAAAGTACTACGCGCATGCTCGTAGGTGTATAGATTGGTTGGAAAAGACCATCGCTCGTTCCCGACCACCACTCATAAGGAAGACAATCAATAAATAAATCATGCTCCGACTTCATCACATAACGGTTCACCATACGTGCATGCTACGGGACTCACAAACTTTAACACAAGTATTTCTCAAATTCACAACTACTCACTACCATGACTTTAATATTACCTTCTTCATATCTCAAAACAATCATAAGGAATGAAACTTCTCATAGTATTCAATGCAATTTATATGAAAGTTTTTATTATATCCCTCTTGGATGCCTATCATATTAGGACTAAATTTATAACCAAAGCAAATTACCATGTTGTTTTAAAGACTCTCAAAATAATATAAGTGAAGTGTGAGAGTTCGTCAATTTCTATGAAAGAAAACCACCGTCGTGCAACACTAGATCAAATTTACCTAGCTCAAAAGATATAAGTGAAGCATATAGAGTATTCTAATAAATCACGATTCATGTGTGTCTCTCTTAAAAGATGTGTACGGCAAGGATGATTGTGGCAAACTAAAACGGAAAGACTCAAATCATACAAGATGCTCCAAGCAAAACACATATCATGTGGTGAATAAAAATACAGCCTCAAGTAAAGTTACCGATAGATGAAGACGAAAGAGGGGATGCCTTCCGCGGCATCGCCAAGCTTAGGCTCTTGGTTGTCCTTGAATATTACCTTGGGGTGCCTTGGGCATCCCCAAGCTTAGGCTCTTGCCACTCCTTATTCCATAGTCCATCAAATCCTTACCCAAAACTTGAGAACTTCACAACACAAAACTCAACAGAAAATCTCATAAGCTCCGTTAGTATAAGAAAATAAATCATCACTTTTGGTACTGTTGTGAACTCATTCTTCATTTATATTTGTGTAACATCTACTGTATTCCAACTTTTCCATGTTTCATACCCCCCGATACTAGCCGTAGATGCATCAAAATAAGCAAACAACACGTGAAAAACAGAATCTGTCAAAAACAGAACAGTCTGTAGAAATCTGGAGATTTCGAATACTTCTGTAACTCCAAAAATTCTGAAGATTTAGGACGGCCTGAGAAATTTGTTTTAAAATCTTATTAAAAAAGAATCAGTATTTTATCGCACTACTGCTAAAAATGAAAATTAAATTCCGGAGCGCAAAAGTTTCTGTTTTTCAGCAGGATCAAATCAATTATCACCGTAAGCTATCCCAAATGTCTTACTTGGCAGAAACACTAACTAAAACACAAAACCACATATAACCAGAGGCTAGATGAATTATTTATTCAAAAACAGGAACTGAAAATATTGGGTTGTCTCCTAACAAGCGCTTTTCTTTAAAGCCTTTTAGCTAGGCATTGATAATTTGAATGATGCTCACATGAAAGACAAGAATTGAAGCACAAAGAGAGCATCATATAGCACGTGACAAACACATCTAAGTCTAACATACTTCCTATGCATAGGCATTTTATAAGCAAACAAATTATCAAGATAAGAGAAAACTTGCATATATGCAAGGAAGAAGAAAGAAACAATAACAATCTCAACATAATGAGAGGTAATTTAGTGACATGAAAATTCCTACAACCATATTTCCCTGTGTAATAATAATTATATGTGACCATACTCAAATTCAACAATATAGCTTTCACAAAACATATTCTCTACATGATACACATGCCTGCAAAGTTGACACTGTTCGGAAATAGTGGGATTATCATAAAATAAAGTCATGACCTCTCTGAACCCACTTTTATCAAAAACTTCATAAGATTGAACATTATCCAATATGTGGGATCTAAAGTTGACACTCTCCCAAACCAACTTTCAATATTATTGCAAACATTATTATCAATCTCATATTCATCATGGGGCTTAAATAAATTTTCAAGATTATAAGAAGAATCACCCCAATACTAGTAGTGGACATATCAATACTAGCATCCCCAAGCTTAGGGTTTTGCATATTATTAGCACAGCTGACATTGACAAAATTTATAATAACATCATTGCAATCATGCTTTTTGTTCAAGGATCTATCGTGAATCACTTCATAAAGCACTTCATCACAATTTCCAGATTCATGAATTTCAAGCAAAACCTCATAAAGATAATCTAGTGCACTCAACTCACTAGCAATTCGTTCATCAAAATTGGATCTCTTAAAAAGATTAGCAAGTGGATGAGGATCCATATCAATAGAGTTTTAGCAAGTGAAGATGCAAGAAGATAGAGGGCACATGGCCACACAGGCAAAGATAGCAAACGAGAAAGCGAACGAAAGAAGGGCGAAGAAAAGGAAAATCTTTTTGAAAATCGATGTAGAAGTGGGGGAGAGGAAAATGAGAGGCGAATGGCGAATAATGTAATGCGAGGGATGATATTTTATGATGGGTACTTGGTATGTCTCAGCTTGGCGTAGATCTCCCCAGCAACAGCGCCAGAAATTCTTCCTGCTACCTCTTGAGCTTGCATTGGTTTTTCCCTTGAAGAGGAAAGGGCGATGCAGCAAAGTAGAGTAAGTATTTCCCTCAGTTTTGAGAACCAGGGTATCAATCCAGTAGGAGATGACGCACAAGCTACCGAATACCTGCACAAACAAACACCAACTTGCACCCAACGCGATAAAGGGGTTGTCAATCCCTCAACGGTTAATTGCAAAGTGAGATCCGATATAGATGGATAACCGGTAAAGTAATATTTTTTGGTATTTTTTGTTTATGGAACGGAAAGTAAAAGATTGCAAGGAAAGTAAACATAAATTGTCGATCGGAAACTTATATGATGGAAAGAAGATCCGGGGGCCATAGGTTTCACTAGAGGCTTCTCTCAAGATAGAAAATATTACGGTGGGTGAACAAATTACTGCCGAGCAATTGATAAAAAAGCGCAAAGTTATGATGATATCTAAGGCAATGATCATGAATATAGGTATCACGTCCATATCAAGTAGACCAACTCCTGCCTGCATCTACTACTATTACTCCACACATCGATCGACTCCTGTCTGCATCTAGAGTATTAAGTTCATGAAGAACATAGTAACACATTGAGTAAGATGACATGATGTAGCGGGATAAACTCAAGCAATGTGATGAAAACCCATCTAGTTATCCTCGATGGCAACAATACAATACATGTAGGTTCCCCTTCTGTCACTTGGATTGAGCATCCCAAGATTGAACCCAAAGCTAAGCACTTCTCCCATTGCAAGAAAAACCAATCTAGTTGGCCAAACCAAATCGATAGTTCGAAGAGACTTGCAAAGATATCAAATCATGCATACAAGAATTTAGATGAGATTCAAATAAATATTCATAGATAAGCTGATCATAAATCCACAATTCATCGGATCTCGGCAAACACACCGCAAAAGAGTATTACATCGAATAGATCTCCAAGAACATCGAGGATAACTTTGTATTGAGAATCAAAGAGAGAGAAAAAGCCATCTAGCTACTAGCTCTGGACCCATAGGCATGTGGTAAACTACTCACGCTTCATCGGAGAGGCAATGGTGTTGATGTAGAAGCCCTCCGTGATCGAATCCCCCTTCGGCAGGACACCCAAAAAGGCCCCTAGATGGGATCTCACAGGTACAGAAAGTTGTGGCGATGGAAAAGTGGTTTTGTGGCTCCCCTGGAAGGTTTTGGGATATTTGAGAATATATAGGCGGAAGAAATAGGTGGGTGGAGTCACGAGGGGCCCACAAGGATGGGGGCGTGCCCTACCCCCTGGGCGCGCCTCCTGACCTTGTGGCCACCCCGTGGCTTTTCTGACATGCAGTCCAAGCCCTCTGAATGTCTTCTGGTCCAAGAAAAATCATCATGAAAGTTTCATTCCGTTTGGACTCCGTTTGGTATTCCTTTTCCATGAAACTTTAAAACAGGAAAAAATAGGAACTGGCATTGGGCTCTAGGTCATATAGGTTAGTCCCAAAAATGATATAAAATAGCATATTAATGCATATAAAGCATCCAAAATAGATGATATAATAGCATGGAACAATAAAAAAATTATAGATACGTTGTAGATGTATCAAGCATCCCCAAGCTTAATTCCTGCTCATCCTCCAGTAGGTAAATGATAAAAACGGAATTTTTTATGTGGAATGCTACCTAACATATTTACCCATGTAATTCTCTTTATTGTGGCATGGATGTTCAGATCCGTATGATTCAAAACAAAAGTTTAATATTGACATAAAAACAATAATACTTTAAGCATACTAACAAAATAGTTATGTCTTCTCAAAATAACATGACGAAAGAAAGCTTATCCCTACAAAATCATATAGTCTGGCTATGCTCCATCATCATCACACAAAATATTAAAATCATGCACAACCCCGATGACAAGCCAAGCAAATGTTTCATACTAATAACGTTCTCAAAAGTTTCCAACTTTCACGCAATACATGAGCGTGAGCCATGGACATAGCACTATATGTGGTATAGATGGTGGTTGTGGAGAAGACAAAAAGAAGGATAAGTCTCACATCAACTAGGCGTATCAACGGGCTATGGAGATGCCCATCAATAGATATCAATGTGAGTGAGTAGGGATTGCCATCCAACTCGCTTGCTCACGAAGACCTAGGGCAATTTGAGGAAGCCCATCATTGGAATATACAAGCCAAGTTATATAATGGAAATTCCCACTAGTATATGAAAGTGACATCATAGGAGACTCTCTATCATGAAGATCATGGTGCTACTTTGAAGCACAAGTGTGGTAAAAGGATAGTAACATTGCCCCTTCTCTATTTTCTCTCATTTATTTTATTTGGGCCTTGTCTCATTTTTTTGGCCTCTTTTTTTCGTCCGGAGTCTCATCCCAACTTGTGGGGGAATCATAGTCTCCATCATACTTTCCTCACATGGGACAATGCTCTAATAATGAAGATCATCACACTTTTATTTACTTACAACCCATGAATTACAACTCAATACTTAGAACAAAATATGACTCTATATGAATGCCTCCGGCGGTGTACTGGGATGTGCAATGAATCAAGAGTGACATGTATGAAAGAATTATGAATGGTGACTTTGCCACAAATACGATGTCAACTACATGATCATGCAAAGCAATATGACAATAATGGAGCGTGTCATATAAACGAAACGGTGGACAGTTGCATGGCAATATATCTCAGAATGGCTATGGAAATGACATAATAGGTAGGTATGGCGGCTGTTTTGAGGAAGGCATATGGTGGGTTTATGGTACCGAAGAAAGTTGAGCGGTACTAGAGAGGCTAGCAATGGCGGAAAGGTGAGAGTGTTTATAATCCATGGACTCAACATTATTCATAAAGAACTCACATACTTATTGCAAAAATCTATTAGTCATCGAAACAAAGTACTACGCGCATGCTCATAGGGGGATAGATTGGTAGGAAAAGACCATCGCTCGTCCCTGACCGCCACTCATAAGGAAGACAATCAATAAATAAATCATGCTCCGACTTCATCACATAACGATTCACCCTACGTGCATGCTACGGGACTCAAAAACTTTAACACAAGTATTTCTCAAATTCACAACTACTCACTAGCATGACTTTAATATTACCATCTTCATATCTCAAAACAATCTTAAGGAATCAAACTTCTCATAGTATTCAATGCACTTTATATGAAAGTTTTTATTCCATCCCTCTTGGATGCCTATCATATTAGGGCTAAATTTATAACCAAAGAAAATTACCATGTTGTTCTAAGGACTCTCAAAGTAATATAAGTGAAGTGCAAGAGTTCATCAATTTCTATGAAACAAAACCACCGCCGTGCTCTAAAAAGATATAAGTGAAGCACTAGAGCAAATTTTCCTAGCTCAAAAGATATAAATGAAGCACATAGAGAATTCTAATAAATCACAATTCATGCCACTACTGTAGGATGCTGCTAACGCGACACTACGATCAGGGACCCTTCGACAAAATTGTGTGCGATGCAATAATCGCAAACGATGGTGTAAAAAACCGTCAAAAAAGGTGCAAAACGTTTGCGATGACGGATGCATCAAACACGGTTCAGATTTTGGTTGCATGTGTGATGCAGGGCATACGGTTCAGTTCAATGAACTATTTGCGACGAGGAAGAAGAACAGAAACGGGCAGCTAGATGAAGGCGTGTGAGATATACGACATACAGTTCACTCGTATTAACTGTTTGTGATGAGGCGAAAGAACAGAAACAGGAAGCTACATAAAGGTGTGTGTGATTGAGGGCATACACTTCAGAAGGATTAACTGTTTGTGATTAGACAACATAACAGAAACGGTCAGCCAGATCAAAGTGTCTGCGATTGACCGCATACACTTCATACGGATGAACTATTTGTGATTAGCCACAACAAACAGAAATAGTTTGACAAATCAATGTGTGTGCGCTAGACGGGCACACATTCTAACTAAAAGAAGCGCACATGATGGTAATAACGAGCGTGCACGATTCTTGGAACAAGACGTGTGCTAACATTGTCTATTGCGGTGCATCCTATGGTGCTAATGCCACGTACGCGGCCGAGAAAGCGTGCCCATGTTATGCCTTCCAGGAATAGTGCCGCACTTTCAACCATCAATAAATTTTGAGCCTGTGTCTTATCACATTCCAAATTACTGCCACGCTATATTTAATTGCAAACCTGTTCACACCGATCAAAACCTAAACGGTTTCACACTTAGGAGCGTATTAGTACTTGTTTATAAATACTACTACTCCAAGATGACTGCACATTCCTCCTCAACTCCTCATCCACAAAAACAAACAAGTCCTTCATCATCGTTCCCTTGCGTCTGCCATGGCCAACATGCGTTCTGGGTCGAGAGATTGCCACCAGGGAGAGGCGAGCATGGAAGAGGAAGCACGAGAGATGTCCCACCTTGCCGCGAAAGCAGCCGGCATGTCTCGCCGCATGGCTGTAGCAGCATCGAGGTCTCGCCGCACCATCAAAGTAGCACGGAGGTCCCGCCGCACCGCCGATGCAGCAGGCTGGTCCGGCTGCGCCGCAGAAGCAGAAGAGATGTCCCGCTGTGCCGCGAATACAATAGAGATATCCTCCCGCACCGCGACAACCTGGGAAAATGTCTCGCAGGAAGGCGAGGACTCTTATAGGCGCATGCATGCGATCGTCCATAGCCAGATGGATCAGATCTCCGGTAGGGCGAGGTTGCAGGACGACATGAAAGCCTCTTTTGAATAGGCTACCAGCGTCATCCGGCAACTAAATGAGAGCAATGCGAAGCTCCTGGCCGAGCACGATGTAACGCCCCGGACACACCCGCCGGTGGTCGTTACTCCTGGAGGGATCTAGACTAGCCCCACAGATCAATACTAGTCTTTTCTGTGCACTTTGTCCTCACTCATGCGCACCCAGGAGCAACTTCCCGGTCGGTCACCCATCCTGAAACTACTCCAAGCTGAGCACACTTTGGAGTTCTTTCCGAATGGGCTCCCGAAAAAGAAGGAATTCCTTATTGATATGAGTAGTCTATCATCCCTAATAAGCTAGGCTATCACATACACCCCCACTCAGAGGAACCGACGTCCTCGTCGGGCCACAGGAACGTTCCCTCTTAGCATATATGTCTGTGCATCCAGTCCGGTACATGTGTCATGCCGTGTGCCACGACAGGTCACAAACGTCATGAACAACATGACCGCACAACTGTCTGCAAACATCCGTGTAACCGGTAGGGTCAGCTCTGATACCAACTTGTAATGCCCCGGACACACCTGCCAGTGGTCGTTACTCCTGGCGGGATCTAGACTGGCCCCACAGATCAATACTAGTCTTTTCTACGCACTTTGTTCTCACTCATGCGCACCCGGGAGAAACTTCCCGGTTGGTCACCCATCCTGAAACTACTTCAAGCTGAGCACGCTTAACTTTGGAGTTCTTTCCGAATAGGCTCCCGGAAAAGAAGGAATTCCTTATTTATATGAGTAGTCTATCATCCCTAATAAGCCAGGCTATCACACACGACCTGTTGAGGGCTGATACGTCTCCAACGTATCTATAACTTATGAAGTATTCATGCTGTTATATTATTGCTACCTCTTGAGCACGTGTTGGTTTTCCCTTGAAGAGGAAAGGGTGATGCAGCAAAGTAGCGTAAGTATTTCCCTCAGTTTTTGAGAACTAGGATATCAATCCAGTAGGAGATTACACACAAGTCGCCTAGTACGTGTACAAACAAACAAGAACCTCGCAACCAACACAATAAAGGGGTTGTCAATCCCTTCATGGTCACTTACGAAAGTGAGATCTGATAGAGATAATAAGATAAATATTTTTGGTATTTTTATGATATAGATTGGAAAATAAAGATTGCAAAATAAACGACACCAGAAATAGCTAGTTGACGGGAGATTAATATAATGGAGAATAGACCCGGGGGCCATAGGTTTCACTAGTGGCTTCTCTCAAGATAGCAAGTTCTACGGTGGGTTAACAAACTGTAGAGCAATTGTTAGAAAAGTGAACAATTATGAGAATATCTAGGCATGATCATGTATATAGGCATCATGTCCGCGACAAGTAGACCGAAATGATTCTACATCTACTACTATGACAACACACATCGACCGCTATCCAGCATGCATCTAGAGTATTAAGTTCATAAGTACAGAGTAACACATTAGGCAAGATGACATGATGTAGAGGGATAAACTCAAGCAATATGATATAAACCTCATCTTTTTATCCTCCATGGCAATAATATAATACGTGCCTTGCTGCCCCTGCTGTCACTGGGAAAGGACACCGCAAGATTGAACTCAAAGCTAAGCACTTCTCCCATTGCAAGAAAGATCAATCTAGTAGGCCAAACCAAACTGATAATTCAAAGAGACTTGCAAAGGTATTAAATCATGCATAAAAGAATCCAGGGAAGAATAAAATATTATTCACAGATACACTTGATCATAAACCCACAATTCATCGGATCTCGACAAACACACCACAAAAAGAATTACATCTAATAGATCTCCAAGAGACTCGAGGAGAACTTTGTATTGAGATCCAAAGAGAGAGAAGAAGCCATCTAGATAATAACTATGGACCCGAATGTCTGTGGTAAACAACTGACACATCGTCGGAATGGCTATGGTGTTGATGTAGAAGCCCTCCATGATCAATTCACCCTCCGGCGGAGCGCCGGAAAAGGCCCCAAGATGGGATCTCATGGGTACAGAAGGTTGCGGCAGTGGAAATAGGGTTTCGTGTTGCTCCTGGATGTTTTCGGGGTATCTGGATATATATATATATATAGGAGGAAGAAGTAGGTCGGTGGAGCTGCGAGGGGCCCACGAGGGTGGGGGGCGCGCCCACCCCCTGGGGTGTGCCCTCCTGCCTCATGGCCTCCTCGCTTCTTTCTTGACGTCCACTCCAAGTCCCCTGGATCACGTTTGTTCCAAAAATAACTCTCCCGAAGGTTTCATTCCATTTGGATTCCGTTTGATATTCCTTTTAGGAGAAACACTGAAATAGACAAAAAAACAACAATATGCACTGGGCCTTTGGTTGTCCCAAAAATAATATAAAAAGATATATTAAAGTCCATTAAACATCCAAAACAGATAATATATTTGCATATAACAATAAAAAATTATAGATACGTTGGGGACATATCAAGCATCCCCAAGCTTAATTCCTGCTCGTCCTTGAGTAGGTAAATGATAAAAATAGAATTTTTGATGTGGAATGCTACCTAGCATAATTCTCAATGTAATTTTATTTATTGTGGCATGAATGTTCAGATCCGAAAGATTCAAGACAAAATTTTAATATTGACATAAAAATAATAATACTTCAAGCATACTAACAAAGCACTCATGTCTTCTCAAAATAACATGGCCAAAGAAAGTTATACCTACAATATCATATAGTCTGGCTATGCTCTATCTTCATCACACAAAGTATTTAAATCATGCACAACCCCGATGACAAGCCAAGCAATTGTTTCATACTTTTGATGTTCTCAAACTTTTTCAATCTTCACACAATATATGAGCATGAGCCATGGACATAGCACTATAGGTGGAATATAATGATGGTTGTGGAGAAGACAAAAAAGAGAAGATAGTCTCACATCAACTAGGTGTATCAACGGGCTATGGAGATGCCCATCAATAGATATCAACGTGAGAGAGTAGGGATCGCCATGCAACGGATGCACTAGAGCTATAAGTCTATGAAAGCTCAAAAAGAAACTAAGTGGGTGTGCATCCAACTCGCTTGCTCACGAAGACCTAGGGCATTTTGAGGAAGCCCATCATTGGAATATACAAGCCAAGTTCGATAGTGTAAAATTCCAAGTAGTATATGAAAGTGACAATCATAGGAGACTCTCTATCATGAAGATCATGGTGCTACTTTGAAGCACAAGTGTGGTAAAAGGATAGTAACATTGTCCCTTCTCTCTTTTTCTCTCATTTTTTCTTTCTCTTTTTTATAGAATTTGTCCATAGTCTCATCCCGACTTGTGGGAGGATCATAGTCTCCATCATCATTTCCTCACTTGGGACAATGCTCTAATAATAATGATCATCACACTTTTATTTACTTACAACTCAACAATTACAACTCGATACTAGAACAAAATATGACTCTATGTGAGTGCCTTCGGCGGTGTACCGGGATGTGCAATGAATCAAGAATGACATGTATGAAAGAATTATGAACGGTGGCTTTGCCACAAATACGATGTCAACTACATGATCATGCAAAGCAATATAAAAATGATGTAACGTGTCATAACAAACGGAACTGTGGTAAGTTGCATGGCAATGTAACTCGGAATGGCTATGGAAATGCCATAATAGGTAGGTATGGTGGATATTTTGAGGATGGTATATGGTGGGTGTATGGTACTTGCGAAAGTTGCGCGGTACTAAAGAGGCTAGCAATGGTGGAAGGGTGAGAGTGCGTATAATCCATGGACTCAACATTAGTCATAAGAACTCACATACTTATTGCAAAAATCTATTAGTTATCAAAACAAAGTATTACGCGCATGATCCTAGAGGGATATATTGGTAGGAAAATACCATTGCTCATCCCCAACCGCCACTCATAAGGAAGCTAATAAATAAATAAATCATGCTCCGACTTCATCACATAACGGTTCACCATACGTGCATGCTACGTCAATCACAAGCTTTAGAACAAGTATTTCTCAAATTCACAACTACTCAACTAGCATGACTCTAATATCACCATTTTTATATCTCAAAACAATTATTAAGTATCAAACTTCTCATAGTATTTAATGTACTTTTTATGATAGTTTTTATTATACTCATCTTGGATGCCTATCATATTAGGACTAATTTTATAGCCAAAACAAATTACCATGCTTTTCTAAAAGACTCTCAAAATAATATAAGTGAAGCATGAGATATCAATAATTTCTATAAAATAAAACCACCACCGTGCTCTTAAAGATATAAGTGAAGCACTAGAGCAAAATTATCTAGCTCAAAAGATATAAGTGAAGCATATAGAGTATTCTAATAAATTCCGATTCATGTGTGTCTCTCCAAAAGGTGTGTACAACTAGGATGGTTGTGTTGAACTCAAAATCAAAGACTCAAATCATACAAGACACTCCAAGCAAAACACATATCATGTGGTGAATAAAAATATAGCCTCAAGTAAAGTTACCGATAGATGAAGACGAAAGAGGGGATGCCTTCCGAGGCATCCCCTAGCTTAGGCTTTTGGTTGTCCTTGAATTTTATCTTGTGTGCCTTGGGCATCCCCAAGATTAGGCTCTTGCCACTCCTTATTCCGAAATCCATCAAATCTTTACCCAAAACTTGAAAACTTCACAACACAAAACTCAACAGAAAATCTCATGAGCTCCGTTAGTATAAGAAAACTAACCACCACTTCAAGGTACTGTAATGAACTCATTATTTATTTATATTGGTGTTAAACATACTGTATTCCAACTTCTCTATGGTTCATACCCCCCGATACTAGCCATAGATTCATCAAAATAAGCAAACAACACACGAAAAACAGATCTGTCAAAAACAGAATAGTCTGTAGTAATCTATAGGTTTCGAATACTTCTGTAACCCGAAAAATTCTGAAATAAATTGGTGGGCGTGAGGAATTTGTCTATTAATAATCTGTAAAAATAATCAACCTAATCGCACTCTCCATTAAAAAATGGCAGCAAATCTCAGGAGCGTTAAAGTTTCTGTTTTTTACAGCAAGATCGCAAAGACTTCCCCCAAGTGTTCCCAGAGGTTCTACTTGGCACAAACACTAATTAAAAGCATATAACCACATCTAAACAGAAGCTAGATGAATTATTTATTACTAAACAGGAACAAAAAACAAGAAACAAAAATAAAATTGGGTTGCCTCCCAACAAGCGCTATCGTTTAACGCCCCTAGCTAGGCATAAAAACAAGAATAGATCTAGGTATTGTCATAATAATGATAAGGTAAAACGTGAAAACTCATCTCATACTCCCTACGTTCAGCAGCAAGCTTTCTTTGTGAAAAGCAAAATTAATCAAAAGGGCTAAATTTAATGGGACAAAATTCCCCAAGATCATGCTCGGGAGGTATTGATTCCTCCTTTGGCCCCTCATATTGCACAACCAATTCATCATTATATGCATTCTTTTGGCAAAAAGTCATGCGATTTTGTTCAAGAGAAAAACCTAACCCATTGTTTTGGATAGCAAAATTATTGTGAAGTTCAGAAATCCTATCAACTAGAACGTCGGTAGGAACTTTTTTTCTAACGTTTTCATTAAAAGCAACATGATCTAAAGATCGTAAGTGCATTATGTCTTCTTGATAAAAAAGGATTGCTTCAATGGGAGGACGGCCATCATCCACCCTATAATGCGCAAAAATTTCATTGGCTTCTTTTATTATAGATCTGAAATCATGAGCTAAAAAGATGGTAGCTGCTCGCTTAACAGAAGAATGCTCAATATTAGAAAATTCTAGGAAAAGCCTTTGGATGCAAGGGTGCATATGAATAAATTGTCTCTCAAGTTCAACTATGAGCAAAGATATAGCATGCACAAAAATACTAGTTCTATGAAGAATAGACCCTCCCATAGTGGGTAAAGCATCGGCACAAGTAAAGAAATCTTGAATAACTCCTTTTCCAATAATATTACCACTACCGATCCAAAACTTTTTAGTGTGCAAAATAGTAGGTTCTTCATGAGGATAATCAATAGCATCAACGTTTTCCATGTTAATACCACTATCCTTATCAACGACAGCCTCCCCAATTTCAGACATGATGGCAGCAAATTGCACAAAGAATGGGCACACAAAAAGCAAGAAGAAGAGCAGACAAAAAAGAGGGTGAATAAAATGGCAAGGGTGAAGTGGGGGAGAGAAAAACGAGAGGCAAATGGCAAATAATGTAATGCGAGCAATAAGAGTTTGTGATGGGTACTTGGTATGTCTTGACTTGTGCGTAGATCTCCCCTGCAACGGCGCCAGAAATCCTTCTTGCTACCTCTTGAGCATGCGTTGGTTTTCCCTTGAAGAGGAAAGGGTGATGCAGCAAAGTAGCGTAAGTATTTCCCTCAGTTTTTGAGAACCAATGTATCAATCCAGTAGGAGATTACACGCAAGTCGCCTAGTACCTGCACAAACAAACAAGAACCTCGCAACCAACGCGATAAAGGGGTTGTCAATCCCTTCACGGTCACTTACGAAAGTGAGATCTGATAGAGATAATAAGAGAAATATTTTTGGTATTTTTATGATATAGATTGGAAAATAAAGATTGCAAAATAAACGGCACCAGAAATAGCTAGTTGACGGGAGATTAATATAATGGAGAATAGACCCGGGGCCATAGGTTTCACTAGTGGCTTCTCTCAAGATAGCAAGTTCTACGGTGGGTGAACAAATTACTATCGAGCAATTGATAGAAAAGCGAATAATTATGAGAATATCTAGGCATGATCATGCATATAGGCATCATGTCCGCGACAAGTAGACCGAAACGATTCTGCATCTACTACTATTACTCCACACATCTACCGCTATCCAACATGCATCTAGAGTATTAAGTTCATAAGAACAAAGTAACGCTTTAAGCAAGATGACATGATGTAGAGGGATAAATTCATGCAATATGATAAAAAAACCTTCTTGTTATCCTTGATGGCAACAATCCAATATGTGCCTTGCTGCCCCTACTGTCACTTGGAAAGGACACCGCAAGATTGAACCCAAAGATAAGCACTTCTCCCATTGCAAGAAAGATCAATCTAGTAGGCCAGACCAAACTGATAATTCGAAGAGACTTGCAAAATATTAAATCATGCATAAAAGAATTTAGAGAATAATCAAATATTGTTCATAGATAATCTTGATCATAAACCCACAATTCATCGGATCTCGACAAACACACCGCAAAAAGAATTACATCGAATAGATCTCCAAGATAATCGAGGAGAACTTTGTATTGAGATCCAAAGAGACAGAAGAAGCCATCTAGCTAATAACTATGGACCCGAAGGTCTGTGGTAAACTACTAACACATTATCGGAGAGGCTATGGTGTTGATGTAGATGCCCTCCGTGATCGATTCCCCCTCCGTCGGAGCGCCGGAAAAGGCCCTAAGATGGGATCTCATGGGTACAGACGGTTGCGGCGGTGGAAATAGGGTTTCGTGATGCTCCTGTATGTTTTTGGGGTATATGGATATATATAGGAGGAAGAAGTAGGTCGGTGGAGCTATGAGGGGCCCACGAGGGTGGGGTGGGGGGGCGCCCTCCTCCCTCATGGCCTCCTCGCTTCTTTCTTGACGTCCACTCCAAGTCCCCTAGATCATGTTTATTCCAAAAATAACTCTCCGGAAGGTTTCATTCTATTTGGATTCCTCGAAGAAGCCATCTAGCTAATAACTATGCACTACTAGAAAAACGGCTATCGCTAATATGGACATTAATGGCGCACCATGTATGTGGTGCGCCACTGCTATATAGTAGTGGCGCACCAGATACAGGTACACCATTATTGACATATTACTAATGGCGCACCTGGTGTGTGGTCGCCATTACTATTTTTGAAAAAAAATAAAAAAATTGTTAGCCGTGGCGCACCAGTGGATAGTGCGCCATTACT
The DNA here is from genome assembly GCF_002162155.2 of Triticum dicoccoides. Lineage (NCBI taxonomy): Eukaryota > Viridiplantae > Streptophyta > Magnoliopsida > Poales > Poaceae > Triticum > Triticum dicoccoides. Next base: position 567,410,064 of record NC_041386.1, read on the forward strand.
AGTTGACATAGTAATGGCGCACCTGTACAAAGTGCACCATTACTATGTGTATGACTGGGTCAAACCTTGGTCAAACTTAGTAATGGCGCATTTTACATAGGTGCGCCATTACTATATCAAACTTAGTAATGGCGCACCTACACAAAGTGCGCCATTACTAACTTTGACCAAATGCACCCCCCGTGTGGACCGCCTTTTCAGTTTTAAAATAAAATAAAAGAAAATGATGGAAATGTCCAAAAAATAAAAGAAAATAAGTTTCCCACGTGATATGTGGTCTAGTTGTTGGGAAAATTTACAAATATGAATTTCGACTTTATTTGCAAAATCTCTCTGGAATTTAGTAAAATGGGCATAACTTTTGCATACGAACTCGTATTAAAAAGATTTTTATATGAAAAATCATCTACTCGAAAAGTTACATCCAAATTAAATCGGGAGGGGGGGAAACCCCTTTGAAGATTTTCAGAATCCCCAAAAACCTAACAGAATGAAAGATACGGGGCTTTTAAGATCTAGAGGGGGGAAAATGGAAAACGTTTCAAACTTAGTAATGGCGCTCCATTTGCTAGGTGCGCCACTAGTAACAGGAAAAAATTTGGTTTCGAATTTTTTTTGGAATCTTTTTTCAAAATATGATACGTAATATGACCAGGAAGTTTGAAATATTTTTTTCAAAATTTCATCACACTCGTGAACATGAACAAAGTTCTAGACATCAACAAGGTTTAATGGGATTGATATGATAGATATATCAACAAGTGCCTATTAAGTGAGGTGGTGCTGGGGTTGGATAGAACTGTGAAGTTAAGCGTGCTCGGGCTGGAGTAGTGTGAGGATGGGTGACCTTCCGGGAAGTTTGTCCACTTAGTGCGATTTGACTTGAGATTAAGCATATTGACTCGAGATTACATGAGGGTGGGGAGCGCGCCCACCCCCTGGGGTGCGCCCTCCTGCCTCATGGCTTCCTCGCTTCTTTCTTGACGTCCACTCCAAGTCCCCTGGATCATGTTTGTTCCAAAAATAACTCTTTCGAAGGTTTCATTCCGTTTGGATTCCGTTTGATATTCCTTTTCTGTGAAACACTGAAATAGGCAAAAAAACAACAATTTGCACTGGGCCTTTGGTTAATAGGTTAGTCCCAAAAATAATATAAAAATGTATATTAAAGCCCATTAAACATCCAAAACAGATAATATAATAGCCTGGAACAATCAAAAATTATAGATACATTGGAGACGTATCAATTATCATTCTTGAATGTTTTACAATCATTTTATAGCAACTTTATATCATTTTTTGGAACTAACCTATTGACCCAGTGCCCAGTGCCAGTTGATGTTTTTTGCTTGTTTTTTACATCGCAGAAAATCAATATCAAACGGAGTCCAAACACCGCGAAACTTTTTGGAGAATTTTTATGGACCAGAAGACTCCCGATGGCCCAGGTGGGTTGTGCCCACCTCGGTGGCCTCCCGCACCCCCTCTTTGCCCTACAAAATCCCAAATATTCCAAAAACCCTCGGGGTTAACTTAGATCAGAAGTTCCGTCGCCGCATGGCTCTGTAGCCACCGAAAATCAATCTAGACCCTGTTTTGGCACTCTATCGGAGGGGGAAATCATCACCGGTGGCCATCTTCACCATCTCAGCGGCCACCACGATGAGGAGGGAGTAGTCCACCCTCGGGGCAGAGGGTTTGTACTAGTAGCTATGTGTTTAATCTCTCTACCTCTCGTGTTCTTAAGATGTCGGGATCTTGATGTATCGCGGGCTTTGTTAATATAGTCGGATCATATGTGTTTCCCCCTCTCTATCTTGTGATGAATTGAGTTTTCCCTTTGACATTTCATTTTATCAGATTGAATACTTTTATGGATTTGAGAGAACTTGATATATGTCTTGCAAATGAATACTCGTGGTGACAGTGGGCTATTATATTAATTCACTTGATATGTGTTTTAGCACTCAACTCACGGATTTCCGCGGTGACATTGGGCTAATCTATGCATAGGGGTTGATGCACGTTCTCGTCTTTTATTCCTCCGGTAGAAATCTTGGGGCACTCTTTGAGGTTTTTTGTGTTGGATTGAGCATTATGAATCTGAAATTATTTGGTATTATTTTAGTATGAACTCTTGGATAGATCAATCAGAAAGAATAGCTTCGAGGTGGTTTCGTACCCTACAAACGATTTCTTCTTATGTTGTCCGCTAGATAGGAACTTTGGAGTGATTCTTTGTTGCACTTTGAGGGATGGTTATTTGATCCAATTATATTAGCATTGTCAAGAGATTTCACTAGCGAGAGTACGAACCCTAGGCCTCAGTTTCAAGCATTGCAATACCGTTTTTGCGCCCATTTACTATTTTCTATCTTTCTGTTTTTATTTATTCAGATTATAAAAATATATTTCTACCATCCATATTACACTTTTATCACCATCTCTTCGCCGAACTAGTGCACCTATACAAGTTGCCATTGTATTAGGTGTGTTGGGGACACAAGAGATTTCTTGTATTTGGTTGCAGGGCTGTTTGAGAGAGACCATCTTCATCCTACGCCTTCCACGGATTGATAAACCCTAGGTCACCCACTTGAGGGGAAATTGCTATTGTCCTACAAAACTCTGCGCTTGGAGGCCCAACACGAGTCTACAAGAATAAAGTTGCGTAGTAGACATCAAGCTCTTTTCTGTCACTGTTGCCCGGGAGGTGAGTGCATGAAGGTAGATCTTTAGATCTTGTAATCGAATCTTTCAGTTTCTTGTTTTATCACTAGTTTGGTTTATAAAAGAAAACTAAAAATGGAATTAGGGTTGCATCATATTATTGATCATCTTTATAATATCTTTCGTGAAAATGATGGAAAAGAAAATTGTGCTGAATTGTTAGAAGAAGAAGTCAATAAAATGTTTGGCACAAAATATTCAAATGATGAGCATGATTGCAATGTTGTTAGTATGAATTCTTTGAATATCCATGATGCTAATGATATGCAAAGCCATAAGCTTGGGGATGCCATATTTGATGAAGATGATAATTTTAGTCCCCCAAGATTTGATGTGCAAATTTTTTATAACGATTGCATGCCTCCTATTTATGATGATTATAATGATGAAAATTGATTTGGAGAGGTCATGACTTTATTTAGTGATGAATCCACCATTTTGGATGACGCTTCAATTGACTATGATAACAAAGTTGCTATCTATGATGATTATGGTGATGACATGTATGCTATAAAGAATAACGATATCCATGAAACTTTTCATCATGATTGTAATTTTCACTCTCATGATAGTTATTTTGTTGAGTTTGCTCCCGCTACTATAGATGAGAATAAATTTTCTTATGTGGATTGTAAGTGCATCTAGTGCTCCTTAGTGATTTTGGTGTATTGAAGACTTATAGGTTAAGGGAATAATGCGTTTGTGAGTGTACACAGGTCTATAAGTCTATGAGGAGTTTGATATTTACAGGAAAAGTCGACCCCTAAAAATGAATATCTTCGACTGAAGATTTTGGTATTTCTGAAGACTTTCATGAAGACTTTGAAAGTGAAGAAATTGGTGTGTCCGTGAAGACTTGATATTCATGCGAGGAATATGATGCTTGAAGACTTTCGTTTTCATAGTTTTGTTTTTTCTCTTTCTTGAGTCATAGGAAACACCATACTATTAAAGGGGGTCGAGGAAATACTAAGGAAAAATTTCATGTGATGCTCAACTCAAAATCCTACACCTACCAATCCCTTCGAGTGAAGCTATTGGAAATCTCATACAGTTCAGTCAATTTCTTCAGTGACAGAGACGAAGTTCTTCTGGTCTCTGAGGAATTTGTCCTGACTGAGGAGTTAGGAATTCACCAGTGCGGATTGCCTACACAGTGAGGAACATGATAGCCCTGAGGATGTTACTACTCAAAATTCCGACCGTTGCTGTGCTATGCGCCAGCTGTCCCAAAACATCTATCCACCTAACGGTCATATCATTGAAGGGCATTTATGTCTTATCATGTCGGGCTGCTCCCTAGGCTATAAATAGCCGCCCCCTACAACCACTAGCTGGTTGGCTACTCTGAGAGAAACTGACACTTGTCATTTGAGAGCAACCCATCCTCTGAGGACTTTGAGCAAAAATCATCAAGTGAGGAAAAACCAAAAACCCAAAACCCAAACACCTACAAACCCCAAGTGATTGAGCATCACTGAAGAGATTGATCCTGCGTGGATCCGACGCTTGTTACCTTTGAAGACTGTGCTTCTTCCAGACGGTTAGGCGTCATGGTCTAGAGCATCCAAGAGGAATTGTGGATCACCAAGTGACCAAGTTTGTGAAGGTTTGGAAGTGGCCTGAAGACTTACCACGAGTGATTGGACGAGGTCTGTGTGACCCTAGTTCAAGGAGAATACGGTGAGGACTGGGTGTCCTGAGCTGCGTGTTTAGGACTGGGTGTCCGGGACTGTGTGTCCTCGAGTTTAAATACTCAGCCGCTCCAACCAAACATACAACTGAGACAACAGTTGGAACTGGTCTACCAAATCATTGTCTTCACCAAGCTTACTGGTTCTATTTCATCAACTCTTTCATTTCCTCATAACTGGGTTGTGTGTTTGTTCATATCTGTGTTTGAAGATTTTGACTGAAGACTTTCTCAATTTCCTCAGTTCAATTTCTTTAGTCTGTTTGTCTTCATCCTGTGTTATCCTGTGATTACGCTTCCTGTACTCTGTGCCTGTCTTCATTTCATCATGATGACTATGCTTGTATTCTGTTATGTTTACTTTTGAGTACTTATTCCGCTGCTAGTAGTTCTTCGCTAAGGAATTTCCTCACCGGCAAATTCCTCAGTGAAGAATTTCATAAAAATCGCCTATTCACCCCCTCTAGTCGATATAACGCACTTTCAATTGGTATCAAAGCAAGGTACTCCCTTGTTCTGTGTGATTTTGGTTTAACCGCCTGGAGTTTTAGTTATGTCGACCGCAGGTATGACGAAAGTGACATGCCCCATCTTTGACGGTCACGAGTATCCCAAGTGGAAGGCCATGATGAAGAAACGCCTCATGGCGATGAACAGCAAGCTATGGACCGTCACTGAGATTGGTCTGACCGATCTGTGCAAGATGGCGGAAGCTGATGACATTCGCAAGTACACTCTTCTAAACCTCATGGCGAAGGATGTCATCTGCTCTAGTCTGTCACAAAATCAGTTTAGTAATATCATGCATCTTGATCATGCGAAGCTCATCTGGGACCATCTCTTTGAGGTCTATGAAGGTCATCGAACCTGTCATGAGCCTTGGTTTGAGGACTTCAAGGAATCTCTCAAAACGATGACATTCGAACCAGAATCATCATCTTCTGCATCATGCCTTATGGCAAAAGATGCTGAGGTAACTGAATGCTACCTACCCGAGTCTAGTGATGATGAATCTGGTGATGAATTTGGACCCCCTATGTCAAACTTGCTTCCCTTGCCACTAAACAACAAAGAGCTTTGGAAAAAGTTAACTATATGCTAAACAAGAGCGATGATATGTTGGGTGAAGAAATGGATCAGTCAAAAGCTTTGGCCGAAAGTCTTCAGAGACTTCATACTAAGTATGACACCCTTCAAGATCAACATAACACTCTCTTATCTGACCATGAGAAGATTTCTTATGAATTTCTTTAAAGAAAGCAAGACCTTGAGAAGCTAAGAGTGAGTTATGAAGATCTTCAGAAGGAGCGTGATTCATTACTTGCTCAACAAATCAGCGCATCTCAGGAAGAATCACTACTAGGGAAAAGCCTAGCAGCAGCGAGGGTTTTGGGCCTCTCAGTATAGCAGGTGCCGACGCTACTAATAAGGCGCTACAACTAACGTATAGCAGTAGCGCCTGTTGTCCCACGCTACTGCTATACATGAATAGCTGTAGCGTTCTTTGGGAAAGGGTGCTACTGATATTATCTACAGCGCTGTTTGCTGGGACGCGCTACTGGTAAGGAGGCGCTACTGCTAAATTTCCCCCCTCGCTACTACTAGTTTATTTATTAGTTTTTTTCCCGCATATTTGTTTTGTATTTGAATAGGATTTATACAATAATCTTTAGCATATCATACACATACAAATGTAATCATAGCATATACATACAATTAGTCTCATCAAATCATGTCATCATCATAATCATCATCCAACACAAAGTGGTCTCTCGTCATTATCTCGAAAATAGCGATACAAGTCTGGATTACTTGCAAATACATCATCATCCATCTAAACAATGATATACACGAGAAGAGCTATCACTTTGAGAACATGAGTTCGTATCCCTCTCGCATTAGCGTGAACCTAAACTAACTACTGCCTGTCGCTCGGAAACCGGAAACCGGTACACCTGGGCGGCCTGACACTTCGGCCACTTGTCGTATATATACTCCTGGTGCAGCACTGCTTCGCCATCTATGATCTATGCACCTGCATCATCACATGAGTCGATGATATGCAACATATATAGTTGAGCAACAGAAAGAGACAGACTTGGCAAAAATAGAAACAACATATCATAAGCATAAATAACAAAGTTCATCGTACCCCAAAATGCCCTAACTAGAGTTATTTTCACTAGTCGAGGAGGAGGACGGTTTAATTACATCACAAATAAAGTTTCACCATGCATAACTCAAAGTTTTGTCATACAGAAAGTATGGACTAAACGGACACATTGTCATATATCGACAATCACTCCAACATGTCATTCCATCCATCCAAGTCAAGGAGATAGTCCCCGAGCCTAGTGAAGGGCTTCAGGTCGAGACGCTGAGTGGCTATCCATGTTCGGACGTCTTCCCGCGACATTTGTCCTTATCCGTAGAACATCCCTGTTTTTTTGACGACCTCCTTCATGATGATTTGGGCAAGTTTGCGCTGGATGTTATAGAACTCAGCTCGAAGTCGATGATCCTCGATATCTCCTATGTCCTTTGCCCATTGCAGAATATGGGCATCGCCGGAAGAAGGTGCCATGCGAAGGTTCTGGTGATCCCATCTGTACTCCAGCATGTGGTGTAGGACATAGAATCCATCATTAAGAGAATCGTTCGGTTGCTGGATGCAGCAGAAGTCAGTCTTATGGCCGAAGGCGACCCTGCCGCTCCTTATCTTCTTGTCCTTGACCTCTCCACCCATTGATTGGTAGTAATACATAGCACTATCGAGAACATCCTTGATGTGGGTGTAATCCTTTTTGTGAATGTTCTTCAACGAGTCCAAGTAAAGAGCATGGGAGAATCGGGGGTAGAGGATGATGAGGACGGCGCGCCCGCCGCTGCGCAAAATAAGTCCTCAAATTAATTAGCCTCCACCGTGCAAATGAATGATTGAAATCAAAGGACGGAGGATAGCAGCACGGATGACTTACACGGGATGATAAGGCACGAGAATCGCCCCCTTGTCCTTATTGGCGAGCATGAAACTAACGATGTAATCCCTCGCGTATTCACGGTGATTTGCGCAGACTCCCAAGAAGCCCTCGTGCATTTAGTATGGGCCAGCGACATAGATATGAGATATCTGCTCAACCCTAATGATGTAGTTCATGTGCAAGGCATAAAGGCGGACAAACGTAAAATCCAGTTTCTTCACGTGAAACATGTCGAATATGTAATCGAATCGGAGGAAGAACTTATCCGCGGGGAAGCTGTCGATGTACGACATTTGCCGCGGAATGTTAACCACGTAGAGTGGGTATCCTAGATCTTTCGAGGCGATGAGGTCTTTCTCTACCCGCAGCACATTGTCATGAAGTCTCTTTAGATCGCCGAATCTGGCCCGTAGCGCTGTTGCAGGTAGGATTGGTTGACCGGGGATATCCCATTTATCCGCATCGGGGATATCTATACGGTCCTGAAGCCGAGGCTGCTGAGGCGGCTGGATCATAGAAACAGCTTTTTGCCTTTCCTCGCTCTCTTCCTAAACTTCTTTACTATCGGAAGGTCGTCCATAATATGTTGAGACAGCAATTCAGGCACCGACTCATGACGCTCAAACCCTGAGGAGGTGCCAGTATAGACATACTATTCAGCAGCGCCATCGTCGTCCTCATCCTCATCCATGGCGACGTCATCAGCGACTAATGGAGCCTCCTCCTTACCCCGTCCGCTATCACCCAACCCGACACCCGACGCTAATTGGGTAGATGGGGTGTTGATGTTCATACCTTGCTGAGGCTGCGTGCTCGTGGGTGTGCTCCCGGCCGCCTCCAGACGAAGCAGACTCTTTGGCCACAACAGGACCCACCTAGCATTGCAACAATCACCAAGCCGCCGCGGTGTCTCGTCGTCATCCCCCAGTAGTACTGGAGGAGGCAAATTCTCGTGGCCCAGTTTGACACTAGCCACGGAAACCTTGAAGACGTTCGGGGGGATCGGCCGGCTGTGGAACAATGGTTCCTTCGGCTCCATTATCGTCGCCTTCCCCACGTCCACCTTCTGGTCGCCGATGGTGTACAATATGGTGCACGGGGTTTCGTCGGCCTGCAAAGAAAAGTCTGCGACGTGAGACATCCGAAAGGCAACGAAAACGGGAGATTATACATTTATATTGAAGGGGGACGGTGTGACAGATACCGTGAGGGCGTCGAGCTCAGCCAAAGACGAAGCACCGCCTAGCACGTCCGGTGCTGGAGCCGGTGCGAGAGCAGGTGCAGCTGCAGGTGCTGGTGCAATGCTAGTCGAGCTGCTCCCCGCCAAGAAGTCAGCAAGGGGAAAGTCCGCTGCATTTTTTTTCTGGATTTTGCCTGGTCCAATTGAAATCGGCCGGAACCAAGGTAGTAGAAATATCTACAGCCACCTGTTTTGCGGCAGCTACCGCTGTTGCGACTGTCTGAGTTGATTTCTTCTCAACCACAATCTCAACCCTCTTGTCGATGTTTTCTTCATTTAACCTCCGTCTTTCCTTTCTCTCCTCCGTGGTCTCACGGTAGTACTTCTTCCGCATGGCGTCGTCTCCGACACCGTGCACGCGTCCATACGACGGTCGAGTATCCACTGGTTGTCGTTTTAATATGTTCAACGCCCGGTTGAATGGAGTGTCCCACTTGGGCCTCGCCAATGCCTCAGACGGCGAGTCGCTTTTGGCCGCAATCCTGTGCTGCTCTCTCTGCAAAAGGCACAACGATCGTTTACAAATATGACTAACGTGTGCATTTGAATTGATCAGAAACTAAAATTACCAGCAGTCTTATGAACTCTATAATGACCGGTGTTGTCTCATAAACCTTTTTCACTGGTCCCAATAGTGCCGGGCTCTAAGGACGTCACGCTCCTGCTGGACGGTGAACTCCTCCAAGGGGTCTGCGATGCCCAGACTCGCGGCTTCCGCGTCCTCCTTGGACCATTTGGACCTCTTTCCGCCATAACCACGGCTTCCGAGGTGGTGGCTCCCAAAGTTCCTCTCTTGAAGCCCCTTCATGTACTTAGACTTTTTTTGGCATCTTCGGCCTCGCAAGCCTCCTTGAATATTTGAAACTGCTCTTCTGTGATTGTCGGATTATCCTTTACAATCTCGGAGTAGGGTTCCTTCTTGTCGATGATCCTTGCTTTCACTCGATTTTTCAGGTGGCCAACGCGTCGCTAAACTTGGTCATGGCGTGTTTGTTTATCTTCTTCATTGCCGGGTCCTCATCTGGATCTTTATAATCATTCTCATTCCGGCCCGAGAACAAGAATATCTGGTGAAACTTCTTTAGGAGGGAGCTCCTCATATTTTCTATCTTCTGTAGTTTCTCATCGTTGATGGTGGCGGTTGTCCATTCGATGCAGCCTATTTGATTGCCGTAGCATCGACGCGCTTCCTCGGGCGCCGTTGGCTCAAAATTGCCGTCGTCCACCTTCGTGACCACCACTATAGTAGTCCTAAGTTTGTTAGGAACCCGTTGCCTCTTTGCTTTCGGTTCTACACCGGCTCCGCTCCCCGAGGTAGCGCCGGTCTCAGTCTCAGCGCCGGTCTCGATGCCGATCTGAGTCTGAGCGCCGGTCTCAGTCTCAGCACCGGTCTGTGTGTCGGTCTCAGTCCCCGATGCCACTGGTGAGCCTAGCAATAACATCGGTTGATCGTCGGTAGGGTTAAAAAATTTGTCTGCCGCCCGGTAGGCATCGTCGCAATCACCAGAACCCTGTCCTTCATCGTTGCTAGCCATGTTTCCTATGATTAAATCTAGTCAATTAATTCTAGACCTAATAAAATGAATAATGACATAAAAAAGGCCTATTGTTTTGCAGGAATGTCGACTCCTTCCTGGTGCAGCAAATCACGGGCACTCGATATGTCCTAGTTTGTAGCACAAGTCATGCCGAAATTCACGGAAAATTTCGGCATGACCTTTGCTAAAAAGTGGACAAATTGAGAACCTGAAATTTGCCGGAAAAGAAATGAATCAACATTCCGGCAAAACATAGGCCACTAAGCATCATTCCCTGGAAATAGTGTCCAAATATACACGAGCAACCACATGTCCAAATTTCGCAAGCTAATTCAAAAACAAAGTGTAGAAGAAAATTCATTTAACTACTAATAGAACAAAATTCAGTTAACTTTAGTGCTCTATAATGATTAAAGGAAAAAAAATCAGTTAACTACTAATTTCATTCCTTTAGGTCATTCATTTAACATCAGCTAATTAACCTACTATACCACGAGTACTAGCAGCACTACTAACCTAATTAACCTAGCAAAACTCTAGTGCCCTAACTGAAAAACATCTAATTAACATCTACTAGTACCACTATTGCCATAACCTAATTAACATCTACTAGTATCACTATATACTATACAAGCAGCATCTACACTAATTAAAACCTACTTCCCTAACTAACTTTTGCTCTACTAATTTTGCTCTACTAATTTTTTCTCTAAAAT